>NC_140668.1:11034789-11386880 GCF_054131305.1 Coturnix japonica | reverse complement strand
GAGAGGATACCTCATATCCCCCCATATATCCCTATATGCCCCCGTATCTACCCATATCTCCCCATATATCTCATATATCCCCCCATTCTCCCCATATAACCCCATATAACCCTATAATAACCCCATATAACCCCATATCCCCCCATACAACCCCATATCCCCCCATATAATCCCATATAAACCCCATATCCCCCCATATAACCCCCCATATCCCCCTATATAACCCCATATCCCCCCATACACCCCATATCCCCCCATATCCCCCATATCTGCCCATATCTCCCCATATAACCACATATATCCCCCCATATCCCCACATTTACCCCCTATATATCCCCATATCCCCCCATATATCCCCATATATCTCATATATCCCCCCATATCCCCCCATATCCCCCCCATATAACCCTATATAACCCCATATCCCCCCATATAACCCCCATATCTCCTTATATAACCCCCATATATCCCCACATAACCCCATATCTCCCAATATACCCACCATATCCCCCCATAGCCCCCATATAACCCTATATAACCCCCACATAACCCCATATAACCCCCATATAACCCCATATAACCCACATTTAACCCCATATCCCCCCATATAATCCCATATATCCCCCATACCTCCCCCATATAACCCCATATCTCCCCCCATACCCACTTATATCTCCCCTATAATCCCCTCATATGCCCCCATATAACCCCATATATCTCCCCATATTCCCCCATATCTCCCCCATATAACCCTATATAACCCCAAATCCCCCCATATAACCCCATATAACCCCATATAACCCCATATAACCCCATATAACCCCCATATCCCCCCATATCTCCCCATATAACCCCATATCACCCTATATATCCCCATATCTCCCAATATCTCCCCATATAACCCCCATATCTCCCCATATAACCCCATATAACCCCCATATAACCCCATATAACCCCCAAATCCCCCCATATAACCCCCATATCTCCCAATATAACCCCAAATCCCCCCATATAACCCCCATATACCCCCCATATCTCCCCATATAACCCCATATCACCCTATATATCCCCATATCTCCCCATATCAGCCCCATATCTCCCCATATAACCCCATATAATCTAATATTCCCCATATAACCCCCATATCTCCCCATATAACCCCATATAGCCCCATATCCCCCTATATATCCCTATATCCCCCCCATATCCCCCCATATCTCAGTCCTCCCCAGCCCCTATAGGGCGCTATATCCCCTTAGTCCTCCCAGCCCATAGGGGGCGCTATATCCCCTTAGTCCTCCCAGCCAATAGGGGGCGCTATATCCCCTTAGTCCTCCCAGCCCCTATAGGGCGCTATATCCCCTTAGTCCTCCCAGCCCCTAGGGGGCGCTATATCCCCTTAGTCCTCCTATCCCATAGGGGGCGCTATATCCCCTTAGTCCTCCCAGCCCCTATAGGGCGCTATATCCCCTTAGTCCTCCCAGCCCATAGGGGGCGCTATATCCCCTTAGTCCTCCCAGCCCCTATAGGGCGCTATATCCCCACAGTCCTCCCAGCCCCTAGGGGGCGCTATATCCCCTTAGTCCTCCCAGCCCCTAGGGGGCGCTATATCCCCTTAGTCCTCCCAGCCCATAGGGGGCGCTATATCCCCTTAGTCCTCCCAGCCCTAGGGGGCGCTCTCACTCCCTTGGCGGCGCGCTAGCCGACGTCTCGCTGGCCGTGGGGCTGCTGTCCGATGGCGGCGGCGGGAACTGGAGGCGGAAATGGGCTCCGGGCTGGATTCTGATTGGTCGGCGCCGCGAGATGGCGTCACCACGAAGCGGACGGCCGCCATCTTGGATTTTGGGGGGGGGGGGGGGGGGGGGTGGATTTTTGGGGTAAAATAGGGAGATTTAGGGCAAATTTGGGGCTGTAAGGGGGTATAGGGGGTAAATGGGAGCATAAGGGAGGGATTTTGGGGGAAAATGGGGGATTTGGGGGAAAATTGGGGGATTTGGGGGCAAAATTGGAAGATTTGGGGGTAAAATAGGGGGATTTAGGGCCGCCATCTTGGATTGGGGGGTGGGGGGATTTTGGGGTAAAATAGGGAGATTTTGGGCAAATTTGGAATGAAATTCCCTCGTTTTGGGTTGAAAACCCCCAATTTTGGGTTAAAATCCCCCATTTTTGGGTTAAAATCCCCCATTTTTGGGTCCAAATCGCCCCAATTTTGGGTCTAAAACCCCCATTTTTGGGTTAAACCCCCCCAATTTTGGGTCCAAATCCCCCATTTTAGGTTAAAAACCCCCAATTTTGGGTTGAAATCCCCCATTAATGGTTAAAATAGCCCCATTTTGGGTTAAAAAACCCCAATTTTGGGTTCAAAACCCCCATTTTTGGGTCAAAATCCCCAATTTTGGGTCAAAACACCCAATTTTGGGTCTAAACCCCCATTTTTGGGTCAAAATCCCCCATTTTGGGTCCAAATCCCCCATATTTTGGGTCAAAACCCCCCAATTTTGGGTCAAAATCCCCCATTTTTGGGTTAAAAACCCCCATTTTTGGGTCTAATTCCCCCATTTTTGGGTTCAAACCCCCCATTTTGGGTCAAAAACACCCAATTTTGGGTCAAAACCCCCCAATTTAGGGTGTCCCCCCCCCCTTTTAGGTTAAAAACCCCCAATTTTGGGTCAAAAACCCCCATTTTTGGGTCCAAATCCCCCAATTTTGGGTCCAAATCCCCCATTTTTGGGTCAAAAACCCCCAATTTTAGGTTAAAAACCCCCATTTTGGGTCCAAATCCCCCATATTTTGGGTCAAAAACACCCAATTTTGGGTCCAAACCCCCCAATTTTGGGTCAAAAACCCCAATTTTGGGTCTAAACCCCCCAATTTTGGGTCTAAATCCCCCAATTTTGGGTTCAAATCCCCCATTTTAGGTCCAAATCCCCCATATTTTGGGTTAAAATCCCCCATTTTTGGGTCTAAAACCCCCATATTTTGGGTCAAAAACACCCAATTTTGGGTCCAAACCCCCCAATTTTGGGTCAAAAACCCCCAATTTTGGGTCTAAACCCCCCAATTTTGGGTCAAAAACCCCCAATTTTGGGTCTAAAACACCCATTTTTGGGTCCAAATCCCCCCATTTTAGGTTAAAAAACCCCCTTTTAGGTTAAAAACCCCCAATTTTGGGTTGAAATCCCCCATTAATGGTTAAAATAGCCCCATTTTGGGTCTAAACCCCCCAATTTTGGGTCCAAATCCCCCATTTTTGGGTCAAAAACCCCCAATTTTGGGTCAAAAACCCCCAATTTAGGGTCCCCCCCCCCATTTTGTCCCCCCCCCCCCCCCTCAATCCCCCCCATCCCTTTACCCCCCCCCCCCTCGTTCCCCCCGTTCTCACTTTTGGGTCCAAACTCGGCGATTTTGGGTCCCTCCCGTTTCCCCATTGAAATAATAGGGAGGGGAAAAGGGGGCGTGGCTTCACTCAAGCCCCGCCCACAATGCGGCAGGGAGCGCCGCAGGGGGCGGGGCCTCAGCGCCGAGCCACGCCCACTCTTAAAGGGCCAGCGGCGATTTATTCGCCCGCCCCATTGGCGTCCTATAGGGACATATATAGGGTCTGTGGGGTGATATGGGGCTCTATGGGGGTCTGTGGGGTGATATGGGGCTCTATGGGGGTCTATGGGGGTATATGGGGTACTATGGGGGATCTGTGGGGTGATATGGGGTGATATGGGGGTCTATGGGGTACTATGGGGGTCTATGGGGGGTCTATGGGGATATATGGGGGTATATGGGGTACTATGGGGAGTCTATGGGGGTATATGGGGGTATATGGGGTACTATGGGGAGTCTATGGGGTGATATGGGGCTCTATGGGGTGATATAGGGGTCTATGGGGGTATATGGGGTACTATGGGGGGTCTATGGGTGTCTATGGGGTGATATGGGGATCTATAGGGGTCTATGGGTGTCTATGGGGGTATATGGGGTACTATGGGGAGTCTATGGGGTACTATGGGGCTCTATAGGGTGCCATGGGGCTCTATGGGATTCTATGGGGTGCAATGGGGCTCTATGGGGTCTATGGGGCTCTATGGGGTGCTATGGGGCTCAATGGGGTGCAATGGGGCTCTATGGGGCTCTATGGGGTGCCATGGGGCTCAATGGGGTGCAATGGGGCTCTATGGGGCTCTATGGGGTGCCATGGGGCTCTATGGGGTGCAATGGGGCTCTATGGGGCTCTATGGGGTGTCTATGGGGCTCTATAGGGTGCAATGGGGCTCTATGGGGTGTCTATGGGGCTCTATGGGGAGTCTATGGGGCTCTATGGGGTACAATGGGGCTCTATGGGGTGTCTATGGGGTTCTATGGGGTGCAATGGGGCTCTATGGGGTGTCTATGGGGCTCTATGGGGCGCAATAGGGTCCATCAATCCCTGCCTGTGGATCCAAGATGGCATTTATTAGGGTCACAAAACCAGAACCCGGATCTTCCTTATGGGGTCAGACGAGGTTGTAGGGTCCTTATGGGGTCAGTTGTGGGTCCTTATGGGGTCGGATGAGGTTGTAGGGTCCTTATGGGGTCAGATGAGGTTGTAGGGTCCTTATGGGGTCAGATGAGGTTGTAGGGTCCCTACGGGTCCCTATGGGTCCTTATGGGGTCAGATGAGGTTGTAGGGTCCTTATGGGGTCAGTTGTAGGGTCCTTATGGGGTCAGTTGAGGTTGTAGGGTCCTTATGGGGTCAGACGAGGTTGTAGGGTCCTTATGGGGTCGGTTGTGGGTCCTTATGGGGTCAGTTGTAGGATCCTTATGGGGTCAGATGAGGTTGTAGGTCCCTATGGGGTCCCTATGGGTCCCTATAGGGTCCATACGGGTCCCTATAGGTCCCTATGGGGTCCCTATGGGTCCCTATAGGTCCCTATGGGGTCCCTATGGGTCCCTATGGGTCCCTATGGGTCCCTATGGGTCCCTATAGGACGGGCCGCGGTTGCTGGGTTGGCAGGATCCCGAAACGACGTTTTAGGGCCAAACGATGCCGGGAAAAACGATCGTCGGGGGAGAAACGAGCGGGATGAGCCGAGGACGTGGGGAGACCACAGGGGGTCAGCTTCTGTGGGGAGATATAGGGGGGATATGGGGTTATATAGGGAGATATAGGGGATATAGGGGGGGATATGGGGGGATATGGGGGGATATGGGGTTATATGGGGGGATATGGGGGGATATGGGGTTATATGGGGGGATATGGGGTTATATGGGGTTATATAGGGTTATATAGGGATATATGGGGTTATATGGGGATATATGGGGTTATATGGGGGGATATGGGGTTATATGGGGTTATATAGGGTTATATAGGGATATATGGGGTTATATGGGGTTATATGGGGTTATATGGGGGGATATGGGGTTATATGGGGTTATATAGGGTTATATAGGGATATATGGGGTTATATGGGGTTATATGGGGATATATGGGGTTATATGGGGTTATATGGGGTTATATGGGGTTATATGGGGTTATATGGGGGGATATGGGGGGATATGGGGGGATATGGGGGGATATGGGGGGATATGGGGGGGATATGGGGGGATATGGGGGGATATGGGGGGATATGGGGTTATATGGGGAGATATGGGGGGATATGGGGGGATATGGGGTTATATGGGGAGATATGGGGGGATATGGGGTTATATGGGGAGATATGGGGGGATATGGGGTTATATGGGGGGATATGGGGGGATATGGGGTTATAGGGGGTTATATGGGGTTATATGGGGGGATATGGGGTTATATGGGGATATAGGGGGGGATATGGGGGGATATGGGGGGATATGGGGGGATATGGGGGGATATGGGGTTATATGGGGAGATATGGGGTTATATGGGGAGATATGGGGGGTTATATGGGGTTATATGGGGGGATATGGGGTTATATGGGGATATATGGGGGGATATGGGGTTATAGGGGGGGATATGGGGGGATATGGAGTTATATGGGGTTATATGGGTGGATATGGGGGGATATGGGGTTATATGGGGTTATATGGGGGGATTATGGGGGGATATGGGGGGATATGGGGTTATATAGGGGGGATATGGGGAGATATGGGGGGATATGGGGGGATATGGGGGGATATAGGGGGGATATGGGGGGGATATGGGGTTATATGGGGAGGGATATGGGGTTATAATGGGCTGAGGATGTGGGGAGACCTGACGGGGTCAGCTTCTGTGGGGAGATATGGGGGGATATGGGGTTATATGGGGTTATATGGGGTTATATGGGGTTATATGGGGTTATATGGGGTTATATGGGGAGATATGGGGAGATATGGGGAGATATGGGGGAATATGGGGTTATATGGGGGGATATGGGGATATATAGGGTGATATGGGGTTATATGGGGTTATATGGGGGAGATATGGGGTGATATGGGGGGATATGGGGGGATATGGGGTTATATAGGGGGGATATAGGGGATATAGGGGGTTATAGGGGGTTATATGGGGTTATATGGGGTTATATGGGGAGATATAGGGGATATAGGGGGTTATAGGGGGTTATATGGGGTTATATGGGGGGATATGGGGAGATATGGGGTTATAGGGGGTTATATGGGGAGATATACGGGATATAGGGGGGATATGGGGGGATATGGGGGGATATGGGGGGATATGGGGTTATATGGGGGGGTATGGGGGGGATATGGGGGGATATGGGGTTATATGGGGGGATATGGGGTTATAGGAAGGGATATGGGGTTATATGGGGTTATATGGGGTTATATGGGGTTATAGGGGAAGATATAGGGGGTTATATGGGGTTATATGGGGGGATATGGGGGAGATATGGGGGGATATGGGGGGATATGGGGGGAGATATAGGGGGTTATAGGGGGTTATATGGGGGGATATGGGGGGATATGGGGGGATATGGGGGGATATGGGGGGATATGGGGGGAATATGGGGGGATAGGGGGAGATATAGGGGATATATGGGGTTATATGGGGGGATATGGGGAGATATGGGGGGATATGGGGGGATATGGGGTTATAGGGGGTTATATGGGGGGATATGGGGTTTATAGGGGATTTATATGGGGTTATATGGGGGGATATGGGGTTATAATGGGCCGGGATGAGCCGAGGAGGTGGGGAGACCCCAGGGGGTCAGCTTCTGTGGGGAGATATGGGGAGATATGGGGTTATATGGGGGGATATGGGGAGATATGGGGGGATATTGGGGGGGATATGGGGGGATATTGGGGGATATGGGCCCCATTAAACCCCCATATCCCCCCCAAACCCCCTCCAAACCCCCCCAAATTCCCCCCAAAACCCTTTAATATCCTTCAAAAACCCCAAAAAAAACCATAAAACCCCATTAAACCCCATTATGCCCCATAAAACCCCATTAAACACCATATAACCCCCATTAAACCCCATATAACCCCCATTAAACCCCATATAACCCCCATTAAATCCCATATAAACCCCATGTAACCCCATATAAATCCCATATAACCCCATATAACCCCATATAACCCCATTAAACCCCATTAAACCCCATATAAACCCCATATACCCCCATATAAACCCCATATAACCCCATATAACCCCATAGACCCCATAGAACCCCATATAACCCCATTAAATCCCATATAACCCCATAGACCCCCATAGAACCCCATAGAGCCCCATAGAGCCCCATAGAACCCCATATAACCCCATAAAACCCCATAGACCCCATAGAACCCCACAGAGCCCCATAGAACCCCATAGAGCCCCATAGAGCCCCATAGACCCCATAGAACCCCATAGAGCCCCATAGAACCCCATAGAGCCCCATAGAGCCCCATAGACACCCCATAGAGCCCCATAGAACCCCATAGAGCCCCATAGAGCCCCATAGAACCCCATAGACCCCATAGAACCCCATAGAGCCCCATAGAACCCCATAGAGCCCCATAGAGCCCCATAGACACCCCATAGAGCCCCATAGAGCCCCACAGAGCCCCATAGAACCCCATATAACCCCATATAACCCCATTAAACCCCATATAACCCCATTAAACCCCATATAACCCCATTAAATCCCATTAAACCCCATTAAATCCCATTAAACCCCATAAAACCCCATTAAACCCCATTAAACCCCATATAACCCCATTAAATCCCATATAACCCCATTAAATCCCATATAACCCCATAGAACCCCATAGACCCCCATAGAACCCCATAGAGCCCCATAGAACCCCATAGACCCCCATAGACCCCCACAGAACCCCATAGACCCCCATAGACCCCCATAGAACCCCATATCCCCCCATATAACCCCATATAACCCCATATAACCCCATTAAATCCCACTAAATCCCATATAAACCCCATTAAACCCCATAGAACCCCATAGACCCCCATAGAGCCCCATAGAACCCCATAGACACCCATAGAGCCCCACAGACCCCCATAGAACCCCATAGAGCCCCATAGAACCGCATAGACCCCATATAACCCCATAGAGCCCCATAGAGCCCCATAGAGCCCCATATAACCCCATATAACCCCATTAAATCCCATATAAACCCCATATAACCCCATTAAATCCCATATAAACCCCATATAACCCCATATAACCCCCATTAAATCCCATATAACCCCATATAACCCCATATATCCCCCATATAACCCCATATATCCCCCATATATCCCCCATATATCCCCCCATATAACCCCATTACACCCCATTAAATCCCATATAACCCCATATAACCCCATATAACCCCATATAACCCCATAGACCCCATAGAACCCCACAGAGCCCCATAGAACCCCACAGAGCCCCATAGAACCCCACAGAGCCCCATAGAACCCCATAGAGCCCCATAGAACCCCATAGACCCCATAGAACCCCACAGAGCCCCATAGAACCCCATAGAGCCCCATAGAGCCCCATAGACACCCCATAGAGCCCCATAGAACCCCATAGAGCCCCATAGACCCCCATAGAACCCCATAGAGCCCCATAGAGCCCCACAGAGCCCCATAGAACCCCATATAACCCCATATAACCCCATTAAACCCCATATAACCCCATTAAACCCCATATAACCCCATTAAATCCCATTAAACCCCATTAAATCCCATATAACCCCATATAACCCCCATATAACCCCATATAACCCCATATATCCCCCATATATCCCCCATATATCCCCCATATAACCCCATTACACCCCATTAAATCCCATATAACCCCATATAAACCCCATATAACCTCATATAACCTCATATAACCCCATATAACCCCATATAACCCCATATAACCCCATTAAATCCCATTAAATCCCATATAAACCCCATTAAACCCCATAGAACCCCATAGACCCCCATAGAGCCCCATAGAACCCCATAGACCCCCATAGACCCCATAGACCCCATAGACCCCCCATAGAACCCCATAGAACCCCATATAACCCCATATAAATCCCATATAACCCCATAAAACCCCATATAAACCCCATATATCCCCCATATAACCCCATATAACCCCATATAACCCCATAGACCCCCCATAGAACCCCATAGACCCCCCATAGAACCCATAGACCCCCATAGAACCCCATAGAACCCCATAGACCCCCATAGAGCCCCATAGAGCCCCATAGAGCCCCATAGAGCCCCATAGAACCCCATAGACCCCCATAGAACCCCATAGACCCCCATAGAGCCCCACAGACCCCCATAGAACCCCATAGAGCCCCATAGAGCCCCATAGAACCGCATAGACCCCATATAACCCCATAGAGCCCCATAGAGCCCCATAGAGCCCCATATAACCCCATATAACCCCATTAAATCCCATATAAACCCCATATAACCCCATATAACCCCATTAAACCCCATTAAATCCCATATAACCCCCATTAAATCCCATATAACCCCATATAACCCCATATAACCCCATATATCCCCCATATAACCCCATATATCCCCCATATATCCCCATATATCCCCCATATAACCCCATTAAACCCCATTAAACCCCATTAAATCCCATATAACCCCATATAACCCCATATATCCCCCATATAACCCCATATATCCCCCATATATCCCCATATATCCCCCATATAACCCCATTAAACCCCATTAAACCCCATTAAATCCCATATAACCCCATATAACCCCATATAACCCCATATAACCCCATAGAACCCCATAGAACCCCATAGAGCCCCATAGAGCCCCATAGAGCCCCATAGAACCCCATAGACCCCCATAGACCCCCATAGGCCCCCATAGAGCCCCATAGACACCCCATAGACACCCCATAGACCCCCATAGACTCCCATAGAACCCCAGAGAACCCCATTAAATCCCATATAACCCCATATAACCCCATTAAATCCCATATAAACCCATTAAACCCCATTAAACACCTTTAACGTGTAGACGCGCTGCCCGCGCTCATCGCTGTAGCACTGCAGGAACATGGCGGCCGCCGTGTGATCTACGCCGGAAGTGACGCTGCGTCACCACGCACGTACGTGTGGGCGTGGTCATAGGGCATCCGTGCACGCAACCACGCACGTAATGGCGACACCGGAAGTTGGCACGAAAAGCCTGCTGGGAATCGTAGTTCTGCCGCGCGGCGCGCAATGATGACGTCACGGTTCTAATTTTTCTCGGGTTTTATTGATTTTAAAGGCGTGACGTCATCGCTGACGTCATAAGGGTAGGGCAGGAGGTCACCCCAGCGGCTGGTGCGGGCCTGGCGGTACAACGGCCTGAAATGGGGGGGAGAGGGGGCAATAAACAACACAGACCCCATAGCGCCCCATAGACACCCCATAGACTCCTATAGCGCCCCATAGAACCCCATAGTGCCCCATAGAGACCCATAGAAACCCATAGAGCCCCATAGACACCCCATAGCGCCCCATAGAGACCCATAGAGCCCCATAGACACCCCATAGCACCCCATAGAGCCCCATAGACACCCCATAGAGCCCCATAGACACCCCATAGCACCCCATAGAGCCCCATAGACACCCCATAGAAACACATAGTGCCCCATAGAGCCCCATAGACACCCCATAGAGCCCCATAGACACCCCATATCCCCCCATAGAGCCCCATAGAGCCCCATAGAGCCCCATATCCCCCCATATCCCCCCATAGCCACCCCATAGAGCCCCCTAGACACCCCATAGACCCCCATAGAGCCCCCTAGACACCCCATAGACCCCCATAGAGCCCCCTAGACACCCCATAGACCCCCATAGAGCCCCATAGACACCCCATATCCCCCCATAGCCACCCCATAGAGCCCCATAGAGCCCCATATCCCCCCATACAGCTCCATAGCACCCCATAGAGCCCCATAGACCCTCATAGCACCCCCATAGAGCCCCATAGTACCCCATAGAGCCCCATATCCCCCCATAGACACCCCACAGAACCCCATAGACACCCCATAGACCCCCATATCCCCCCATATCACCCCATAGAGCCCCATAGACCCCCATAGCACCCAATATCACCCCATAGACCCCCATAGACCCCCATATCCCCCCATATCACCCCATAGAGCCCCATAGACCCCCATATCACCCCATAGAGCCCCATAGACACCCATAGAGCCCCATATCCCCCCATATAGCCCCATAGACACCCCACAGAGCCCCATAGACACCCCATATCCCCCCACAGACACCCCATATCCCCCCATAGACACCCCATAGACCCCCATAGCACCCAATAGACCCCCATAGAGCCCCATAGACACCCCATATCCCCCCATAGACACCCCATAGAGCCCCATAGACACCCCATATCCCCCCATAGAGCCCCATAGACATCCCATATCCCCCCATAGAGCCCCATAGACACCCCGTATCCCCCCATATCCCCCCATAGACACCCCATAGAGCCCCATAGACACCCCATATCCCCCCATAGAGCCCCATAGACCCCCCTAGACCCCCATAGACACCCCATAGAGCCCCATAGACACCCCATAGACGCCCATACCCCCCCATAGCCACCCCATATCCCCCCATAGACACCCCATAGAAACCCATAGAGCCCCATAGAGCCCCATAGACACCCCATATCCCCCCATAGAGCCCCATAGACACCCCATAGACCCCCATAGACCCCCCATATCACCCCATAGAGCCCCATAGACACCCCATATCCCCCCATAGAGCCCCATATCCCCCCATAGAGCCCCATATCCCCCCATAGAGCCCCACAGACCCTCATAGCACCCCCACAGATCCCCATAGAGCCCCATAGACCCTCATAGCACACCCATAGATCCCCATAGCACCCCATATTCCCCCATAGAGCCCCATAGACACCCCATACCCCCCCATAGACACCCCATAGAGCCCCATAGACACCCCATATCGCCCCATAGAGCCCCATAGACACCCCATAGAGCCCCATAGAGCCCCATATCCCCCCATAGAGCCCCATAGACACCCCATATCCCCCCATAGAGCCCCATAGCACCCCATAGAGCCCCATAGCCACCCCATAGAGCCCCATAGCCACCCCATAGAGCCCCATAGACCCCCATAGAGCCCCACAGACACCCCATATCACCCCATAGACACCCCATAGAGCCCCATAGAGACCCATAGACACCCCATATCCCCCCATAGACACCCCATATCCCCCCATAGACCCCCATATCCCCCCATAGAGCCCCATAGACACCCCATAGAGCCCCATAGAGCCCCATAGACACCCCATAGACTCCTATAGCACCCCATAGAAACACATAGACACCCCATAGAGCCCCATATCCCCCCATATCACCCCATAGACACCCCATAGTATCCCATAGAACCCTATAGCACCCCATAGAGCCCCATAGACACCCCATAGAGCCCCATAGCCACCCCATAGAGCCCCATAGACCCCCATATCCCCCCATAGACACCCCATAGAGCCCCATAGAGCCCCATAGACACCCCATAGAGCCCCATATCACCCCATATCACCCCATATCCCCCCATAGAGCCCCATAGACACCCCATATCCCCCCATAGACCCCCATAGACACCCCATATCCCCCCATAGAGCCCCATAGACACCCCATAGACCCACATAGAGCCCCATAGCCACCCCATATCCCCCCATATCCCCCCATAGCACCCCATAGCACCCCATAGACAACCCACAGTATCCCATAGACACCCCATAGTATCCCATAGAACCCCATAGCACCTCATAGAGCCCCATAGACACCCCATAGACCCCCATAGCCACCCCATAGAGCCCCATAGACACCCCATAGACCCCCATAGAGCCCCATAGCCACCCCATAGAGCCCCATAGACACCCCATAGAGCCCCATAGACCCCCATAGAGCCCCATAGCCACCCCATAGACACCCCATAGAGCCCCATAGAGCCCCATAGACCCTCATAGACCGCCATAGAGACCCATAGTACCCCCATAGACTCCTATAGCGCCCCATAGAACCCCATATCCCCCCATATCCCCCCATAGACACCCCATAGAGCCCCATAGACCCCCATAGCCACCCCATAGAGCCCCATAGAGTCCCATATCACCCCATAGACACCCCATAGTATCACATAGACCCTCATAGCACCCCATAGACACCCCATAGAGCCCCATAGACCCTCATAGCACCCCCATAGATCCCGATAGAGCCCCATAGACACCCCATTGAGCCCCATATCACCCCATAGACCCCCATAGACACCCCGTAGAGCCCCATACAGCCCCCATATCCCCCCATAGACCTCCATATGCCCCCATATCACCCCATAGACCCCCATAGACACCCCATATCCCCCCATAGAGCCCCACAGACACCCCGTATCCCCCCATAGAGCCCCATAGACCCCCATAGCACCCAATATCACCCCATAGATCCCCATATCTCCCCATATCACCCCATATCCCCCCATAGACACCCCATATCCCCCCATAGACACCCCATAGAGCCCCATAGACACCCCATAGAGCCCCATAGACACCCCATATCCCCCCATAGACACCCCATAGAGCCCCATAGACACCCCATAGAGCCCCATAGACCCCCATATCCCCCCATATCACCCCATATCCCCCCATAGAGCCCCATAGAGCCCCATATCTCCCCATATCCCCCCATATCCCCCCATATCCCCCCATAGATCCCCCATATCCCCCCATAGATCCCCCATAGACCCCCATATCTCCCCATATCCCCCCATATCTCCCCATATCCCCCCATATCCCCCCATATCCCCCCATAGATCCCCCATATCCCCCCATAGATCCCCCATAGACCCCCATATCCCCCCATATCCCCCCACATCCCCCCATATCCCCCCATATCCCCCATATCCCCCCATATCCCCCCATAGACCCCCATATCTGCCCCATATCCCCCCATAGATCCCCCATAGACCCCCATATCTCCCCATATCCCCCCATATCCCCCCATATCCCCCCATATCTCACCATATCCCCCCATAGACCCCCATATCTGCCCCATATCCCCCATATCTCCCCATATCTGCCCCATATCCCCCCATAGAGCCCCATAGACACCCCATAGAGCCCCATAGCCACCCCATAGAGCCCCATAGAGCCCCATAGAGCCCCATATCTCCCCATATCCCCCCATATCCCCCCATAGACCCCCATATCTGCCCCATATCCCCCCATAGATCCCCCCCCACCTTCCATGTCGTGCTGCTGTGACCGTCACCCTCTTTAAAACCCCATTGGGGCAGCACAGGGACAATGGGACGTGGCCGGGCCGGGGCCGCACCGGGGCCGTCACCCGTGATGACGTCATAGCCCCGCCCTGTGACGTCATAGCCCCGCCCTGTGACGTCATCAACATGGCGGCCTCGTCTTGTGATGTCATCGTCACCCGCCGGGCGATCAGGAAGGAAAACAGCTCCCGGGAATGGCCTGGGGGGTCCTGGGGGGGTAATAGGGGGATATGGGGATCTATGGGGTGATATGGGGCTCTATGGGGGTCTATGGGGGGGCTATGGGGGTCTATGGGGCTCTATGGGGTGGCTATGGGGCTCTATGGGGTGGCTATGGGGGGCTTATGGAGGTCTATGGGGCTCTATGGGGTGATACAGGGTGTCTATGGGGCTCTATGGAGTGTCTATGGGGCTCTATGGGGGTCTTATGGGCTGTCAATGGGGGTCTATGGGGTGTCTGTGGGGATCTATGGGGGGCTATGGGGGGCTATGAGGCTCTATGGGGGCTCTATGGGGTGTCTATGGGGCTCTATGGGGGTCTATGGGGTGTCTATGGGGTTCTAAGGGGGGATATGGGGTGTCTATGGGGTGTCTATGGGGCTCTATGGGGATCTATGGGGTGGCTATGGGGGGCTATGAGGCTCTATGGGGTGTCTAAGAGGCTCTATGGGGTGGTTATCAGGCTCTATGGGGTGTCTATGGGTGTCTATGGGGCTCTATGGGGTGTCTATGGGGCTCTATGGGGTGGCTATGGGGCTCTATGGGGTGGCTATGGGGCTCTATAGGGTGTCTATGGGGGTATATGGGGGTCTATGGGGTGATACGGGGTGTCTATGGGGTGTCTATGGGGCTCTAAAGGGATCTATGGGGTATCTATGGGGCTCTATGGGGTGTCTATGCGGCTCTATGGGGATCTATGGGGGTCTATGGGGGTCTATGGGGTGATATGGGGCTCTATGGGGTGTCTATGGGGTGTCTATGGGGTGGCTATGGGGTGTCTATGGAGCTCTATGGGGTGTCTATGGGGTGATATGGGGTGTCTATGGGGTGATATGGGGATCTATGGGGGGCTATGGGGGTCTATGAGGCTCTATGGGGGCTCTATGGGGGTCTATGTGGTGTCTATAGGGGTCTAAGGGGGGATATGGGGTGTCTATGGGGCTCTATGGGGTGTCTATGGGGTTCTATTGGGATCTATGGGGTGTCTATGGGGCTCTATGGGGTGCTATGAGGGTCTATGGGTTACTATGGGATGTCTGTGGGGGGATATGGGGCTCTATGGGGCTCTATGGGGTGGCTATGGGGTGGTTATGGGGCTCTATGGGGTGTCTATGGGGCTTTATGGGGGTCTTATGGGGGTCTATGGGGGTCTTATGGGGGTCTTATGGGGCTCTATGGGGGTCTATGGGGTGTCTATGGGGCTCTATGGGGTGTCTAAGGGGTGTCTATGGGGAGGGCTTATGGAGGTCTATGGGGATCTATGGGGTGTCTATGGGGATCTATGGGGTGTCTATGGGGTGATATGGGGTGTCTATGGGGTGATATGGGGCTTTATGGGGGGTCTATGGGGTGATATGGGGTGTCTATGGGGCTCTATGGGGTGTCTATGGGGCTCTATGGGGTTCTATGGGGCTCTATGGGGTTCTATGGGGTGTCTATGGGGGTCTATGGGGTGTCTGTGGGGATCTATGGGGGGCTATGGGGATCTATAGGGCTCTATGGGGTGTCTATGGGGCTCTATGGGGGGATATGGGGCTCTATGGGGTGTCTATGGGGTTCTATGGGGTGGCTATGGGGGTCTATGGGGCTCTATGGGGTATCTATGGGGCTCTATGGGGTGTCTATGGGGCTCTATGGGGTTCTATGGGGTGCTATGGGGCAGATATGGGGGACTATGGGGTGTCTATGGGGATCTATGGGGATCTATGGGGTGTCTATGGGGCTCTATGGGGCTCTATGGGGTGTCTATGGGGATCTATGGGGCTCTATGGGGCTCTATGGGGTGTCTATGGGGCTCTATGGGGTGTCTATGGGGCTCTATGGGTTGTCTATGTGGCTCTATGGGGTGATATGGGGTGTCTATGGGGCTCTATGGGGTGATATGGGGTGTCTATGGGGCTCTATGGGGTGTCTATGGGGTTCTATGGGGCTCTATGGGGTGTCTATGGGGCTCTATGGGGTGTCTATGGGGTGTCTATGGGGCTCTATGGGGCTCTGTGGGGTATCTATGGGGTGTCTATGGGGCTCTATGGGGCTCTATGGGGTGTCTATGGGGTCTCTATGGGGCGATATGGGTTGTCTATGGGGCTCTATGGGGGTCTATGGGGTGTCTATGGGGCTCTATGGGTGTATATGGGGATCTATGGGGTGTCTATGGGGCTCTATGGGGTGTCTATGGGGTGTCTATGGGGCTCTATGGGGCTCTATGGGGTGTCTATGGGGCTCTATGGGGTGATATGGGGGATCTATGGGGTGTCTATGGGGTGATATGGGGTGTCTATGGGGCTCTATGGGGTGTCTATGAGGCTCTATGGGGTGTCTATGGGGCTCTATGGGGTGATATGGGGGATCTATGGGGTGTCTATGGGGTGATATGGGGTGTCTATGGGGCTCTATGGGGTGTCTATGGGGCTCTATGGGGTGTCTATGGGGCTCTATGGGGGTCTATGGGGTGTCTATGGGGCTCTATGGGTGTATATGGGGATCTATGGGGTGTCTATGGGGCTCTATGGGGTGTCTATGGGGTGTCTATGGGGCTCTATGGGGCTCTATGGGGTGTCTATGGGGCTCTATGGGGTGATATGGGGGATCTATGGGGTGTCTATGGGGTGATATGGGGTGTCTATGGGGCTCTATGGGGTGTCTATGAGGCTCTATGGGGTGTCTATGGGGCTCTATGGGGTGTCTATGGGGTGGTTATCAGGCTCTATGGGGCTCTATGGGGGTCTATGGGGCTCTATGGGGCTCTATGGGTTGTCTATGGGGCTCTACGGGTTGCTATGGGGTGTCTAAGGGGATCTGTGGGAGTCTATGGGGATCTATGGGGCTCTATGGGGTGTCTATGGGGCTCTATGGGGATCTATGGGGGTCTATGGGGTGTCTATGGGGCTCTATGGGGTGATACGGAGCGTCTATGGGGCTCTATGGGGGGATACAGGGTGTCTATGGGGCTCTATGGGGCTCTATGGGGCGATATGGGGTGTCTATGGGGTTCTATGGGGCGTCTATGGGGCTCTATGGGGCGTCTATGGGGCTCTATGGGGTGTCTATGGGGCTCTGTGGGGTGTCTATGGGTCTCTATGAGGTGTCTATGGGGGTATATGGGGTGTCTATGGGGCTCTATGGGGCTCTATGGGGTGTCTATGGGGTTCTATGAGGCTCTATGGGGTTCTATGGGGCTCTATGGGGGGCTATGGGTGTCTATGGGGTTCTATGGGGTGTCTATGGGGCTCTATAGGGATCTATGGGGTGTCTATGGGGCTCTATGGGGTGTCTATGGGGGCTCTATGGGGCTCTATGGGGTGTCTATGGGGGCTCTATGGGGCTCTATGGGGTGTCTATGGGTGTCTATGGGGCTCTATGGGGTGTCTATGGGTGTCTATGGGGCTCTATGGGGTGTCTATGGGTGTCTATGGGGTTCTATGGGGTGGCTATGGGGTGGTTATCAGGCTCTATGGGGTGTCTATGGGGCTTTATGGGGGTCTTATGGGGGGCTTATGGGGGTCTATGGGGCTCTATTGGCCTCTATGGGGGGCTATGGGGCTCTATGGGGAGATACGGGGTGTCTATGGGGATCTATGGGGGTCTATGGGGTTTCTATGGGGCTCTATGGGGTGGCTATGAGGGTCTATGGGGTGTCTATTGGGGTCTATGGGGTGTCTATGGGGTGGTTATCAGGCTCTATGGGGCTCTATGGGGTGTCTATGGGGGTCTAAGGGGGGATATGGGGTGTCTATGGGGCTCTATGGGGTATCTATGGGGCTCTATAGGGCTCTATGGGGTATCTATGGGGCTCTATGGGGATCTATGGGGCTCTATGGGGTGTCTATGGGGCTCTATGGGGGTCTATGGGGTGTCTATGGGGTGTCTATGGAGCTCTATGGGGTGTCTATGGGGCTCTATAGGGGGCAATGGGTGTCTATGGGGGTCAATGGGGGTCTATGGGGAGTCTATGGGGCTCTATGGGGTGTCTATGGGGTATCTATGGGGTTCTATGGGGCTCTATGGGGTTCTATGGGGCTCTATGGGGTTCTATGGGGTGTCTATGGGGCTCACCTGGAAGCTCTGTGCGAAGGAGCAGCTCTTGTTGTGCAGGAGCCGGGGACAGGGATGGTGGTGGGGGCACTAATAGGGGAGATATGGGGGGATATGGGGAGATATAGGGTTATATGGGGAGATATGGGGGGATATGGGGAGATATGGGGGGATATGGGGGGATATGGGGCAGATGTGGGGGTCTATGGGGCTCTATAGGGGTCTATGGGGCTCTATGGGGGTCTATGGGGCAGATATGGGGTGGTTATGGGGCTCTATAGGGGTCTATGGGGGTCTATGGGGCAGATATGGGGGTCTATGGGGCTCTATAGGGGTCTATGGGGCTCTATGGGGGTCTATGGGGCAGATATGGGGTGGTTATGGGGCTCTATAGGGGTCTATGGGGGTCTATGGGGCAGATATGGGGGGATATGGGGCTCTATAGGGGTCTATGGGGCAGATATGGGGGGATATGGGGGTCTATGGGGGTCTATGGGGCAGCTATGGGGTGGTTATGGGGCAGATATGGGGGTCTATGGGGCTCTATAGGGGTCTATGGGGGTCTATGGGGCAGATATGGGGTGGTTATGGGGCAGATATGGGGGGATATGGGGCTCTATAGGGGTCTATAGGGGTCTATGGGGCAGCTATGGGGTGGTTATGGGGCAGATATGGGGGGATATGGGGTTATATAGGGGGATATGGGGCAGATATGGGGGTCTATGGGGCTCTATAGGGGTCTATAGGGATCTATGGGGCAGCTATGGGGCAGTTATGGGGGGATATGGGGTTATATAGGGGGATATGGGGGGATATGGGGCTCTATAGGGGTCTATGGGGCAGATATGGGGGGATATGGGGTTATATAGGGGTCTATGGGGGTCTATGGGGCAGATATTGGGTGGTTATGGGGCAGATATGGGGGTCTATGGGGCTCTATAGGGGTCTATGGGGCAGATATGGGGGTCTATGGGGCTCTATAGGGTTCTATAGGGCAGATATGGGGGTCTATGGGGCTCTATAGGGCTCTATAGGGGTCTATGGGGGTCTATGGGGCAGCTATGGGGCAGCTATGGGGCAGATATGGGGGTCTATGGGGCTCTATAGGGGTCTATAAGGGTCTATAGGGGTCTATGTGGGTCTATGGGGCAGTTATGGGTCACTCACGGGGGCAAAGATCTGCACCGTGTCCTTATCAGGGCCCTATAAATGAGAACAGACCCTTAATGGGGGGGGGGTCGTTATGACGTCACAATGGGGGGGTCGTTATGACGTCACAATGGGGGTCGTTATGACGTCACAATGGGGGTCGTTATGACGTCACAATGGGGGTCGTTATGACGTCACAATGGGGGGTCGTTATGACGTCACAATGGGGGGTCGTTATGACGTCACAATGGGGGGGTCGTTATGACGTCACAATGGGGGGGTCGTTATGACGTCACAATGGGGGTCGTTATGACGTCACAATGGGGGTCGTTATGACGTCACAATGGGGGGTCGTTATGACGTCACAATGGGGGGTCGTTATGACGTCACAATGGGGGTCGTTATGACGTCACAATGGGGGTCGTTATGACGTCACACCCACCTGCAGCAGTTCATCCCTCGCCTCCATTAACAAACTGTGCCCGGTTCGAGTCCCGGCCTCCACCAGAACCTATAGACCCCATAGAGCCCCATAGAGCCCCATAGAGCCCCATAGAGCACCATAGAGCCCCATAGAGCCCCATAGACCCCATAGAGCCCCATAGACCCCATAGAGCCCCATAGAACCCCATAGAGCCCCATAGAGCACCATAGAGCCCCATAGAGCCCCATAGAGCCCCATAGAGCCCCATAAAACCCCATAGAGCCCCATAGACCCCATAGAGCCCCATAGAACCCCATAGAGCCCCATAGAGCCCCATAGAACCCCATATCGCCCCATAGAACCCCATATAACCCCATATTCCCCCATATAACCCCATATCCCCCCCATATCCCCCCATATCCCCCCATATAACCCCATATAACCCCATATAACCCCATATCCCCCCATATAACCCCATATCCCCCCCATATCCCCCCATATAACCCCATATAACCCCATATCCCCCCATATCTCCCCATATCTCCCCCCATATCTCCCCATATCTCCCCATATCCCCCCATATCTCCCCATATCCCCCCATATAACCCCATATCCCCCCATATAACCCCATATCTCCCCATATCCCCCCATATCCCCCCATATAACCCCATATCCCCCATATAACCCCATATATCCCCCCATATAACCCCATATAACCCCATATCCCCCCATATAACCCCATATAATCCCCCCTTACCATGAACTCTCGGCTCCTCCTCCACAATCCCCTTATGACGCCCCCCCTCCCCCTTGTGCCCCCCAGGATGTAACTGCAGACAACCAGATCCCATGGGGCCTATGGGGAGATATGGGGTTATAGGGGGTTATATGGGGGGATATGGGGTTATATGGGGGTATATGGGGTTATATATGGGGTTATATAGGGGATATATGGGGTTATATGGGGGTATATGGGGTTATATGGGGTTATATGGGGGGATATGGGGGGATATGGGGGGATATGGGGTTATATAGGGGGATATATGGGGTATAGGGGGGGGATATGGGGGTATATAGGGGGGATATGGGGTTATATGGGGTTATATGGGGCGATATGGGGGGATATGGGGTTATATAATGGGTTGTATGGGGTTATAGGGGGTTATATGGGGTAGTATGGGGGGATATGGGGGGATATAGGGAGATATATGGGGTATAGGGGGGGGATATGGGGTTATATGGGGTTATATGGGGGGATATGGGGTTCTATGGGGGATATATGAAGGCTATATGGGGTTATATGGGGAGATATGGGGAGATATGGGGGGATATGGGGTTATATGGGGTTATAGGGGGGGATATGCGGTTATAGGGGGTTATATGGGGTTATATGGGGTTATATGGGGGGATATGGGGGGATATGGGGGGATATGGGGGGATATGGGGGGATATGGGGGGATATGGGGGGATATGGGGGGATATATGGGGTTATATGGGGGGATATGGGGGATATATGGGGTTATATGGGGTTATATGGGGTTATATGGGGTTATATGGGGGGATATGGGGGGATATGGGGGGATATATGGGGTTATATGGGGGGATATGGGGGATATATGGGGTTATATGGGGTTATATGGGGTTATATGGGGTTATATGGGGTTATATGGGGTTATATGGGGTTATATGGGGAGATATAGGGGTTATATGGGGTTATATGGGGTTATATGGGGTTATATGGGGTTATATGGGGTTATATGGGGGGATATGGAGTTATATAGGGGGATATATGGGGTATAGGGGGGAGATATGGGGTTATATGGGGGGATATGGGGGGATATGGGGGGATATGGGGGGATATATGGGGTTATATGGGGGAATATGGGGGTATATGGGGGGATATGGGGTTATATGGGGGGATATGGGGTTATATGGGGGGATATGGGGTTATAGGGGGTTATAGGGGGGCCTATGGGGAGATATGGGGGGATATGGGGGGATATGGGGGGATATGGGGGGATATGGGGTTATATGGGGTTATATGGGGTTATAGGGGGGGATATGGGGTTATATGGGGATATATGGGGTTATATGGGGTATATGGGGTTATATGGGGGGATATGGGGTTATATGGGGGGATATGGGGTTATATGGGGGGATATGGGGGGATATGGGGGGATATGGGGGGATATGGGGGTATATGGGGGTATATGGGGGTATATGGGGGTATATGGGGGTATATGGGGGGATATGGGGGGATATGGGGGGATATGGGGGGATATATGGGGGGATATGGGGTTATATGGGGGGATATGGGGTTATATGGGGGGATATGGGGTTATATGGGGGGATATGGGGGGATATGGGGGGATATGGGGGGATATGGGGTTATATGGGGGGGATATGGGGGTATATGGGGGTATATGGGGGTATATGGGGGGATATGGGGGGATATATGGGGTTATATGGGGGTTAAATGGGGGCCTATGGGGAGATATGGGGGGATATGGGGTTATAGGGGGAAGATATGGGGTTATATGGGGTTATATGGGGGGGATATGGGGTTATATGGGGGGATATATGGGGGATATATGGGGGATATATGGGGGATATATGGGGGATATATGGGGGATATATGGGGTTATATGGGGGGATATATGGGGTTATATGGGGATATATGGGGGATATATAGGGGATATATGGGGATATATTAGGTTATATGGGGGATATATGGGGGATATATGGGGTTATATGGGGTTATAGGGGGTTATAGGGGGGGATATGGGGTTATATGGGGTTATATAGGGGGATATGGGGGGGATATGGGGGGGATATGGGGTTATATGGGGGGATATGGGGTTATATGGGGTTATATAGGGGATATATGGAGTTATATGGGGAGATATGGGGTTATATGGGGTTATATGGGGTTATATGGGGGGATATGGGGTTATAGGGGGAAGATATGGGGTTATATGGGGGTATATGGGGAGATATGGGGTTATATGGGGTTATATGGGGTTATATGGGGTTATATGGGGTTATATGGGGTTATATGGGGTTATATGGGGTTATATGGGGTTATATGGGGAGACATGGGGTTATAGGGGGTTATATATGGGGAGATATGGGGGGATATGGGGTTATATGGGGTTATATGGGGGGATATGGGGGGATATGGGGGGATATGGGGGGATATGGGGGGATATGGGGGGATATGGGGGGATATATGGGATTATATGGGGGGATATAAGGGTATAGGGTGGATATATGGGGTTCTATGGGGTTATATGGGGGATATATGGGGATATAGGGGGTATATGGGGGATATATGGGGTTATATGGGGGGATATGGGGAGATATGGGTCCCTATGGGGTTTCTATGGATCTCTATGGCATCTATGGGTCTCTATGGGTCTCTATGGGGTGTATATGGGATCTATGGGTCTCTATGGGTCTCTATGAGGTGTCTATGGGTCTCTATGGGTCGCTATGGGGTTTCTATGGGTCTCTATGGGTCGCTATGGGGTCTCTATGGGTCCCTATGGGTCTCTATGGGATCTATGGGTCGCTCTATGGGTCTCTATGGGTCTCTATGGGTCTCTATGGGATCTATGGGTCTCTATGGGGTTTCTATGGGTCTCTATGGGTCGCTATGGGTCGCTATGGGTCGCTATGGGTCTCTATGGGTCCCTATGGGTCTCTATGGGTCTCTATGGGTCTCTATGGGTCCCTATGGGGTCTCTATGGGTCTCTATGGGTCTCTATGGGTCCCTATGGGTCTCTATGGGTCTCTATGGGTCCCTATGGGGTGTCTATGGGTCTCTATGGGTCGCTATGGGTCTCTATGGGTCGCTATGGGGTGTCTATGGGTCTCTATGGGTCTCTATGGGTCCCTATGGGGTGTCTATGGGTCTCTATGGGGTTTCTATGGGTCTCTATGGGTCTCTATGGGTCCCTATGGGTCGCTATGGGGTGTATATGGGATCTATGGGTCGCTATGGGGTCTCTATGGGTCTCTATGGGTCCCTATGGGTCTCTATGGGTCTCTATGGGGTGTCTATGGGTCTCTATGGGTCTCTATGGGTCTCTATGGGTCTCTATGGGTCTCTATGGGTCTCTATGGGTCCCTATGGGTCTCTATGGGTCTCTATGGGTCCCTATGGGTCTCTATGGGTCTCTATGGGTCCCTATGGGTCTCTATGGGTCTCTATGGGGTGTCTATGGGTCTCTATGGGTCTCTATGGGTCTCTATGGGTCTCTATGGGTCTCTATGGGTCCCTATGGGTCTCTATGGGTCGCTATGGGGCCGTACCTTGTGCTGTGCTGTCAATGTGGGGCGGGTGAAGACGGGTCCGAAGTGGGCGGGGCCTGAGTTGGCTCCTCCTACAAAAGGGGCGGGGCCAAAGGTAAGCCACGCCCACCCCATTGATTCCTATTACCCCCCATAGAGCCCCATAGAGCCCCATAGACACCCCATAGAGCCCCATAGACACCCCATAGAGCCCCATAGACACCCCATAGAGCCCCATATCACCCCATAGAGCCCCATAGCGCCCCATATCCGCCCCATATTACCCCATAACCCCCCATATCTGCCCCATAGCCCCCCATATCTGCCCCATAGCCCCCCATATCTGCCCCATAGAATCCCATAGACCCCCATATCACCCCATAGCCCCCCATATCTGCCCCACAGCCCCCCATATCTGCCCCATAGACACCCCATAGAGCCCCATAACCACCCCATAGAGCCCCATATCACCCCATAGAGCCCCATATCACCCCATAGACCCCATAGATCCCCATAGACCCCATAGCACCCCATAGATCCCCATAGAGCCCCATAGATCCCCATAGACACCCCATATCACCCCATAGAGCCCCATAGACCCCATAGCATCCCATAGACCCCATAGACACTTATAGTACCCCATAGAGCCCCATAGTACCCCATAGAGCCCCATATCACCCCATAGAGCCCCATAGACCCCATAGAGCCCCATAGACACCCATATCCCCCCATATCTGCCCCATAGCCCCCCCCATCTGCCCCATAGAGCCCTATAGATCCCCATAGCCCCCCATATCTGCCCCATAGACACCCCATAGAGCCCCATAACCACCCCATAGAGTCCCATAGATACCCCATATCACCCCATAGCCCCCCATATCCCCCCTTACCATGTCTCAGTCTCTCCCCCATGTCCCTCATGGCCCTGGATGGCCCCACACACACGTAGTGCCGCACGCTGCCGCCCCATAACTCGTGGGCCGCCCTATAGGGACGAATATGGGGTCCTATAGGGGTCTATGGGGTGATATGGGGCTCTATGGGGCTCTATGGGGTGATATGGGGGCTCTATGGGGTGATATGGGGCTCTATGGGGTGATATGGGGCTCTATGGGGTGATATGGGGCTCTATGGGGTGATATGGGGTGTCTATGGGGGTCTATGGGGCTCTATGGGGTGATATGGGGGAGTTCTATGGGGGTCTATGGGGTGATATGGGGGGCTATGAGGTTCTATGGGGTGATATGGGGTGTCTATGGGATCTATGGGGCTCTATGGGGTGATATGGGGATCTATGGGGCTCCATGGGGGTCCATGGGGTGATATGAGAGTCTATGGGGTGCTATGGGGTCTATGGGGGTCTATGGGGTTCTATGGGGTCTATGGGGTTCTATGGGGGTCTATGGAGTTCTATGGGCTCTATGGGGATCTATGAGGTTCTATGGGGTGATATGGGGGTCTATGGGGCTCTATGGGGCTCTATGGGGGTCTATAAGGTGATATGGGGGTCTATGGGGTGATATGGGGGTCTATGAGGTTCTATGGAGGTCTATAGGGTTCTATGGGGATCTATGGGGATCTATGGGGTGATATGGAGTTCTATGGGGTTCTATGGGGTCTATGGGGCTCTATGGGGTGATATGGGGTGTCTATGGGCTCTATGGGGCTCTATGGGGTTCTATGGGGTTCTATGGGGTCTATGGGGCTCTATGGGGTGATATGGGGGTCTATTGGGGTCTATGGGGTGATATGGGGTGATATGGGGTGATATGGGGTGATATGGGGTCTATAAGGTGACATGGGGGTCTATGGGGGGCTATGGGGGCTATGAGGTTCTATGGGGTGATATGGGTTTCTATGGGGGTCTATGGGGTTCTATGGGGTGATATGGGGTTCTATGGGGGTCTATGGGGGTCTATGGGGTTCTATGGGGTGATATGGGGTGTCTATGGGGTGATATGGGGTCTATGGGGTGATATGGGGGTCTATGGGGTGATATGGGGTTCTATGGGGTGATATGGGGTGTCTATGGGGTGATATGGGGTCTATGGGGTGATATGGGGGTCTATGGGGTTCTATGGGGGTCTATGGGGTGATATGGGGGAGTTCTATGGGGGTCTATGGGGTGATATGGGGGGCTGTGAGGTTCTATGGGGTGATATGGAATGTCTATGGGATCTATGGGGCTCTATGGAGTTCTATGGGGTCTATGGGGTGATATGGGGGTCTATGGGGTTCTATTGGGGTCTATGGGGATCTATGGGGATCTATGGGGATCTATGGGGGTCTATAAGGTGATATGGGGGTCTATGGGGGTCTATGGGGTGATATGGGGATCTATGGAGTTCTATGGGGTCTATGGAGTTCTATGGGGCTCTATGGGGTGATATGGGGGGCTATGAGGTTCTATGGAGGTCTATAGGGTTCTATGGGGGTCTA
The DNA here is from genome assembly GCF_054131305.1 of Coturnix japonica. Classification (NCBI taxonomy): domain Eukaryota; kingdom Metazoa; phylum Chordata; class Aves; order Galliformes; family Phasianidae; genus Coturnix; species Coturnix japonica. The sequence goes on along the minus strand of NC_140668.1, from coordinate 11,359,578 downwards.
TGGGGGTCTATGGGGTCTATGGGGCTCTATGGGGTGATATGGGGTGATATGGGGTGATATGGGGTGATATGGGGTGATATGGGGTGATATGGGGGAGTTCTATGGGGGTCTATGGGGTGATAGGGGGGGCTATGGGGGTCTATGGGGTTCTATGGGGTGATATTGGGGCCTATGGGGTTCTATGGGGCTCTATGGAGTTCTATGGGGTCTATGAGGTTCTATGGGGTTCTATGGGGTGTCTATGGGGTCTATGGGGCTCTATGGGGTGATATGGGGTGTCTATGGGGCTCTATGGGGGTCTATGGGGTGATATGGAGTGTCTATGGGGCTCTATGGGGTGATATGGGGGGCTATGAGGTTCTATGGGGTGATATGGGGTGTCTATGGGATCTATGGGGCTCTATGGGGTGATATGGGGCTCTATGGGGCTCTATGGGGTGATATGGGGTGTCTATGGGGATCTATGGGGCTCTATGGGGTGTCTATGGGGATCTATGGGGCTCTATTGGGCTCTATGGGGTGTCTATGGGGCTCTATGGAGTTCTATGGGGTCTATGGGGGGCTATGAGGTTCTATGGGGTGATATGGGGATCTATGGAGTTCTATGGGCTCTATGGGGCTCTATGGGGTGATATGGGGTGTCTATGGGGATCTATGGGGCTCTATGGGGTGATATGGGGTGTCTATGGGGCTCTATGGGGTTCTATGGGGCTCTATGGGGCTCTATGGGGCTCTATGGGGTTCTATGGGGCTCTATAGGGCTCTATGGGGTTCTATGGGGCTCTATGGGGTCTATGGGGTCCCTCACCAACACGCGGTGCCGATCCCGTTGCCATAATCCAGCACAGTCTGTGGGGCAAAAGTGGGGACACGGAGCTGGATCTGTGGGGCAGGAACATGTCAGCCCCATAGGGACCCATAGAGACCCATAGAGACCCATAGGGACCCATAGAGACCCATAGAGACCCATAGGGACCCATAGAGCCCCATAGGGACCCATAGGGACCCATAGAGCCCCATAGGGACCCATAGAGACCCATAGAGACCCATAGAGACCCATAGAGACCCATAGGGACCCATAGGGACCCATAGAGACCCATAGGGACCCATAGGGACACATAACCACCCCATAGGGACCCATAGAGACCCATAGGGACCCATAGGGACCCATAGAGACCCATAGAGACCCATAGGGACCCATAGGGACCCATAGGGACCCATAGGGACCCATAGGGACCCATAGAGCCCCATAGGGACCCCATAGGGACCCATAGAGCCCCATAGGGACCCATAGGGACCCATAGAGCCCCATAGGGACCCATAGAGACCCATAGAGACCCATAGAGACCCATAGAGACCCATAGGGACCCATAGGGACCCATAGAGACCCATAGGGACCCATAGGGACACATAACCACCCCATAGGGACCCATAGAGACCCATAGGGACCCATAGGGACCCATAGAGACCCATAGAGACCCATAGGGACCCATAGGGACCCATAGGGACCCATAGGGACCCATAGGGACCCATAGGGACCCATAGGGACCCCATAGGGACCCATAGAGCCCCATAGGGACCCACAGGGACCCATAGGGACCCATAACCACCCCATAGGGACCCATAGAGACCCATAGGGCCCCATAATGACCCCATAGCCCCATAACGACCCCACAGGGACCCATAGAAACCCCATAGGACCCCATAGAGACCCCACAGGGACCCCATAGGGACCCAGAGACCCATAGGGACCCCATAGGGACCCACAGGACCCCATAACCACCCCATAGGGACCCATAGGACCCATTAACCACCCCATAGGGCCCCATAGGGAGACATGGGGACCCCATAGGGACTCATAGAGACCCATAGGGCCCCATAACGACCCCACAGGGACCCATAGGAATCCCATAGAACCCCATAGAGACCCCATAGAGACCCATAGGGACCCAGAGACCCATAGGGACCCATAGAGACCCATAGGGACCCAGAGACCCATAGGGACCCATAGGGACCCATAGGGACCCATAACCACCCCATAGGGACCCCATAGCCCCATAACAACCCCACAGAGACCCCATAGGACCCCATAGGGACCCACAGAGACCCCATAGGGACCCATAGAGACCCCATAGGGACCCCATAGGGACCCAGAGAGACCCCATATAACCCCATAGGGACCCATAGGGACCCCATAGAGACCCAAAGGAGCCCATAGGGACCCATAGAGCCCCATAGGACCCCATAGGGACCCATAGGGACCCCATAGGGACCTTATAGAGACCCATAGGGACCCCATAGCCCCATAACAACCCCACAGATACCCCATAGGGACCCATAGGGACCCCATAGGGACCAATAGGGACCCAGAGACCCATAGGGACCCCATAGGGACCCATAGGACCCCATAACCACCCCATAGGGACCCATAGGACCCATTAACCACCCCACAGGGACCCATAGAGACCCATAGGGACCCCATAGCCCCATAACAACCCCACAGAGACCCCATAGAGACCCATAGGGACCCCATAGGGACACATAGGACCCCATAGGGACCCACAGGGACCCCATAGGGACCCATAGAAGCCCCATAGCCCCATAACAACCCCACAGAGACCCCATAGGGACCCCATAGGGACCCCATAGGGACCCAGAGACCCATAGGGACCCCATAGGGACACATAACCGCCCCATAGGGACCCATAGGGACCCCATAGGGACCCCATAACCACCCCATAGGGCCCCATAGGGACCCCATAGGGACCCATAGACCCATAGGGACCCCATAGGGACCCACAGAGACCCCATAGGGACCTTATAGAGCCCCATAGGGACCCATAGGGACCCCATAACCACCCCATAGGGACCTTATAGAGCCCTTAGGGACCCATAGGGACCCTTAGGACCCCATAACCACCCCATAGGACCCCATAGGGACCCCATAGAGCCCCATAGGACGCCATAGAGCCCCATAGGACCCCATAGAGCCCCATAGGGCCCCACCTCTTGCAGTGCCCGCCCCACAGCCGCGTGGTCCCTCCTGAGCCTCACAGCCAGGTAGGCACGAGCCAGCTCCACTGTGAACCTATAGGGGAACATATGGGGTTAGGGGCCCATAGGGACCCATAGGGACACATAGGGACACATAGGGACCCATAGGGACCCATAGGGACACATAGGGACCCATAGGGACCCATAGGGACCCATAGGGACCCATAGGGACACATAGGGACCCATAGGGACCCATAGAGATACATAGGGACCCATAGGGACACATAGAGACACATAGGGACCCATAGGGACCCATAGGGACACATAGGGACCCATAGAGACCCATAGAGACCCATACGACCCATAGGGACCCATAGAGACCCATAACAACCCCATAGGGACCCATAGAGACCCATAGTGACCCCATAGAGACCCCATAACAACCCCATAGGGACCCATAGAGACCCCATAGGGACCCATAGAGACCCCATAGGGACCCATAGAGACCCCATAGAAACCCATAAGACCCATACGACCCATAGGGACCCATAGAGACCCATAACAACCCCATAGGGACCCATAGAGACCCCATAGGGACCCATAGAGACCCCATAGGGACCCATAGCAACCCCATAGGACCCACAGAGACCCATACTGACCCCATAGCGGCCCCATAAGACCCATAATGACCCCATAGGGACCCATAGAGACCCATAATGACCCCATAGGGACCCATAAGACCCATACGACCCATAGGGACCCATAGAGACCCATAACAACCCCATAGGGACCCCATAGAAACCCATAGAACCCATAGGGACCCATAGCGAACCCATAGAGACCCATAGGGACCCCATAGGGACCCATAAGAACCCAATAGGGACCCACAGAGACCCATAGCGAACCCATAGAGACCCATAGGGACCCCTAGAAACACATAGGACCCCATAAGGACCCATAGAGACCCATAGAGACCCACAGAGACCCATAGGGACCCATAGAGACACATAGGGACCCATAGAGACACATAGGGACCCATAGAGACACATAGGGACCCATAGGGACCCATAGGGACACATAGAGACCCATAGAGACCCATAGGGACCCATAGGGACCCATAGGGACACATAGGGACCCATAGGGACACATAGGGACACATAGGGACCCATAGGGACACATAGGGACCCATAGGGACCCATAGAGACACATAGGGACACATAGGGACCCATAGGGACCCATAGGGACACATAGGGACCCCATAGGGACCCATAGAGACCCCATAGGGACCCATAGGGACCCATAGGGACCCATAGGGACCCATAGGGACACATAGGGACCCATAGGGACCCATAGGGACACATAGGGACCCATAGGGACCCATAGGGACCCCATAGGGACACATAGAGACCCATAGGGACCCATAGAGACCCATAGGGACCCATAGGGACACATAACAACCCAATAGAACCCATAATGACCCCATAGGAACCCCAAAGAGACCCATAGCAACCCATAGGACCCCATAAGAACCCCATAGGGACCCACAGAGACCCCTTAGAGACCCATAGGGACACATAGGGACCCATAGTGACCCACAGAGACCCATAGAGACCCCAAAGAACCCATAAAGACCCCATAGGACCCATAACAACCCCATAGAGACCCCATAGGACCCATAGAAACCCATAGGACCCCATAAGGACCCATAGAGACCCCATAGGGACCCATAGGGACCCATAGAGACCCATAGGGACCCATAGAGACCCATAGGGACCCATAGGGACCCATAGAGACCCATAGAGACCCATAGGGACCCATAGGGACCCCATAGGACCCATAACAACCCCATAGAAACCCCATAGAGACCCATAGTGACCCCATAATAACCCCATAGGGACCCATATGACCCACAGGGACCCATAGAGACCCATAACAACCCCATAGGGACCCATAGAGACCCATAATGACCCCATAGGACCCATAATAACCCCATAGAGACCCATAGATCCCCATATCCCCCCACAGAGACCCCATAAGACCAATAATGACCCCATAGAGACCCCATAGGGACCCCATAGAAACCCACAGGACCCATAGGGACCCATAACAACCCTATAGGGACCCATTGTGACCCATAGGGACCCCATAGGATCCATAATGACCCCATAGGGACCCATAGCGAACCCATAGAGACCCATAGAGACCCCATAGGAACCCATAACAACCCCATAGAACCCATAATGACCCCATAGGGACCCATAGGGACCCACAGGGACCCATAACGACCCCATAGAGACCCACAGAGACCCCATAGGGACCCCATAAGACCCATAGAGACCCCATAGTGACCCATAGGGACCCATAAAAACCCCATAGAGACCCATAGGGACCCCATAGGATCCATAATGACCCCATAGGGACCCATAGCGAACCCATTAAGACCCATAGGGACCCCATAGGACCCATACGACCCATAGGGACCCATAGAGACCCATAGAGACCCCATAGGGACCCATACGACCCATAGGGACCCATAGAGACCCATAGAGACCCCATAGAGACCCATAGCGAACCCATTGAGACCCATAGGGACCCCATAGGACCCATAGAGACCCCATAGGGACCCATAAGAACCCAATAGGGACCCACAGAGACCCATAGAGATCCATAGGGACCCCATAGGACCCATAGAAACCCATAGGACCCCATAAGAACCCCATAGGGATCCATAGAAACCCCATAGGGACCCCATAGGACCCATAGAGACCCATAGATCCCCATATCCCCCCATAGAGACCCCATAGGACTTATAATGACCCCATAGAGACCCCATAGGGACCCATAACAACCCCATAGAGACCCATAGGGCCCATAACGACCCCATAGGGACCCATAGCGAACCCATAGAGACCCATAGAAACCCATAGGACCCCATAAGGACCCATAGAGACCCCATAGAGACCCATAATGACCCCATAGAGACCCATAGCGACCCCATAGAGACCCATAAGACCCATAGAGACCCCATAGGACCCATAGAGACCCCATAGGGACCCATAGGGACCCATAGGGACCCCATAGGGACCCATAGAAACCCATAGAGACCCCATATCACCCCATAAGTACCTGATTTTTGGTCCCGGTTCCTGCTCTGTGGGTCACAGATATGGGAAGGGGGGGGTTATGACGTCATCCACCCTATGACGTCATCACGATGATGTCATCACACCCAATGACGTCATCACTCACCTGGGGGGCGCTGACCCCAAAACTGTGTCCCCAACATCTGGGCCTGAACCGGGCTCCAGCCTAAAGTGTGGGGCAGGGAGACCCATAGGGACCCATAGAGACCCATAGAGACCCATAGAGACCCATAGAGACACATAGAGACCCATAGAGACCCATAGGGACCCATAGGGACCCATAGGGACCCATAGGGACCCATAGGGACCCATAGAGACACATAGAGACCCATAGGGACCCATAGGGACCCATAGAGACCCATAGAGACCCATAGGGACCCATAGGGACCCATAGGGACACACCCCATATCCCCCCATATCCCCCTATATCACCCCATATCCCCCATTACTGACCCCATATCCCCCCATATCCCCCATTAATGACCCCATATCCCCCCATATCACCCCATAGACCCCCCATATCCCCCCATAAACACCCCATATCCCCCCATAGACCCTATTAATGACCCCATATCCCCCCATAACCTCCCATATCCCCCCATATCACCCCATAGATCCCCTATATCCCCCCATATCACCCCATAGACCCCCCATATCCCCCAATAATGACCCCATATCCTCCCATATCCCCCCATAGACCCCCCATATCCCCCTATATCACCCCATATCCCCCCATATCCCCCCATATACACCCCATATCCCCTCATATCCCCCATTAATGACCCCATATCCCCCCATATCCCCCATTAATGACCCCATAGAGCCCCATAGAGCCCCATATCCCCCCATAGACCCCTATAAACACCCCATAGACCCCCCACATCCCCCTATATCACCCCATAGACCCCCATATCACCCCATATCACCCCATATATCCCCCCATAGACCCCCATATCACCCCATAGATCCCCCATATCCCCCTATATCACCCCATAGACCCCCATATCCCCCCATATCCCCCATTAATGACCCCATAGACCCCCCATATCCCCCCATATCCCCCTATATCACCCCATATCACCCCATAGATCCCCCATATCCCCCTATATCACCCCATAGACACCCCATATCCCCCATTACTGACCCCATATCCCCCCATATCACCCCATAGACACCCCATATCCCCCATTAATGACCCCATATCCCCCCATATATCCCCCCATAGACACCCCATATCCCCCCATATCACCCCATAGACCCCCATATCCCCCTATATCACCCCATAGATCCCCTATATCCCCCCATATCTCCCATTAATGACCCCATATCCCCCCATATCACCCCATAGACACCCCATATCCCCCATTACTGACCCCATATCCCCCCATATCCCCCCATATCCTCCCATAGATCCCCCATATCCCCCATTAATGACCCCATATCCCCCCATAGACCCCTATATCCGCCCATATCCCCCCATAGACCCCTATATCCCCCCACCTTCCTCGTCCATCACACTTTGAGCCGCTTTATCCAGAGCTGTGGGGAGACGCAGCACCCGGGGAACAGCCCCGTCCTGTATGGGAACATATAGGGACAATAGGGGCCCTATAGGACACATAGGGACACATAGAGACACATAGGGACCCATAGAGACACACAGGGACCCCATAACCCCATAGGGACACATAGAGACACATAGGGACCCCATAGGGACAATAGGGGCCCTATAGGACACATAGGGACACATAGGGACACATAGGGACACATAGGGACACATAGGGACACATAGGGACCCACAGGGACACATAGGGACCCTATAGGACCCATAGAGACCCATAGGGACCCCATAACCCCATAGGGACACACAGGGACACATAGGGACCCCATAACCCCATAGGTACCCATAGGGACCCATAGGGACACATAGAGACCCATAGAGACACATAGGGACCCCATAACCCCATAGAGACCCATAGGGACCCCATAGGAGCCATAGAGACCCATAGGGACAATAGGGACCCATAGGGACCCCATAACCCCATAGAGACCCATAGGGACCCATAGGGACCCCATAACCCCATAGGGACACATAGGGACCCCATAACCCCATAGGGACACATAGGGACCCCATAGCCCCATAGAGACCCATAGGGACCCTATAGGACCCATAGGGACACATAGAGACCCATAGGGACCCCATAACCCCATAGGGACACATAGGGACCCTATAGGACCCATAGGGACACATAGAGACCCATAGGGACCCCATAACCCCATAGAGACCCATAGGGACCCCATAGGAGCCTATAGGAGCCATAGAGACCCATAGGGACAATAGGGACCCATAGGGACCCTATAAGACCCATAGAGACCCCATAACTCCATAGGGACACATAGGGACCCCGTAGAGACACATATGGACAATAGGGACCCCATAACCCCATAGGGACCCATAGAGACCCATAGGGACCCATAGGGACCCATAGGGACAATAGGGACCCTATAGGACCCATAGGGACCCCATAACCCCATAGGGACACATAGAGACCCATAGGGACCCATAGGGACACATAGAGACCCCATAAAGACCCCATAGATTACTATAAACCCCCATAGATACCCCTATACACCCCCATAGACCCCCATTAACCCCTATAAACCCCCATAGAGACCCCTATGAACCCCTATAGACCCCCATAGAGACCCCTATAAACCCCCATAGACCCCCATTAACCTCTATAAACCCCCATTAACCCCTATAAACCCCCATAGACCCCCATTAACCCCCATAGAACCCCTATAAACCCCCATAGACCCCATAGAAACCCCCATTAACCCCTATAAACCACCATACAAACCCCTATAGGCCCCATAGAAAGCTCTATTAACCCCCATAGACCCCCATTAATCCCTATAAACCCCCATAGAAACCCCTATAACCCCCCACAGACCCCCATTAACCCCTATAGACCCCATAGAAAGCCCTATAAACCCCCATAGACCCCCATAGAGACCCCTATAAACCCCCATTAACCCCTATAACCCCCCATTAACCCCCATAGAAACCCCTATAAACCCCCATAACCCCCATTAACCCCCATAGACCCCCATTAACCCCCATAGACCCCCATTAACCCCTATAAACCCCCATTAACCCCTATAAACCCCCATAGAGACCCCTATAACCCCCCATAGACCCCCATTAACCCCCATAGACCCCCATTAATCCCCATAGAGACCCCTATAACCCCCCATTAACCCCCATAGGCCCCATAGGCCGCACTAGGCCCCGTACGGACCTTCATCCTCCATTGTCCCGTCATGGCGCAGCGCAGCCCCCGCGCCCACACGGGCGCCGCCATCTTGCCGCAAAGACTCCGGAAAAGGCGGGCGCGTCCTCTCAGCCAATAGAAATAGGGGCGGAGAGTGACGGACAGGCGAGGCGACCAATGGGGAAGGAAGGAGGGCTCGCCGCGCTGCTCAGCCAATCGGAAGGGGGTTCAGAGTGATTGACGGGTGAGGCGGCCAATGGGTGAAGGAAAATGGTTTGGCGCTGTTTTTTGCGCCCAATCAGCGCTTTGGAGGCTTTTGTGAACGAAATGAGGCCTTGAAATGGGTAAAAACCGGCCCAAAATGGTTTATTTTGGTATAAAAAACCTTCATTATAAATATAAACTCTATGGTTGGGACAGAACAGCACAGACAGGCAGAAAAGACGCTCTAGGATTCAGTCCTCCAGCATCTCTATGGTCACAAGTCCTCCAGAGTCCCTCCAGTCCTCCAGCATCTCTATGGTCCCGAGTCCTCCAGCGTCTCTATGGTCTCAGGTCCTCCAACGCAGTCCTCCAGCATCTCTATGGTCTCAAGTCCTCCAGCGTCCCCATAGTCCTCCAGGGTCTCCATGATCATGAGTCCTCCAGCATCTCTATCGTCTCAAGTCCTCCAGCATCTCTATTCCCTACAGTCCTCCACCATCTCTATGGTTCCTATAGTCCTCCAGCATCCCTATAGTCCTCCATAGTCTCTATTGTCCCAAATCCACCATCTCTACGGTCTCAAGTCCTCCAGCGTCCCCATAGTCCTCCACAGACTCTATGATCATGAGTCCTCCATCATCTCTATGGTCCCAAGTCCTCCAACGCAGTCCTCCATCGTCTCTATGATCCCCCCCCACCCCCATTATAACCCCAGTCCTCCAAGTAACCATAGAGATCCCATTATAACCCCAGTCCTCCAACAATAAACCATAGAGATCCCATTATACCCCCAGTCCTCCAAGTAACCATAGAGATCCCATTATACCCCCAGTCCTCCAAGCAATCATAGAGATCCCATTATACCCCCGGTCCTCCAACAACAAACCATAGAGATCCCATTATACCCCCAGTCCTCCAACAATAAACCATAGAGATCCCATTATACCCCCAGTCCTCCAACAATAAACCATAGAGATCCCATTATACCCCCAGTCCTCCAACAATAAACCATAGAGATCCCATTATACCCCCAGTCCTCCAACAATAAACCATAGAGATCCCATTATACCCCCAGTCCTCCAACAATAAACCATAGAGATCCCATTATACCCCCAGTCCTCCAACAATAAACCATAGAGATCCCATTATACCCCCAGTCCTCCAACAATAAACCATAGAGATCCCATTATACCCCCAGTCCTCCAACAATAAACCATAGAGATCCCATTATACCCCCAGTCCTCCAACAATAAACCATAGAGATCCCATTATACCCCCAGTCCTCCAATAAACCATAGAGATCCCATTATACCCCCAGTCCTCCAACAATAAACCATAGAGATCCCATTATACCCCCAGTCCTCCAACAATAAACCATAGAGATCCCATTATACCCCCAGTCCTCCAACAATAAACCATAGAGATCCCATTATACCCCCAGTCCTCCAACAATAAACCATAGAGATCCCATTATACCCCCAGTCCTCCAAGAAACCATAGAGATCGCAGTCCTAGAGACACTTCCTGTCCCCTCCTGGTGCCACTTCCTGCTTCCTGTGCCGCTCTGTCCCGTCCTCTCTATGCCCCTCAGTCCTCCAGCAGATTACCCAGCGTCCCTCGGGGCTTGGCCCAGCTCTGCTCCCATTGGCTGCGGCTCCGAATGAACAATTCCAATTGGAGGCTGTGTTCAAGATGGCGGCCGTGGGGGTCCCGCAGCAGCGCCCGCCGTTGGGGGGCTATGGGGGTCAATGGGGGTAAATTAACCCCTATAGACCCATAGGAAGGGGGTTTTAAGGGATTTTAAGGGGTTTTAAGGGTTTTTTGGGGTGAATTCGGGCTGTTTTGGGGTTTCTTACCCAGCTCGGAGGCGATGGAGGCTCGAATGGGGGCGGGGCTGGAATCCAAGATGGCGTCCACCACGCGGCTGCCATTACGGTGACAGGCCAGGGACAGGAAGTGGCCCTGTGATGTCACAAAGGGGGGCGGGGCTTCGTCAGGGCCAGGCCCGCGTCTGATTGGATGGGTTAATGAAGGGGACGGGGCATAAACGTGGCCACACCCCCTTATAGTGGAGCCCATTGAATTCAATGGAGGGGGCGGGGCTTAATTAGACCACGCCCCCTTATAGTGGAGCCCATAGAGATGAATGGAAGGGGGCGTGGCTTCATTTAGGCTCCACCTCCATTTAATATGGAGCCAATGGGGATGAATGGAGGGGGCGGGGCTTCAACAGGAGCCCATAGGAATGAATGGAAGGGGGCGTGGCTTCAATTAGGCTCCGCCCCCATTTATTGTGGAGCCAATGGGGGTGAATGGAGGGGGTGGGGCTTCAATTAGGCCACGCCCCCTCATAGTGGAGCCCATAGAGGTGAATGGAGGGGGCGGGGCTTCAAAAGGAGCCCATAGAGATGAATGGAGGGGGGCGTGGCTTCATTTAGGCTCCGCCCCCATCCATTGTGGAGCCAATGAGGATGAATGGAGGGGGCGGGGCTACAATTAGGCCACGCCCCCTTATAGTAAAGCCCATAGAGATGAATGGAAGGAGGTGGGGCTTCAATAGGAGCCCATAAGGATGAATGGAAGGGGGCGTGGCTTCATTTAGGCTCCACCCCCATTTACTATGGAGCCAATGGGGATGAATGGAGGGGGCGGGGCTTCAATTAGGCCACGCCCACTTATAGTGGAGCCCATAGAGATGAATGGAAGGGGGCGTGGCTTCATTTAGGCTCCACCTCCATTTAATATGGAGCCAATGGGGATGAATGGAGGGGGCGGGGCTTCAACAGGAGCCCATAGGAATGAATGGAGGGGGGCGTGGCTTCCTTTAGGCCCCACCCCCTTTTATTGTGCAGCCAATGGGGATGAATGGAGGGGGCGGAGCTTTAATAGGAGCCCATAGGAATGAATGGAGGGGGCGTGGCTTCATTTAGGCTCCGCCCCCGTTTACTGTGGAGCCAATGGGGATGAATGGAGGGGGCGGGGCTTCAACAGGAGCCCATAGGAATGAATGGAAGGGGGCGTGGCTTCAATTGGGCTCCGCCCCCATTTATTGTGGAGCCAATGGGGGTGAATGGAGGGGGTGGGGCTTCAATTAGGCCACGCCCCCTCATAGTGGAGCCCATAGAGATGAATGGAGGGGGGCGTGGCTTCATTTAGGCTCCGCCCCCATCCATTGTGGAGCCAATGAGGATGAATGGAGGGGGCGGGGCTACAATTAGGCCACGCCCCCTTATAGTAAAGCCCATAGAGATGAATGGAAGGAGGTGGGGCTTCAATAGGAGCCCATAAGGATGAATGGAAGGGGGCGTGGCTTCATTTAGGCTCCACCCCCATTTACTATGGAGCCAATGGGGATGAATGGAGGGGGCGGGGCTTCAATTAGGCCACGCCCACTTATAGTGGAGCCCATAGAGATGAATGGAAGGGGGCGTGGCTTCATTTAGGCTCCACCTCCATTTAATATGGAGCCAATGGGGATGAATGGAGGGGGCGGGGCTTCAACAGGAGCCCATAGGAATGAATGGAGGGGGGCGTGGCTTCCTTTAGGCCCCACCCCCTTTTATTGTGCAGCCAATGGGGATGAATGGAGGGGGCGGAGCTTTAATAGGAGCCCATAGGAATGAATGGAGGGGGCGTGGCTTCATTTAGGCTCCACCCCCATTTACTATGGAGCCAATGGGGATGAATGGAAGGGTCGGGGCTTCTATAGGAGCCCATAGAGATGAATGGAGGGGGGGCGTGGCTTCCTTTAGGCCCCACCCCCTTTTATTGTGCAGCCAATGGGGATGAATGGAGGGGGCAGGGCTTAATATGGCCACGCCCCTTTTAGAGTGGAGCCCATAGGGATGAATGGAGGGGGCGTGGCTTCATTTAGGCCCCGCCCCCATCTATTGTGGAGCCAATGGGGATGAATGGAGGGGGCGGAGCTACAATGAGGCCACGCCCCCTCATCCAGGATGAATGGAAGGGGGCGTGGCTTAACGCAGGCCACGCCCCCTTATAGTGGAGCCCATAGGGATGAATGGAAGGGGGCGTGGCTTAACGGAGGCCACGCCCCCTTGTAGTAAACCCCATAGAGATGAATGGAAGGGGTCCCCCCCCATTCAACTCAATGCGTGTGACCCAAAAACGGGCTTTTTTCCCCCATTACCTTCAGTTTCCGGATGAGTCTCTTCCTGGTACGGGGTGGGACGGAGGGGCTGGCCAAGATGGCGTCCCAAAGATGGCTGCCGGGGGGGCTGAGGGCCAAGGAGAGCAAATGGGGGGGGGCAAAGCCTGGAGACCCCCAAGTAACAGCGATGGGTCACGGAAATGGAGCAGGAGCTGGAGGAGCTGGGAACCACGGGGGGTTATGGGGCCTAGAGAGGGCTGAGATATGGGGCAGGGTTATATGGGGGGTAATGGGGGGATATGGGGGAATATGGGGGGCAATGGGGGGTAATGGGGGGCAATGGGGGGCAATGGGGGCAATGGGAACCCTATGGGGTTATGGGGCCTAGAGAGGACTGAGATATGGGGCAGGGTTACATGGGGGGCAATGGGAACCCTATGGGGCCTAAAAAGGGCTGAGATATGGGTCAGGGTTATATGGGGGGATATGGGAACCCTATGGGGTGATGGGGCCTAGAGAGGGCTGAGATATGGGGCAGGGTTATATGGGGGGCAATGGGGGGTTATGGGGCCTAAAAAGGGCTGAGATATGGGGCAGGGTTACATGGGGGGCAATGGGGGGATATGGGGGAATATGGGGGGCAATGGGGGGCAATGGGGGCAATGGGAACCCTATGGGGTTATGGGGCCTAGAGAGGGCTGAGATATGGGGCAGGGTTACATGGGGGGATATGGGGTCAATGGAGTTCAATGGGGGGCAATAGGGGGTAATGGGGGGTTATGGGGCCTAAAGAGGGCTGAGATATGGGGCAGAGTTATATGGGGGGCAATGGGGGGTTATGGGGCATAAAAAGGGCTGAGATATGGGGCAGGGTTACATGGGGGGCAATGGGGGGTTATGGGGGGTTATGGGGGGCAATGGGGGGCAATGGGGGCAATGGGAACCCTATGGGGTTATGGGGCCTAGAGAGGGCTGAGATATGGGGCAGGGTTACATGGGGGGATATGGGGTCAATGGAGTTCAATGGGGGGCAATAGGGGGTAATGGGGGGTTATGGGGCCTAAAGAGGGCTGAGATATGGGGCAGAGTTATATGGGGGGCAATGGGGGGTTATGGGGCCTAGAGAGGGCTGAGATATGGGGCAGGGTTATATGGGGGGCAATGGGGGGATATGGGGGAATATGGGGGGCAATGGGGGCAATGGGAACCCTATGGGGTTATGGGGCCTAAAAAGGGCTGAGATATGGGGCAGGGTTATATGGGGGGCAATGGGAACCCTATGGGGTGATGGGGCCTAAAGAGGGCTGAGATATGGGGCAGGGTTATATGGGGGGCAATGGGGGGTTATGGGGCCTAGAGAGGGCTGAGATATGGGGCAGGGTTACATGGGGGGCAATGGGGGGTTATGGGGCCTAAAAAGGGCTGAGATATGGGGCAGGGTTACATATATGGGGCAATAGGAACCCTATGGGGTTATGGGGCCTAAAGAGGGCTGAGATATGGGGCAGGGTTACATGGGGGGCAATGGGGGGTTATGGGGGGCAATGGGAACCCTATGGGGTGATGGGGCCTAAAAAGGGCTGAGATATGGGGCAGGGTTACATGGGGGGCAATGGGGGGTAATGGGGGGCAATGGGGGCAATGGGAACCCTATGGGGTGATGGGGCCTAGAGAGGGCTGAGATATGGGGCAGGGTTATATGGGGGGCAATGGGGGGTTATGGGGCCTAAAAAGGGCTGAGATATGGGGCAGGGTTATATGGGGGGGATATGGGGGGTTATGGGGCCTAAAGAGGGCTGAGATATGGGGCAGGGTTACATGGGGGGCAATGGGAACCACGGGGGGTTATGGGGCCTAGAGAGGGCTGAGATATGGGGCAGGGTTATATGGGGGGATATGGGGGGTAATGGGGGGCAGAGGGGGTAGATGGGGGGTGATAAGGGGCAGATATGGGTCAATAGGGGCAGCTATGGGGTAATAAGGGCAGATATGGGGCAGCAGTGGGGTAATGGGGGCAGATATGGGGTAATGGGGGCAGGTGTGGGGTGATGGGGGGCAATGGGGGCAGATGGTGGTCAGATATGGGGGACAGGGGGGGCAGATGTGGGGTAATAAGGGCAAATATGGGGCAGATGTGGGGTAATGGGGGCAGATATGGGGTAATAGAGGTAGATATGGGGCAGCTGTGTGGTAATAAGGACAGATATGGGGCAATAGGGGCAGCTATGGGGTAATAAGAGCAGATATGGGGCAGCTGCGGAGTAATGGGGTCAGATGTGGGTCAATGGGGGCAGCAATGGGGCAGCTGTGGGGTAATGGGGGCAGCTATGGGGTAATAAGGGCAGATATAGGGCAGCTATGGGGCAGCAGTGGGTCAATGGGGGTAGATACGGGGTAAAGGGGGCAGCTATGGGGTAATAAGGGCAGATACGGGGCAGATGTGGGTCAATGGGGCCAGATGTGGGTCAATGGGGGCAGATATGGCTCAGATGTGGGTCAATGGGGGCAGCTATGGGGCAGCTATGGGGCAATGGGGGCAGCTATGGGGCAATGGGGGCAGCTATGGGGCAGCTATGGGGCAATGGGGGCAGCTATGGGGCAGCTATGGGGCAATGGGGGCAGCTATGGGGTAATAAGGGAAGATATAGGGCAGATATGGCTCAGATGTGGGTCAATGGGGGCAGCTATGGGGCAGCTATGGGGCAATGGGGGCAGCTATGGGGCAATGGGGGCAGCTATGGGGCAGCTATGGGGCAATGGGGGCAGCTATGGGGTAATAAGGGAAGATATAGGGCAGGTGTGGGTCAATGGGGGCAGCTATGGGGCAGCTATGGGTCAATGGGGGCAGCTATGGGGCAATGGGGGCAGCTATGGGGTAATAAGGGAAGATATAGGGCAGATGTGGGTCAATGGGGGCAGCTATGGGGCAGCTATGGGGCAATGGGGGCAGCTATGGGGCAGCTATGGGGCAGCTATGGGGCAGCTATGGGGCAGCTATGGGGCAGCATTGGTTCAATGTGGGTCTCACCTTCACCTCGTCCCCCTCCAAAGGCTTCAGTGCCAACACCGGCCCCACACAACAGCGGCGCCGCTGGGGGGGGTCCCAGCAATTAAAAGTCTATGGGGGGGGGAAAAGAAGAGGAGAATTAATGGGGAGGGGGCTTCGCTTTAAATGGGGGCCTGTCTCTTTAAGAGATTAGAACGGGGTTTAATTGGGTGTGTGTATCCCTTTAAGGGGGTGGGGCTTAAAGGAGGGGACGTGGCTTAATAAGAAAGGGGGCAGGGCTTAAAGGAGGGGGTGTGGCTTGTGGAAAGGGGGCGTGGCTTAATAAGGGAGGGGGCGTGGCTTTATGGGAAGGGGCGTGGCTTAATAAGGAAGGGGCGTGGCTTATGGGAAGGGGGCGTGGCTTAATAAGGAAGGGGCGTGGCTTATGGAAGAGGCGTGGCTTAATAAGGGAGGGGGTATGGCTTATGGGAAGGGGGCGTGGCTTATGAAGAGGGGGCGTGGCTTAAGGGAAGGGGGCGTGGCTTAATAAGGAGCATGGCTTATGGAAGGGGCGTGGCTTGTGTGAATGGGCGTGGCTTATGGGGAAGGGGGCGTGGCTTAAGGGAAGGGGGCGTGTCTTACCTGCAATAGACTCGTTAGCGCCCCCTGCTGGAGCTCGGGGTATTGCAGGCAGGCGGCCATTAGGGATAATAGGACCCCATGGTGACCGTGGGTCAGGGGCTGCCCCATAGCGGGACCCCATAGTTCCTGGAGGATTGAATGGACCTGGGGGGTGGGAGAGGGTTATAGGGTGGGAATGGGGCGGATATGGGGCGGATATGGGGCAGAAATGGGGCCATAAGTGGGGTCATCAATAGGGCCCAAATGGGACACCAAAGTGACCCCATAGGGATCCATACAGTCACATAGGGACCCATAGGGACACATAGAAACCCCATAGAGACCCATAGAGACCCATAGGGACCCATAGGGACCCATAGGGACACATAGAGACACATAGGGACCCATAGGGCCCCCATAAGGACCCCATAGAGACCCATAGGGACCCATTGAGACTCATATTGACCCCATAGGGACCCATTGAGACCCCATAGGGACCCATAAGGACCCCATAGGGACCCATAGGGAACCAATAGGGTCTCATAGAGATCCATAGGGACCCATAGAGACCCATAGAGACCCCACAGGGACCCATAGGACCCCATATACACCCCAAAATGACCCCATAGAGACCCATAGGGACCCATAGAAACAACACAGGGACCCATAGAGACAACATAGAGACCCATAGGGACCCATTAAGACCCATAGAGACGCATAGGGACACACAGAGACCCATAGAGACCCATAGAAACCCATAGGGACCCATAGAGACCCATAGAAACACATAGGAACCCATACGGACCCATAGAGAGACATGGGGACCCATAGAGACCCATAGAGACCCATAGGGACCCATAGAGACGCATAGAGACCCATAGAAACCCATAGGGACCCCATAGAGTCCCATACTGACCCATAAGACCCCATATACACCCCAAATCGACCCCATAGAGACCAATAGGGACCCATAGGAACCCATAGAGACCCATAGCGACCCATAGGAACCCATAGGGACCCATAGAGACCCATAGAAACCCATAGGGACCCACTGGCCCCGCCCCCTTTTAGCCCCACCTACCACATCCTGGGGTGCGTTGTCAATCAGCCTCTGCAGCCCGTGATTGGCTGTACGGTGACAGGCCACGCCCAGCAGGCGACCAATCAGCTCCTTCCTACAGAGCTCCCTTATGATTGGGGGCGGGGCCACGCTCAGCACCGCCTCCATCACGTGACAACGCTCCGGGTCCTCCAATAGGGACACAAGGGGGCTGAGAGCAACGACCAATCAGAACACAGGGCCGAAAAGACGACAGCCAATCAGAAACGCAGCCTCGAAACCCTCAGCCAATCAGAAACGCCGCCTCGAAACCCTCAGCCAATCAGAAACGCCACCTCGAAACCCCCAGCCAATCAGAAATGCAGGCCCAAAAGCACCAGCCAATCAGAAATGCAGCCTCAAAACTCCCAGCCAATCAGAAACTCAGCCTCAAAACTCCCAGCCAATCAGAAACGCAGCCTCAAAACTCCCAGCCAATCAGAAACGCAGCCTCAAAACTCCCAGCCAATCAGAAACTCAGCCTCAAAACTCCCAGCCAATCAGAAACGCAGCCTCAAAACTCCCAGCCAATCAGAAACTCAGCCTCAAAACTCCCAGCCAATCAGAAACGAGCCCCTGAAACTCCCAACCAATCAGGATGCGGCATCACAACAAGCCCCGCCCCCACCCTGAAGCCACCTCCCAGCCAATCAGCATCAAGCAACCAGCCGGCCAATCAGGAGCATCCCCAAGACCCCCTCCAGCCAATCAGCAGCCAGCACCACTAACAGCCAATCAGAGCTCACCTCTCATCGGGGGCGTGGTCAGATGGCAGCAACAGACCAATGAGAGCACGGCAGAGTCGCTCGCAGTGCTCTGATTGGCTGCGATGTAACGCGTGCAGCGCCCCCTGCAGGCAGAGGCTTTTCCTCCCGTTGCCGCCGTCGCTTCTCATCCGGGGGGCGGAGCTTCAAGCGGCCGTGCTGGAACCGACCAATCAGGGGGCGGGGATTAATGAGGGGGCGGAGCTTCAGGGGGCCAATCAGGAGGAGGGACTCAGTGGGGGGCGTGGCTTAAGGGATCCAATCAGGGGGGCCGTAATAAAAGTAAGAATAATAAGAATAATAATAATGATATTAATTATAATAATAATAATAATTAGACTAATAATAATTGGCAATTGGGGGTAATAGGAGGTAATGGGGGGTTCTGGGATGTAATGGGGGGGTAATGAGAGGCAATGGGGGGCAATGGGGGGTAATAGGAAGCAATGCGGGGTAATGGGGGGTAATGGGATTCAATAGGAGGCAATGGGGGGTAATGGGGAGTAATAGGATTGAATGGGAGGAAATGAATGGGGATATGGAATAAAATGGGTCAAAATGGGACAAAATGGGTCAAAATGGGGATAAAATGGGACATAATGGGATCAAATGGGATATAATGGGTCAAAATGGGATCTAATGGGGACAGAATAGGATCTAATGGGGACAGAATGGGATCTAAAGGGATAAAATAGGATTTAATGGGACATAATGGGTTCTAACGAAATAAACTGGGCTCTAACGGGACAAAATGAGTTTTAATGGGGCAGAATGGGCTCTAATGGGATCAAATGGGCTCTAATGGGGCGTTAATGGGCTCTAATGGGGCGTTAATGGGGTTAATGGGGCGTTAATGGGGTTAATGGGGCGCTAATGGGGTTAATTGGGGTTTTAATGGGGCTCAATGGGGCTCAATGGGCCAAGATGGCGGACTCACCATCGCTGAGGAACCCAGAGGAGACGGCGGGAAGCGGCGCCGCAAGGAACGATGGGAAACAGGAGGGGACAGAGAGCAAGGCATTGTGGGATATAGAGACCGCCAATGAAGGCCGCCATTTTGAAAGGGGGGAGAACGAATGTGATTGGATGAAAACAAAAAAGTCACTGGGCATGCGCAGTGGTGGCCACCGCGGGGTGTTGTGGGTAATTGAGGCGGAGGTGCAAGGCGCCATTTTGGACATGCGCAGTAGCAACATTCGAAGTGCATTGTGGGATATTGAGTGATATGCGGAAGACTCCACGGTGCGCATGCGCTTTCCTTTAACTTCCGGTAAGATGCATCATGGGATATAGAGTCAAGTGGAGGGCGCCATTTTACCACCAAGCAATGGCGGCGTTTCCGGTTTAACGCGTCATTTCCGCTGTAGTGCATTGTGGGATATAACGTGGCATTTGTAAAACGCCATTTTACCACCAAAAAATGGCGGCGCTTCCGGTTCATTGCGTCATTCCCGTTGCAGGGAATTGTGGGATATACCGCCTTATATAGAGGTCGCCATTTTACCACCAAGCAATGGCGGCGCTTCCGGTAAGATGCATTGTGGGATATAACGAGTCATATAAAAGTCGCCATTTTCCTCGCAAGTAATGGCGTCATTTCCGGTTAGTTACGTCATCTCCGCTGTAGGGAATTGTGGGATATAACGCGGCAAGTGGATAGCGCCATTTTACCACCAAGCAATCGGAATCTACTGCGCCTACATCATAACTCGGAATCTAACTCGGAATCTACTGCGCCTACATCATAACTCGGAATCTACTGCGCCTACATCATAACTCGGAATCTAACTCGGAATCTACTGCGCCTACATCATAACTCGGAATCTAACTCGGAATCTACTGCGCCTACATCATAACTCGGAATTTAACTCGGAATCTACTGCGCCTACATCATAACTCGGTATCTAACTCGGAATCTACTGCGCCTACATCATAACTCGGAATCTAACTCGGAATCTACTGCGCCTACATCATAACTCGGAATCTACTGCGCCTACATCATAACTCGGAATCTAACTCGGAATCTACTGCGCCTACATCATAACTCGGAATCTACTGCGCCTACATCATAACTCAGAATCTAACTCGGAATCTACTGCGCCTACATCATAACTCGGAATTTAACTCGGAATCTACTGCGCCTACATCATAACTTGGAATCTACTGCGCCTACATCATAACTCGGAATCTACTGCGCCTACATCATAACTCGGAATCTAACTCGGAATCTACTGCGCCTACATCATAACTCGGAATCTACTGCGCCTACATCATAACTCGGTATCTAACTCGGAATCTACTGCGCCTACATCATAACTCGGAATCTAACTCGGAATCTACTGCGCCTACATCATAACTCGGAATCTACTGCGCCTACATCATAACTCGGAATCTAACTCGGAATCTACTGCGCCTACATCATAACTCGGAATCTACTGCGCCTACATCATAACTCAGAATCTAACTCGGAATCTACTGCGCCTACATCATAACTCGGAATTTAACTCGGAATCTACTGCGCCTACATCATAACTTGGAATCTACTGCGCCTACATCATAACTCGGAATCTACTGCGCCTACATCATAACTCGGAATCTAACTCGGAATCTACTGCGCCTACATCATAACTCGGAATCTACTGCGCCTACATCATAACTCGGAATCTACTGCGCCGACATCATAACTCGGAATCTAACTCGGAATCTACTGCGCCTACATCATAACTCGGAATCTACTGCGCCTACATCATAACTCGGAATCTAACTCGGAATCTACTGCGCCTACATCATAACTCGGAATCTACTGCGCCTACATCATAACTCGGAATCTAACTCGGAATCTACTGCGCCTACATCATAACTCGGAATCTACTGCGCCTACATCAGAACACGGAATCTAACTCGGAATCTACTGCGCCTACATCATAACTCGGAATCTACTGCGCCTACATCATAACTCAGAATCTACTGCGCCTACATCATAACTCGGTATCTAACTCGGAATCTACTGCGCCTACATCATAACTCGGAATCTACTGTGCCTACATCATAACTTGGAATCTAACTCGGAATCTACTGCGCCTACATCATAACTCGGAATCTACTGCGCCTACATCATAACTCGGAATCTAACTCGGAATCTACTGCGCCTACATCATAACTCGGAATCTACTGCGCCGACATCATAACTCGGAATCTAACTCGGAATCTACTGCGCCTACATCATAACTCGGAATCTACTGCGCCTACATCATAACTCGAAATCTAACTCGGAATCTACTGCGCCTACATCATAACTCGGAATCTACTGCGCCTACATCATAACTCGGAATTTAACTCGGAATCTACTGCGCCTACATCATAACTCGAAATCTACTGCGCCTACATCATAACTCGCGGAATCTACTGCGCCTACATCATAACTCGGAATCTACTGCGCCTACATCATAACTCGGTATCTAACTCGAATCTACTGCGCCTACATCATAACTCCGGAATCTACTGCGCCTACATCATAACTTGGAATCTAACTCGGAATCTACTGCGCCTACATCATAACTCGGAATCTACTGCGCCTACATCATAACTCGGAATCTAACTCGGAATCTACTGCGCCTACATCATAACTCGGAATCTACTGCGCCGACATCATAACTCGGAATCTAACTCGGAATCTACTGCGCCTACATCATAACTCGGAATCTACTGCGCCTACATCATAACACGGAATCTAACTCGGAATCTACTGCGCCTACATCATAACTCGGAATCTACTGCGCCTACATCATAACTCGAATCTAACTCGGAATCTACTGCGCCTACATCATAACTCGGAATCTAACTCGGAATCTACTGCGCCTACATCATAACTCGGAATCTACTGCGCCTACATCATAACTCGGAATCTAACTCGGAATCTACTGCGCCTACATCATAACTCGGAATCTACTGCGCCTACATCATAACTCGGAATCTACTGCGCCTACATCATAACTCGGAATCTAACTCGGAATCTACTGCGCCTACATCATAACTCGGAATCTACTGCGCCTACATCATAACTCGGAATCTAACTCGGAATCTACTGCGCCTACATCATAACTCGGAATCTAACTCGGAATCTACTGCGCCTACATCATAACTCGGAATCTAACTCAGAATCTACTGCGCCTACATCATAACTCGGAATCTACTGCGCCTACATCATAACTCGGAATCTAACTCGGAATCTACTGTGCCTACATCAAACTCGGGATCTAACTCGGAATCTACTGAGCCTACATCATAACTCGGAATCTACTGCGCCTACATCATAACTCGGAATCTACTGCGCCTACATCATAACTCGGAATCTACTGCGCCTACATCATAACTCGGAATCTAACTCGGAATCTACTGCGCCTACATCATAACTCGGAATCTACTGCGCCTACATCATAACTCGGAATCTAACTCGGAATCTACTGCGCCTACATCATAACTCGGAATCTACTGCGCCTACATCATAACTCGGAATCTAACTCGGAATCTACTGCGCCTACATCATAACTCGGAATCTACTGCGCCTACATCATAACTCAGAATCTACTGCGCCTACATCATAACTCGGAATCTAACTCGGAATCTACTGCGCCTACATCATAACTCGGAATCTACTGCGCCTACATCATAACTCGGAATCTAACTCGGAATCTACTGCGCCTACATCATAACTCGGAATCTAACTCGGAATCTACTGCGCCTACATCATAACTCGGAATCTAACTCAGAATCTACTGCGCCTACATCATAACTCGGAATCTACTGCGCCTACATCATAACTCGGAATCTAACTCGGAATCTACTGCGCCTACATCATAACTCGGAATCTACTGCGCCTACATCATAACTCGGAATCTAACTCGGAATCTACTGCGCCTACATCATAACTCAGAATCTAACTCGGAATCTACTGCGCCTACATCATAACTCGGAATTTAACTCGAAATCTACTGCGCCTACATCATAACTCGGAATCTACTGCACCTACATCATAACTCGGAATCTAACTCGGAATCTACTGCGCCTACATCATAACTCGGAATCTACTGCGCCTACATCATAACTCGGAATCTACTGCGCCGACATCATAACTCGGAATCTAACTCGGAATCTACTGCGCCTACATCATAACTCGGAATCTACTGCGCCTACATCATAACTCGGAATCTACTGCGCCTACATCATAACTCGGTATCTAACTCGGAATCTACTGCGCCTACATCATAACTCGGAATCTAACTCGGAATCTACTGCGCCTACATCATAACTCGGAATCTACTGCGCCTACATCATAACTCGGAATCTACTGCGCCTACATCATAACTCAGAATCTAACTCGGAATCTACTGCGCCTACATCATAACTCGGAATTTAACTCGGAATCTACTGCGCCTACATCATAACTCGGAATCTACTGCGCCTACATCATAACTTGGAATCTACTGCGCCTACATCATAACTCGGAATCTACTGCGCCTACATCATAACTCGGAATCTAACTCGGAATCTACTGCGCCTACATCATAACTCGGAATCTACTGCGCCGACATCATAACTCGGAATCTAACTCGGAATCTACTGCGCCTACATCATAACTCGGAATCTACTGCGCCTACATCATAACTCGAAATCTAACTCGGAATCTACTGCGCCTACATCATAACTCGGAATCTACTGCGCCTACATCATAACTCGGAATTTAACTCGGAATCTACTGCGCCTACATCATAACTCGAAATCTACTGCGCCTACATCATAACTCGGAATCTAACTCGGAATCTACTGCGCCTACATCATAACTCGGAATCTACTGCGCCTACATCATAACTCGGTATCTAACTCGGAATCTACTGCGCCTACATCATAACTCGGAATCTACTGCGCCTACATCATAACTTGGAATCTAACTCGGAATCTACTGCGCCTACATCATAACTCGGAATCTACTGCGCCTACATCATAACTCGGAATCTAACTCGGAATCTACTGCGCCTACATCATAACTCGGAATCTACTGCGCCGACATCATAACTCGGAATCTAACTCGGAATCTACTGCGCCTACATCATAACTCGGAATCTACTGCGCCTACATCATAACACGGAATCTAACTCGGAATCTACTGCGCCTACATCATAACTCGGAATCTACTGCGCCTACATCATAACTCGAAATCTAACTCGGAATCTACTGCGCCTACATCATAACTCGGAATCTAACTCGGAATCTACTGCGCCTACATCATAACTCGGAATCTACTGCGCCTACATCATAACTCGGAATATAACTCGGAATCTACTGCGCCTACATCATAACTCGGAATCTACTGCGCCTACATCATAACTCGGAATCTAACTCGGAATCTACTGCGCCTACATCATAACTCGGAATCTACTGCGCCTACATCATAACTCGGAATCTACTGCGCCTACATCATATCTCGGAATCTAACTCGGAATCTACTGCGCCTACATCATAACTCGGAATCTAACTCGGAATCTACTGCGCCTACATCATTATACGGAATTTAACTCGGAATCTACTGCGCCTACATCATAACTCGGAATCTACTGCGCCTAC
Organism: Coturnix japonica; assembly: GCF_054131305.1. Lineage (NCBI taxonomy): Eukaryota > Metazoa > Chordata > Aves > Galliformes > Phasianidae > Coturnix > Coturnix japonica. The sequence continues at coordinate 11,333,760 of NC_140668.1, read as the reverse complement.
ATCATAACTCGGAATCTAACTCGGAATCTACTGTGCCTACATCATAACTCGGAATCTACTGAGCCTACATCATAACTCGGAATCTACTGCGCCTACTTCATAACTCGGAATCTACTGCGCCTACATCATAACTTGGAATCTAACTCGGAATCTACTGCGCCTACATCATAACTCGGAATCTACTGCGCCTACATCATAACTCGGAATCTACTGCGCCGACATCATAACTCGGAATCTAACTCGGAATCTACTGCGCCTACATCATAACTCGGAATCTACTGCGCCTACATCATAACTCGGAATCTAACTCGGAATCTACTGCGCCTACATCATAACTCGGAATCTACTGTGCCTACATCATAACTCGGAATCTAACTCGGAATCTACTGCGCCTACATCATAACTCGGAATCTACTGCGCCTACATCATAACTCGGAATCTAACTCGGAATCTACTGCGCCTACATCATAACTCGGAATCTAACTCGGAATCTACTGCGCCTACATCATAACTCGGAATCTACTGCGCCTACATCATAACTCGGAATCTAACTCGGAATCTACTGCGCCTACATCATTACTCGGAATCTACTGCGCCTACATCATAACACGGAATCTAACTCGGAATCTACTGCGCCTACATCATAACTCGGAATCTACTGCGCCTACATCATAACTCAGAATCTACTGCGCCTACATCATAACTCGGAATCTAACTCGGAATCTACTGCGCCTACATCATAACTCGGAATCTACTGCGCCTACATCATAACTCGGAATCTAACTTGGAATCTACTGCGCCTACATCATAACTCGGAATCTAACTCGGAATCTACTGCGCCTACATCATAACTCGGAATCTAACTCAGAATCTACTGCGCCTACATCATAACTCGGAATCTACTGCGCCTACATCATAACTCGGAATCTAACTCGGAATCTACTGCGCCTACATCATAACTCGGAATCTACTGCGCCTACATCATAACTCGGAATCTAACTCGGAATCTACTGCGCCTACATCATAACTCAGAATCTAACTCGGAATCTACTGCGCCTACATCATAACTCGGAATTTAACTCGAAATCTACTGCGCCTACATCATAACTCGGAATCTACTGCACCTACATCATAACTCGGAATCTAACTCGGAATCTACTGCGCCTACATCATAACTCGGAATCTACTGCGCCTACATCATAACTCGGAATCTACTGCGCCGACATCATAACTCGGAATCTAACTCGGAATCTACTGCGCCTACATCATAACTCGGAATCTACTGCGCCTACATCATAACTCGGAATCTAACTCGGAATCTACTGCGCCTACATCATAACTCGGAATCTACTGCGCCTACATCATAACTCGGAATCTAACTCGGAATCTACTGCGCCTACATCATAACTCGGAATCTAACTCGGAATCTACTGCGCCTACATCATAACTCGGAATCTAACTCAGAATCTACTGCGCCTACATCATAACTCGGAATCTACTGCGCCTACATCATAACTCGGAATCTAACTCGGAATCTACTGCGCCTACATCATAACTCGGAATCTACTGCGCCTACATCATAACTTGGAATCTAACTCGGAATCTACTGCGCCTACATCATAACTCGGAATCTACTGCGCCTACATCATAACTCGGAATCTAACTCGGAATCTACTGCGCCTACATCATAACTCGGAATCTACTGCGCCTACATCATAACTCGGAATCTAACTCGGAATCTACTGCGCCTACATCATAACTCGGAATCTACTGCGCCTACATCATAACTCGGAATCTAACTCGGAATCTACTGCGCCTACATCATAACTCGGAATCTAACTCGGAATCTACTGCGCCTACATCATAACTCGGAATCTAACTCGGAATCTACTGCGCCTACATCATAACTCGGAATCTACTGCGCCTACATCATAACTCAGAATCTACTGCGCCTACATCATAACTCGGTATCTAACTCGGAATCTACTGCGCCTACATCATAACTCGGAATCTAACTCGGAATCTACTGCGCCTACATCATAACTCGGAATCTACTGCGCCTACATCATAACTCGGAATCTAACTCGGAATCTACTGCGCCTACATCATAACTCGGAATCTAACTCAGAATCTACTGCGCCTACATCATAACTCGGAATCTACTGCGCCTACATCATAACTCGGAATCTAACTCGGAATCTACTGCGCCTACATCATAACTCGGAATCTACTGCGCCTACATCATAACTTGGAATCTAACTCGGAATCTACTGCGCCTACATCATAACTCGGAATCTACTGCGCCTACATCATAACTCGGAATCTAACTCGGAATCTACTGCGCCTACATCATAACTCGGAATCTACTGCGCCTACATCATAACTCGGAATCTAACTCGGAATCTACTGCGCCTACATCATAACTCGGAATCTACTGCGCCTACATCATAACTCGGAATCTACTGCGCCTACATCATAACTCGGAATCTAACTCGGAATCTACTGCGCCTACATCATAACTCGGAATCTACTGCGCCTACATCATAACTCGGAATCTAACTCGGAATCTACTGCGCCTACATCATTACTCGGAATCTAACTCGGAATCTACTGCGCCTACATCATAACTCGGAATCTACTGCGCCTACATCATAACTCGGAATCTAACTCGGAATCTACTGCGCCTACATCATAACTCGGAATCTACTGTGCCTACATCATAACTTGGAATCTAACTCGGAATCTACTGCGCCTACATCATAACTCGGAATCTAACTCGGAATCTACTGCGCCTACATCATAACTCGGAATCTACTGCGCCTACATCATAACTCGGAATCTAACTCGGAATCTACTGCGCCTACATCATAACTCGGAATCTACTGCGCCTACATCATAACTCGGAATCGAACTCGGAATCTACTGCGCCTACATCATAACTCGGAATCTAACTCGGAATCTACTGCGCCTACATCATAACTCGGAATCTAACTCGGAATCTACTGCGCCTACATCATAACTCGGAATCTACTGCGCCTACATCATAACTCGGAATCTAACTCGGAATCTACTGCGCCTACATCATAACTCGGAATCTACTGCGCCTACATCATAACTCAGAATCTAACTCGGAATCTACTGCGCCTACATCATAACTCGGAATTTAACTCGAAATCTACTGCGCCTACATCATAACTCGGAATCTACTGCGCCTACATCATAACTCGGAATCTACTGCGCCTACATCATAACACGGAATCTAACTCGGAATCTACTGCGCCTACATCATAACTCGGAATCTAACTCGGAATCTACTGCGCCTACATCATAACTCGGAATCTACTGCGCCTACATCATAACTCGGAATCTACTGCGCCTACATCATAACTCAGAATCTAACTCGGAATCTACTGCGCCTACATCATAACTCGGAATTTAACTCGGAATCTACTGCGCCTACATCATAACTTGGAATCTACTGCGCCTACATCATAACTCGGAATCTACTGCGCCTACATCATAACTCGGAATCTAACTCGGAATCTACTGCGCCTACATCATAACTCGGAATCTACTGCGCCGACATCATAACTCGGAATCTAACTCGGAATCTACTGCGCCTACATCATAACTCGGAATCTACTGCGCCTACATCATAACTCGGAATCTAACTCGGAATCTACTGCGCCTACATCATAACTCGGAATCTACTGCGCCTACATCATAACTCGGAATCTAACTCGGAATCTACTGCGCCTACATCATAACTCGGAATCTACTGCGCCTACATCATAACACGGAATCTAACTCGGAATCTACTGCGCCTACATCATAACTCGGAATCTAACTCGGAATCTACTGCGCCTACATCATAACTCGGAATCTACTGTGCCTACATCATAACTTGGAATCTAACTCGGAATCTACTGCGCCTACATCATAACTCGGAATCTACTGCGCCTACATCATAACTCGGAATCTAACTCGGAATCTACTGCGCCTACATCATAACTCGGAATCTACTGCGCCGACATCATAACTCGGAATCTAACTCGGAATCTACTGCGCCTACATCATAACTCGGAATCTACTGCGCCTACATCATAACTCGAAATCTAACTCGGAATCTACTGCGCCTACATCATAACTCGGAATCTACTGCGCCTACATCATAACTCGGAATTTAACTCGGAATCTACTGCGCCTACATCATAACTCGAAATCTACTGCGCCTACATCATAACTCGGAATCTAACTCGGAATCTACTGCGCCTACATCATAACTCGGAATCTACTGCGCCTACATCATAACTCGGAATCTAACTCGGAATCTACTGCGCCTACATCATAACTCGGAATCTACTGCGCCTACATCATAACTTGGAATCTAACTCGGAATCTACTGCGCCTACATCATAACTCGGAATCTACTGCGCCTACATCATAACTCGGAATCTAACTCGGAATCTACTGCGCCTACATCATAACTCGGAATCTACTGCGCCGACATCATAACTCGGAATCTAACTCGGAATCTACTGCGCCTACATCATAACTCGGAATCTACTGCGCCTACATCATAACACGGAATCTAACTCGGAATCTACTGCGCCTACATCATAACTCGGAATCTACTGCGCCTACATCATAACTCGAAATCTAACTCGGAATCTACTGCGCCTACATCATAACTCGGAATCTAACTCGGAATCTACTGCGCCTACATCATAACTCGGAATCTACTGCGCCTACATCATAACTCGGAATCTAACTCGGAATCTACTGCGCCTACATCATAACTCGGAATCTACTGCGCCTACATCATAACTCGGAATCTACTGCGCCTACATCATAACTCGGAATCTAACTCGGAATCTACTGCGCCTACATCATAACTCGGAATCTACTGCGCCTACATCATAACTCGGAATCTACTGCGCCTACATCATATCTCGGAATCTAACTCGGAATCTACTGCGCCTACATCATAACTCGGAATCTAACTCGGAATCTACTGCGCCTACATCATTATACGGAATTTAACTCGGAATCTACTGCGCCTACATCATAACTCGGAATCTACTGCGCCTACATCATAACTCGGAATCTAACTCGGAATCTAATGTGCCTACATCATAACTCGGAATCTACTGAGCCTACATCATAACTCGGAATCTACTGCGCCTACATCATAACTCGGAATCTACTGCGCCTACATCATAACTCGGAATCTACTGCGCCGACATCATAACTCGGAATCTAACTCGGAATCTACTGCGCCTACATCATAACTCGGAATCTACTGCGCCTACATCATAACTCGGAATCTAACTCGGAATCTACTGCGCCTACATCATAACTCGGAATCTAACTCGGAATCTACTGCGCCTACATCATAACTCGGAACCTACTGCGCCTACATCATAACTCGGAATCTAACTCGGAATCTACTGCGCCTACATCATAACTCGGAATCTAACTCGGAATCTACTGCGCCTACATCATAACTCGGAATCTACTGCGCCTACATCATAACTCGGAATCTAACTCGGAATCTACTGCGCCTACATCATAACTCGGAATCTACTGCGCCTACATCATAACACGGAATCTAACTCGGAATCTACTGCGCCTACATCATAACTCGGAATCTACTGCGCCTACATCATAACTCAGAATCTACTGCGCCTACATCATAACTCGGAATCTAACTCGGAATCTACTGCGCCTACATCATAACTCGGAATCTACTGCGCCTACATCATAACTCGGAATCTAACTCGGAATCTACTGCGCCTACATCATAACTCGGAATCTAACTCGGAATCTACTGCGCCTACATCATAACTCGGAATCTAACTCAGAATCTACTGCGCCTACATCATAACTCGGAATCTACTGCGCCTACATCATAACTCGGAATCTAACTCGGAATCTACTGCGCCTACATCATAACTCGGAATCTACTGCGCCTACATCATAACTCGGAATCTAACTCGGAATCTACTGCGCCTACATCATAACTCAGAATCTAACTCGGAATCTACTGCGCCTACATCATAACTCGGAATTTAACTCGAAATCTACTGCGCCTACATCATAACTCGGAATCTACTGCACCTACATCATAACTCGGAATCTAACTCGGAATCTACTGCGCCTACATCATAACTCGGAATCTACTGCGCCTACATCATAACTCGGAATCTACTGCGCCGACATCATAACTCGGAATCTAACTCGGAATCTACTGCGCCTACATCATAACTCGGAATCTACTGCGCCTACATCATAACTCGGAATCTACTGCGCCTACATCATAACTCGGTATCTAACTCGGAATCTACTGCGCCTACATCATAACTCGGAATCTAACTCGGAATCTACTGCGCCTACATCATAACTCGGAATCTACTGCGCCTACATCATAACTCAGAATCTAACTCGGAATCTACTGCGCCTACATCATAACTCGGAATTTAACTCGGAATCTACTGCGCCTACATCATAACTCGGAATCTACTGCGCCTACATCATAACTTGGAATCTACTGCGCCTACATCATAACTCGGAATCTACTGCGCCTACATCATAACTCGGAATCTAACTCGGAATCTACTGCGCCTACATCATAACTCGGAATCTACTGCGCCGACATCATAACTCGGAATCTAACTCGGAATCTACTGCGCCTACATCATAACTCGGAATCTACTGCGCCTACATCATAACTCGAAATCTAACTCGGAATCTACTGCGCCTACATCATAACTCGGAATCTACTGCGCCTACATCATAACTCGGAATTTAACTCGGAATCTACTGCGCCTACATCATAACTCGAAATCTACTGCGCCTACATCATAACTCGGAATCTAACTCGGAATCTACTGCGCCTACATCATAACTCGGAATCTACTGCGCCTACATCATAACTCGGTATCTAACTCGGAATCTACTGCGCCTACATCATAACTCGGAATCTACTGCGCCTACATCATAACTTGGAATCTAACTCGGAATCTACTGCGCCTACATCATAACTCGGAATCTACTGCGCCTACATCATAACTCGGAATCTAACTCGGAATCTACTGCGCCTACATCATAACTCGGAATCTACTGCGCCGACATCATAACTCGGAATCTAACTCGGAATCTACTGCGCCTACATCATAACTCGGAATCTACTGCGCCTACATCATAACACGGAATCTAACTCGGAATCAACTGCGCCTACATCATAACTCGGAATCTACTGCGCCTACATCATAACTCGAAATCTAACTCGGAATCTACTGCGCCTACATCATAACTCGGAATCTAACTCGGAATCTACTGCGCCTACATCATAACTCGGAATCTACTGCGCCTACATCATAACTCGGAATATAACTCGGAATCTACTGCGCCTACATCATAACTCGGAATCTACTGCGCCTACATCATAACTCGGAATCTAACTCGGAATCTACTGCGCCTACATCATAACTCGGAATCTACTGCGCCTACATCATAACTCGGAATCTACTGCGCCTACATCATATCTCGGAATCTAACTCGGAATCTACTGCGCCTACATCATAACTCGGAATCTAACTCGGAATCTACTGCGCCTACATCATTATACGGAATTTAACTCGGAATCTACTGCGCCTACATCATAACTCGGAATCTACTGCGCCTACATCATAACTCGGAATCTAACTCGGAATCTACTGTGCCGACATCATAACTCGGAATCTACTGAGCCTACATCATAACTCGGAATCTACTGCGCCTACATCATAACTCGGAATCTACTGCGCCTACATCATAACTTGGAATCTAACTCGGAATCTACTGCGCCTACATCATAACTCGGAATCTACTGCGCCTACATCATAACTCGGAATCTACTGCGCCGACATCATAACTCGGAATCTAACTCGGAATCTACTGCGCCTACATCATAACTCGGAATCTACTGCGCCTACATCATAACTCGGAATCTAACTCGGAATCTACTGCGCCTACATCATAACTCGGAATCTACTGTGCCTACATCATAACTCGGAATCTAACTCGGAATCTACTGCGCCTACATCATAACTCGGAATCTACTGCGCCTACATCATAACTCGGAATCTAACTCGGAATCTACTGCGCCTACATCATAACTCGGAATCTAACTCGGAATCTACTGCGCCTACATCATAACTCGGAATCTACTGCGCCTACATCATAACTCGGAATCTAACTCGGAATCTACTGCGCCTACATCATAACTCGGAATCTACTGCGCCTACATCATAACACGGAATCTAACTCGGAATCTACTGCGCCTACATCATAACTCGGAATCTACTGCGCCTACATCATAACTCAGAATCTACTGCGCCTACATCATAACTCGGAATCTAACTCGGAATCTACTGCGCCTACATCATAACTCGGAATCTACTGCGCCTACATCATAACTCGGAATCTAACTTGGAATCTACTGCGCCAACATCATAACTCGGAATCTAACTCGGAATCTACTGCGCCTACATCATAACTCGGAATCTAACTCAGAATCTACTGCGCCTACATCATAACTCGGAATCTACTGCGCCTACATCATAACTCGGAATCTAACTCGGAATCTACTGCGCCTACATCATAACTCGGAATCTACTGCGCCTACATCATAACTCGGAATCTAACTCGGAATCTGCTGCGCCTACATCATAACTCAGAATCTAACTCGGAATCTACTGCGCCTACATCATAACTCGGAATTTAACTCGAAATCTACTGCGCCTACATCATAACTCGGAATCTACTGCACCTACATCATAACTCGGAATCTAACTCGGAATCTACTGCGCCTACATCATAACTCGGAATCTACTGCGCCTACATCATAACTCGGAATCTACTGCGCCGACATCATAACTCGGAATCTAACTCGGAATCTACTGCGCCTACATCATAACTCGGAATCTACTGCGCCTACATCATAACTCGGAATCTAACTCGGAATCTACTGCGCCTACATCATAACTCGGAATCTACTGCGCCTACATCATAACTCGGAATCTAACTCGGAATCTACTGCGCCTACATCATAACTCGGAATCTAACTCGGAATCTACTGCGCCTACATCATAACTCGGAATCTAACTCAGAATCTACTGCGCCTACATCATAACTCGGAATCTACTGCGCCTACATCATAACTCGGAATCTAACTCGGAATCTACTGCGCCTACATCATAACTCGGAATCTACTGCGCCTACATCATAACTCGGAATCTAACTCGGAATCTACTGCGCCTACATCATAACTCGGAATCTACTGCGCCTACATCATAACTCGGAATCTAACTCGGAATCTACTGCGCCTACATCATAACTCGGAATCTACTGCGCCTACATCATAACTCGGAATCTAACTCGGAATCTACTGCGCCTACATCATAACTCGGAATCTACTGCGCCTACATCATAACTCGGAATCTAACTCGGAATCTACTGCGCCTACATCATAACTCGGAATCTAACTCGGAATCTACTGCGCCTACATCATAACTCGGAATCTACTGCGCCTACATCATAACTCAGAATCTACTGCGCCTACATCATAACTCGGTATCTAACTCGGAATATACTGCGCCTACATCATAACTCGGAATCTAACTCGGAATCTACTGCGCCTACATCATAACTCGGAATCTACTGCGCCTACATCATAACTCGGAATCTAACTCGGAATCTACTGCGCCTACATCATAACTCGGAATCTAACTCAGAATCTACTGCGCCTACATCATAACTCGGAATCTACTGCGCCTACATCATAACTCGGAATCTAACTCGGAATCTACTGCGCCTACATCATAACTCGGAATCTACTGCGCCTACATCATAACTTGGAATCTAACTCGGAATCTACTGCGCCTACATCATAACTCGGAATCTACTGCGCCTACATCATAACTCGGAATCTAACTCGGAATCTACTGCGCCTACATCATAACTCGGAATCTACTGCGCCTACATCATAACTCGGAATCTAACTCGGAATCTACTGCGCCTACATCATAACTCGGAATCTACTGCGCCTACATCATAACTCGGAATCTACTGCGCCTACATCATAACTCGGAATCTAACTCGGAATCTACTGCGCCTACATCATAACTCGGAATCTACTGCGCCTACATCATAACTCGGAATCTAACTCGGAATCTACTGCGCCTACATCATTACTCGGAATCTAACTCGGAATCTACTGCGCCTACATCATAACTCGGAATCTACTGCGCCTACATCATAACTCGGAATCTAACTCGGAATCTACTGCGCCTACATCATAACTCGGAATCTACTGTGCCTACATCATAACTTGGAATCTAACTCGGAATCTACTGCGCCTACATCATAACTCGGAATCTAACTCGGAATCTACTGCGCCTACATCATAACTCGGAATCTACTGCGCCTACATCATAACTCGGAATCTAACTCGGAATCTACTGCGCCTACATCATAACTCGGAATCTACTGCGCCTACATCATAACTCGGAATCGAACTCGGAATCTACTGCGCCTACATCATAACTCGGAATCTAACTCGGAATCTACTGCGCCTACATCATAACTCGGAATCTAACTCGGAATCTACTGCGCCTACATCATAACTCGGAATCTACTGCGCCTACATCATAACTCGGAATCTAACTCGGAATCTACTGCGCCTACATCATAACTCGGAATCTACTGCGCCTACATCATAACTCAGAATCTAACTCGGAATCTACTGCGCCTACATCATAACTCGGAATTTAACTCGAAATCTACTGCGCCTACATCATAACTCGGAATCTACTGCGCCTACATCATAACTCGGAATCTACTGCGCCTACATCATAACACGGAATCTAACTCGGAATCTACTGCGCCTACATCATAACTCGGAATCTACTGCGCCTACATCATAACTCGGAATCTACTGCGCCTACATCATAACTCGGTATCTAACTCGGAATCTACTGCGCCTACATCATAACTCGGAATCTAACTCGGAATCTACTGCGCCTACATCATAACTCGGAATCTACTGCGCCTACATCATAACTCGGAATCTACTGCGCCTACATCATAACTCAGAATCTAACTCGGAATCTACTGCGCCTACATCATAACTCGGAATTTAACTCGGAATCTACTGCGCCTACATCATAACTCGGAATCTACTGCGCCTACATCATAACTTGGAATCTACTGCGCCTACATCATAACTCGGAATCTACTGCGCCTACATCATAACTCGGAATCTAACTCGGAATCTACTGCGCCTACATCATAACTCGGAATCTACTGCGCCTACATCATAACTCGGAATCTAACTCGGAATCTACTGCGCCTACATCATAACTCGGAATCTACTGCGCCTACATCATAACTCGGAATCTAACTCGGAATCTACTGCGCCTACATCATAACTCGGAATCTACTGCGCCTACATCATAACACGGAATCTAACTCGGAATCTACTGCGCCTACATCATAACTCGGAATCTACTGCGCCTACATCATAACTCAGAATCTACTGCGCCTACATCATAACTCGGTATCTAACTCGGAATCTACTGCGCCTACATCATAACTCGGAATCTACTGTGCCTACATCATAACTTGGAATCTAACTCGGAATCTACTGCGCCTACATCATAACTCGGAATCTACTGCGCCTACATCATAACTCGGAATCTAACTCGGAATCTACTGCGCCTACATCATAACTCGGAATCTACTGCGCCGACATCATAACTCGGAATCTAACTCGGAATCTACTGCGCCTACATCATAACTCGGAATCTACTGCGCCTACATCATAACTCGAAATCTAACTCGGAATCTACTGCGCCTACATCATAACTCGGAATCTACTGCGCCTACATCATAACTCGGAATTTAACTCGGAATCTACTGCGCCTACATCATAACTCGAAATCTACTGCGCCTACATCATAACTCGGAATCTAACTCGGAATCTACTGCGCCTACATCATAACTCGGAATCTACTGCGCCTACATCATAACTCGGTATCTAACTCGGAATCTACTGCGCCTACATCATAACTCGGAATCTACTGCGCCTACATCATAACTTGGAATCTAACTCGGAATCTACTGCGCCTACATCATAACTCGGAATCTACTGCGCCTACATCATAACTCGGAATCTAACTCGGAATCTACTGCGCCTACATCATAACTCGGAATCTACTGCGCCGACATCATAACTCGGAATCTAACTCGGAATCTACTGCGCCTACATCATAACTCGAAATCTAACTCGGAATCTACTGCGCCTACATCATAACTCGGAATCTAACTCGGAATCTACTGCGCCTACATCATAACTCGGAATCTACTGCGCCTACATCATAACTCGGAATCTAACTCGGAATCTACTGCGCCTACATCATAACTCGGAATCTAACTCGGAATCTACTGCGCCTACATCATAACTCGGAATCTAACTCAGAATCTACTGCGCCTACATCATAACTCGGAATCTACTGCGCCTACATCATAACTCGGAATCTAACTCGGAATCTACTGCGCCTACATCATAACTCGGAATCTACTGCGCCTACATCATAACTCGGAATCTAACTCGGAATCTACTGCGCCTACATCATAACTCAGAATCTAACTCGGAATCTACTGCGCCTACATCATAACTCGGAATTTAACTCGAAATCTACTGCGCCTACATCATAACTCGGAATCTACTGCACCTACATCATAACTCGGAATCTAACTCGGAATCTACTGCGCCTACATCATAACTCGGAATCTACTGCGCCTACATCATAACTCGGAATCTACTGCGCCGACATCATAACTCGGAATCTAACTCGGAATCTACTGCGCCTACATCATAACTCGGAATCTACTGCGCCTACATCATAACTCGGAATCTAACTCGGAATCTACTGCGCCTACATCATAACTCGGAATCTACTGCGCCTACATCATAACTCGGAATCTAACTCGGAATCTACTGCGCCTACATCATAACTCGGAATCTAACTCGGAATCTACTGCGCCTACATCATAACTCGGAATCTAACTCAGAATCTACTGCGCCTACATCATAACTCGGAATCTACTGCGCCTACATCATAACTCGGAATCTAACTCGGAATCTACTGCGCCTACATCATAACTCGGAATCTACTGCGCCTACATCATAACTTGGAATCTAACTCGGAATCTACTGCGCCTACATCATAACTCGGAATCTACTGCGCCTACATCATAACTCGGAATCTAACTCGGAATCTACTGCGCCTACATCATAACTCGGAATCTACTGCGCCTACATCATAACTCGGAATCTAACTCGGAATCTACTGCGCCTACATCATAACTCGGAATCTACTGCGCCTACATCATAACTCGGAATCTAACTCGGAATCTACTGCGCCTACATCATAACTCGGAATCTAACTCGGAATCTACTGCGCCTACATCATAACTCGGAATCTAACTCGGAATCTACTGCGCCTACATCATAACTCGGAATCTACTGCGCCTACATCATAACTCAGAATCTACTGCGCCTACATCATAACTCGGTATCTAACTCGGAATCTACTGCGCCTACATCATAACTCGGAATCTAACTCGGAATCTACTGCGCCTACATCATAACTCGGAATCTACTGCGCCTACATCATAACTCGGAATCTAACTCGGAATCTACTGCGCCTACATCATAACTCGGAATCTAACTCAGAATCTACTGCGCCTACATCATAACTCGGAATCTACTGCGCCTACATCATAACTCGGAATCTAACTCGGAATCTACTGCGCCTACATCATAACTCGGAATCTACTGCGCCTACATCATAACTTGGAATCTAACTCGGAATCTACTGCGCCTACATCATAACTCGGAATCTACTGCGCCTACATCATAACTCGGAATCTAACTCGGAATCTACTGCGCCTACATCATAACTCGGAATCTACTGCGCCTACATCATAACTCGGAATCTAACTCGGAATCTACTGCGCCTACATCATAACTCGGAATCTACTGCGCCTACATCATAACTCGGAATCTACTGCGCCTACATCATAACTCGGAATCTAACTCGGAATCTACTGCGCCTACATCATAACTCGGAATCTACTGCGCCTACATCATAACTCGGAATCTAACTCGGAATCTACTGCGCCTACATCATTACTCGGAATCTAACTCGGAATCTACTGCGCCTACATCATAACTCGGAATCTACTGCGCCTACATCATAACTCGGAATCTAACTCGGAATCTACTGCGCCTACATCATAACTCGGAATCTACTGTGCCTACATCATAACTTGGAATCTAACTCGGAATCTACTGCGCCTACATCATAACTCGGAATCTAACTCGGAATCTACTGCGCCTACATCATAACTCGGAATCTACTGCGCCTACATCATAACTCGGAATCTAACTCGGAATCTACTGCGCCTACATCATAACTCGGAATCTACTGCGCCTACATCATAACTCGGAATCTAACTCGGAATCTACTGCGCCTACATCATTACTCGGAATCTAACTCGGAATCTACTGCGCCTACATCATAACTCGGAATCTACTGCGCCTACATCATAACTCGGAATCGAACTCGGAATCTACTGCGCCTACATCATAACTCGGAATCTAACTCGGAATCTACTGCGCCTACATCATAACTCGGAATCTAACTCGGAATCTACTGCGCCTACATCATAACTCGGAATCTACTGCGCCTACATCATAACTCGGAATCTAACTCGGAATCTACTGCGCCTACATCATAACTCGGAATCTACTGCGCCTACATCATAACTCAGAATCTAACTCGGAATCTACTGCGCCTACATCATAACTCGGAATTTAACTCGAAATCTACTGCGCCTACATCATAACTCGGAATCTACTGCGCCTACATCATAACTCGGAATCTACTGCGCCTACATCATAACACGGAATCTAACTCGGAATCTACTGCGCCTACATCATAACTCGGAATCTAACTCGGAATCTACTGCGCCTACATCATAACTCGGAATCTACTGCGCCTACATCATAACTCGGAATCTACTGCGCCTACATCATAACTCAGAATCTAACTCGGAATCTACTGCGCCTACATCATAACTCGGAATTTAACTCGGAATCTACTGCGCCTACATCATAACTTGGAATCTACTGCGCCTACATCATAACTCGGAATCTACTGCGCCTACATCATAACTCGGAATCTAACTCGGAATCTACTGCGCCTACATCATAACTCGGAATCTACTGCGCCTACATCATAACTCGGAATCTAACTCGGAATCTACTGCGCCTACATCATAACTCGGAATCTACTGCGCCTACATCATAACTCGGAATCTAACTCGGAATCTACTGCGCCTACATCATAACTCGGAATCTACTGCGCCTACATCATAACACGGAATCTAACTCGGAATCTACTGCGCCTACATCATAACTCGGAATCTAACTCGGAATCTACTGCGCCTACATCATAACTCGGAATCTACTGTGCCTACATCATAACTTGGAATCTAACTCGGAATCTACTGCGCCTACATCATAACTCGGAATCTACTGCGCCTACATCATAACTCGGAATCTAACTCGGAATCTACTGCGCCTACATCATAACTCGGAATCTACTGCGCCGACATCATAACTCGGAATCTAACTCGGAATCTACTGCGCCTACATCATAACTCGGAATCTACTGCGCCTACATCATAACTCGAAATCTAACTCGGAATCTACTGCGCCTACATCATAACTCGGAATCTACTGCGCCTACATCATAACTCGGAATTTAACTCGGAATCTACTGCGCCTACATCATAACTCGAAATCTACTGCGCCTACATCATAACTCGGAATCTAACTCGGAATCTACTGCGCCTACATCATAACTCGGAATCTACTGCGCCTACATCATAACTCGGTATCTAACTCGGAATCTACTGCGCCTACATCATAACTCGGAATCTACTGCGCCTACATCATAACTTGGAATCTAACTCGGAATCTACTGCGCCTACATCATAACTCGGAATCTACTGCGCCTACATCATAACTCGGAATCTAACTCGGAATCTACTGCGCCTACATCATAACTCGGAATCTACTGCGCCTACATCATAACACGGAATCTAACTCGGAATCTACTGCGCCTACATCATAACTCGGAATCTACTGCGCCTACATCATAACTCGAAATCTAACTCGGAATCTACTGCGCCTACATCATAACTCGGAATCTAACTCGGAATCTACTGCGCCTACATCATAACTCGGAATCTACTGCGCCTACATCATAACTCGGAATCTAACTCGGAATCTACTGCGCCTACATCATAACTCGGAATCTACTGCGCCTACATCATAACTCGGAATCTACTGCGCCTACATCATATCTCGGAATCTAACTCGGAATCTACTGCGCCTACATCATAACTCGGAATCTAACTCGGAATCTACTGCGCCTACATCATTATACGGAATTTAACTCGGAATCTACTGCGCCTACATCATAACTCGGAATCTACTGCGCCTACATCATAACTCGGAATCTAACTCGGAATCTACTGTGCCTACATCATAACTCGGAATCTACTGAGCCTACATCATAACTCGGAATCTACTGCGCCTACATCATAACTCGGAATCTACTGCGCCTACATCATAACTCGGAATCTACTGCGCCGACATCATAACTCGGAATCTAACTCGGAATCTACTGCGCCTACATCATAACTCGGAATCTACTGCGCCTACATCATAACTCGGAATCTAACTCGGAATCTACTGCGCCTACATCATAACTCGGAATCTAACTCGGAATCTACTGCGCCTACATCATAACTCGGAACCTACTGCGCCTACATCATAACTCGGAATCTAACTCGGAATCTACTGCGCCTACATCATAACTCGGAATCTAACTCGGAATCTACTGCGCCTACATCATAACTCGGAATCTACTGCGCCTACATCATAACTCGGAATCTAACTCGGAATCTACTGCGCCTACATCATAACTCGGAATCTACTGCGCCTACATCATAACACGGAATCTAACTCGGAATCTACTGCGCCTACATCATAACTCGGAATCTACTGCGCCTACATCATAACTCAGAATCTACTGCGCCTACATCATAACTCGGAATCTAACTCGGAATCTACTGCGCCTACATCATAACTCGGAATCTACTGCGCCTACATCATAACTCGGAATCTAACTCGGAATCTACTGCGCCTACATCATAACTCGGAATCTAACTCAGAATCTACTGCGCCTACATCATAACTCGGAATCTACTGCGCCTACATCATAACTCGGAATCTAACTCGGAATCTACTGCGCCTACATCATAACTCGGAATCTACTGCGCCTACATCATAACTCGGAATCTAACTCGGAATCTACTGCGCCTACATCATAACTCAGAATCTAACTCGGAATCTACTGCGCCTACATCATAACTCGGAATTTAACTCGAAATCTACTGCGCCTACATCATAACTCGGAATCTACTGCACCTACATCATAACTCGGAATCTAACTCGGAATCTACTGCGCCTACATCATAACTCGGAATCTACTGCGCCTACATCATAACTCGGAATCTACTGCGCCGACATCATAACTCGGAATCTAACTCGGAATCTACTGCGCCTACATCATAACTCGGAATCTACTGCGCCTACATCATAACTCGGAATCTACTGCGCCTACATCATAACTCGGTATCTAACTCGGAATCTACTGCGCCTACATCATAACTCGGAATCTAACTCGGAATCTACTGCGCCTACATCATAACTCGGAATCTACTGCGCCTACATCATAACTCGGAATCTACTGCGCCTACATCATAACTCAGAATCTAACTCGGAATCTACTGCGCCTACATCATAACTCGGAATTTAACTCGGAATCTACTGCGCCTACATCATAACTCGGAATCTACTGCGCCTACATCATAACTTGGAATCTACTGCGCCTACATCATAACTCGGAATCTACTGCGCCTACATCATAACTCGGAATCTAACTCGGAATCTACTGCGCCTACATCATAACTCGGAATCTACTGCGCCGACATCATAACTCGGAATCTAACTCGGAATCTACTGCGCCTACATCATAACTCGGAATCTACTGCGCCTACATCATAACTCGAAATCTAACTCGGAATCTACTGCGCCTACATCATAACTCGGAATCTACTGCGCCTACATCATAACTCGGAATTTAACTCGGAATCTACTGCGCCTACATCATAACTCGAAATCTACTGCGCCTACATCATAACTCGGAATCTAACTCGGAATCTACTGCGCCTACATCATAACTCGGAATCTACTGCGCCTACATCATAACTCGGTATCTAACTCGGAATCTACTGCGCCTACATCATAACTCGGAATCTACTGCGCCTACATCATAACTTGGAATCTAACTCGGAATCTACTGCGCCTACATCATAACTCGGAATCTACTGCGCCTACATCATAACTCGGAATCTAACTCGGAATCTACTGCGCCTACATCATAACTCGGAATCTACTGCGCCGACATCATAACTCGGAATCTAACTCGGAATCTACTGCGCCTACATCATAACTCGGAATCTACTGCGCCTACATCATAACACGGAATCTAACTCGGAATCTACTGCGCCTACATCATAACTCGGAATCTACTGCGCCTACATCATAACTCGAAATCTAACTCGGAATCTACTGCGCCTACATCATAACTCGGAATCTAACTCGGAATCTACTGCGCCTACATCATAACTCGGAATCTACTGCGCCTACATCATAACTCGGAATATAACTCGGAATCTACTGCGCCTACATCATAACTCGGAATCTACTGCGCCTACATCATAACTCGGAATCTAACTCGGAATCTACTGCGCCTACATCATAACTCGGAATCTACTGCGCCTACATCATAACTCGGAATCTACTGCGCCTACATCATATCTCGGAATCTAACTCGGAATCTACTGCGCCTACATCATAACTCGGAATCTAACTCGGAATCTACTGCGCCTACATCATTATACGGAATTTAACTCGGAATCTACTGCGCCTACATCATAACTCGGAATCTACTGCGCCTACATCATAACTCGGAATCTAACTCGGAATCTACTGTGCCGACATCATAACTCGGAATCTACTGAGCCTACATCATAACTCGGAATCTACTGCGCCTACATCATAACTCGGAATCTACTGCGCCTACATCATAACTTGGAATCTAACTCGGAATCTACTGCGCCTACATCATAACTCGGAATCTACTGCGCCTACATCATAACTCGGAATCTACTGCGCCGACATCATAACTCGGAATCTAACTCGGAATCTACTGCGCCTACATCATAACTCGGAATCTACTGCGCCTACATCATAACTCGGAATCTAACTCGGAATCTACTGCGCCTACATCATAACTCGGAATCTACTGCGCCTACATCATAACTCGGAATCTAACTCGGAATCTACTGCGCCTACATCATAACTCGGAATCTAACTCGGAATCTACTGCGCCTACATCATAACTCGGAATCTACTGCGCCTACATCATAACTCGGAATCTAACTCGGAATCTACTGCGCCTACATCATAACTCGGAATCTACTGCGCCTACATCATAACACGGAATCTAACTCGGAATCTACTGCGCCTACATCATAACTCGGAATCTACTGCGCCTACATCATAACTCAGAATCTACTGCGCCTACATCATAACTCGGAATCTAACTCGGAATCTACTGCGCCTACATCATAACTCGGAATCTACTGCGCCTACATCATAACTCGGAATCTAACTTGGAATCTACTGCGCCTACATCATAACTCGGAATCTAACTCGGAATCTACTGCGCCTACATCATAACTCGGAATCTAACTCAGAATCTACTGCGCCTACATCATAACTCGGAATCTACTGCGCCTACATCATAACTCGGAATCTAACTCGGAATCTACTGCGCCTACATCATAACTCGGAATCTACTGCGCCTACATCATAACTCGGAATCTAACTCGGAATCTGCTGCGCCTACATCATAACTCAGAATCTAACTCGGAATCTACTGCGCCTACATCATAACTCGGAATTTAACTCGAAATCTACTGCGCCTACATCATAACTCGGAATCTACTGCACCTACATCATAACTCGGAATCTAACTCGGAATCTACTGCGCCTACATCATAACTCGGAATCTACTGCGCCTACATCATAACTCGGAATCTACTGCGCCAACATCATAACTCGGAATCTAACTCGGAATCTACTGCGCCTACATCATAACTCGGAATCTACTGCGCCTACATCATAACTCGGAATCTAACTCGGAATCTACTGCGCCTACATCATAACTCGGAATCTACTGCGCCTACATCATAACTCGGAATCTAACTCGGAATCTACTGCGCCTACATCATAACTCGGAATCTAACTCGGAATCTACTGCGCCTACATCATAACTCGGAATCTAACTCAGAATCTACTGCGCCTACATCATAACTCGGAATCTACTGCGCCTACATCATAACTCGGAATCTAACTCGGAATCTACTGCGCCTACATCATAACTCGGAATCTACTGCGCCTACATCATAACTTGGAATCTAACTCGGAATCTACTGCGCCTACATCATAACTCGGAATCTACTGCGCCTACATCATAACTCGGAATCTAACTCGGAATCTACTGCGCCTACATCATAACTCGGAATCTACTGCGCCTACATCATAACTCGGAATCTAACTCGGAATCTACTGCGCCTACATCATAACTCGGAATCTACTGCGCCTACATCATAACTCGGAATCTAACTCGGAATCTACTGCGCCTACATCATAACTCGGAATCTAACTCGGAATCTACTGCGCCTACATCATAACTCGGAATCTAACTCGGAATCTACTGCGCCTACATCATAACTCGGAATCTACTGCGCCTACATCATAACTCAGAATCTACTGCGCCTACATCATAACTCGGTATCTAACTCGGAATCTACTGCGCCTACATCATAACTCGGAATCTAACTCGGAATCTACTGCGCCTACATCATAACTCGGAATCTACTGCGCCTACATCATAACTCGGAATCTAACTCGGAATCTACTGCGCCTACATCATAACTCGGAATCTAACTCAGAATCTACTGCGCCTACATCATAACTCGGAATCTACTGCGCCTACATCATAACTCGGAATCTAACTCGGAATCTACTGCGCCTACATCATAACTCGGAATCTACTGCGCCTACATCATAACTTGGAATCTAACTCGGAATCTACTGCGCCTACATCATAACTCGGAATCTACTGCGCCTACATCATAACTCGGAATCTAACTCGGAATCTACTGCGCCTACATCATAACTCGGAATCTACTGCGCCTACATCATAACTCGGAATCTAACTCGGAATCTACTGCGCCTACATCATAACTCGGAATCTACTGCGCCTACATCATAACTCGGAATCTACTGCGCCTACATCATAACTCGGAATCTAACTCGGAATCTACTGCGCCTACATCATAACTCGGAATCTACTGCGCCTACATCATAACTCGGAATCTAACTCGGAATCTACTGCGCCTACATCATTACTCGGAATCTAACTCGGAATCTACTGCGCCTACATCATAACTCGGAATCTACTGCGCCTACATCATAACTCGGAATCTAACTCGGAATCTACTGCGCCTACATCATAACTCGGAATCTACTGTGCCTACATCATAACTTGGAATCTAACTCGGAATCTACTGCGCCTACATCATAACTCGGAATCTAACTCGGAATCTACTGCGCCTACATCATAACTCGGAATCTACTGCGCCTACATCATAACTCGGAATCTAACTCGGAATCTACTGCGCCTACATCATAACTCGGAATCTACTGCGCCTACATCATAACTCGGAATCGAACTCGGAATCTACTGCGCCTACATCATAACTCGGAATCTAACTCGGAATCTACTGCGCCTACATCATAACTCGGAATCTAACTCGGAATCTACTGCGCCTACATCATAACTCGGAATCTACTGCGCCTACATCATAACTCGGAATCTAACTCGGAATCTACTGCGCCTACATCATAACTCGGAATCTACTGCGCCTACATCATAACTCAGAATCTAACTCGGAATCTACTGCGCCTACATCATAACTCGGAATTTAACTCGAAATCTACTGCGCCTACATCATAACTCGGAATCTACTGCGCCTACATCATAACTCGGAATCTACTGCGCCTACATCATAACACGGAATCTAACTCGGAATCTACTGCGCCTACATCATAACTCGGAATCTACTGCGCCTACATCATAACTCGGAATCTACTGCGCCTACATCATAACTCGGTATCTAACTCGGAATCTACTGCGCCTACATCATAACTCGGAATCTAACTCGGAATCTACTGCGCCTACATCATAACTCGGAATCTACTGCGCCTACATCATAACTCGGAATCTACTGCGCCTACATCATAACTCAGAATCTAACTCGGAATCTACTGCGCCTACATCATAACTCGGAATTTAACTCGGAATCTACTGCGCCTACATCATAACTCGGAATCTACTGCGCCTACATCATAACTTGGAATCTACTGCGCCTACATCATAACTCGGAATCTACTGCGCCTACATCATAACTCGGAATCTAACTCGGAATCTACTGCGCCTACATCATAACTCGGAATCTACTGCGCCTACATCATAACTCGGAATCTAACTCGGAATCTACTGCGCCTACATCATAACTCGGAATCTACTGCGCCTACATCATAACTCGGAATCTAACTCGGAATCTACTGCGCCTACATCATAACTCGGAATCTACTGCGCCTACATCATAACACGGAATCTAACTCGGAATCTACTGCGCCTACATCATAACTCGGAATCTACTGCGCCTACATCATAACTCAGAATCTACTGCGCCTACATCATAACTCGGTATCTAACTCGGAATCTACTGCGCCTACATCATAACTCGGAATCTACTGTGCCTACATCATAACTTGGAATCTAACTCGGAATCTACTGCGCCTACATCATAACTCGGAATCTACTGCGCCTACATCATAACTCGGAATCTAACTCGGAATCTACTGCGCCTACATCATAACTCGGAATCTACTGCGCCGACATCATAACTCGGAATCTAACTCGGAATCTACTGCGCCTACATCATAACTCGGAATCTACTGCGCCTACATCATAACTCGAAATCTAACTCGGAATCTACTGCGCCTACATCATAACTCGGAATCTACTGCGCCTACATCATAACTCGGAATTTAACTCGGAATCTACTGCGCCTACATCATAACTCGAAATCTACTGCGCCTACATCATAACTCGGAATCTAACTCGGAATCTACTGCGCCTACATCATAACTCGGAATCTACTGCGCCTACATCATAACTCGGTATCTAACTCGGAATCTACTGCGCCTACATCATAACTCGGAATCTACTGCGCCTACATCATAACTTGGAATCTAACTCGGAATCTACTGCGCCTACATCATAACTCGGAATCTACTGCGCCTACATCATAACTCGGAATCTAACTCGGAATCTACTGCGCCTACATCATAACTCGGAATCTACTGCGCCGACATCATAACTCGGAATCTAACTCGGAATCTACTGCGCCTACATCATAACTCGAAATCTAACTCGGAATCTACTGCGCCTACATCATAACTCGGAATCTAACTCGGAATCTACTGCGCCTACATCATAACTCGGAATCTAACTCGGAATCTACTGCGCCTACATCATAACTCGGAATCTAACTCAGAATCTACTGCGCCTACATCATAACTCGGAATCTACTGCGCCTACATCATAACTCGGAATCTAACTCGGAATCTACTGCGCCTACATCATAACTCGGAATCTACTGCGCCTACATCATAACTCGGAATCTAACTCGGAATCTGCTGCGCCTACATCATAACTCAGAATCTAACTCGGAATCTACTGCGCCTACATCATAACTCGGAATTTAACTCGAAATCTACTGCGCCTACATCATAACTCGGAATCTACTGCACCTACATCATAACTCGGAATCTAACTCGGAATCTACTGCGCCTACATCATAACTCGGAATCTACTGCGCCTACATCATAACTCGGAATCTACTGCGCCAACATCATAACTCGGAATCTAACTCGGAATCTACTGCGCCTACATCATAACTCGGAATCTACTGCGCCTACATCATAACTCGGAATCTAACTCGGAATCTACTGCGCCTACATCATAACTCGGAATCTACTGCGCCTACATCATAACTCGGAATCTAACTCGGAATCTACTGCGCCTACATCATAACTCGGAATCTAACTCGGAATCTACTGCGCCTACATCATAACTCGGAATCTAACTCAGAATCTACTGCGCCTACATCATAACTCGGAATCTACTGCGCCTACATCATAACTCGGAATCTAACTCGGAATCTACTGCGCCTACATCATAACTCGGAATCTACTGCGCCTACATCATAACTTGGAATCTAACTCGGAATCTACTGCGCCTACATCATAACTCGGAATCTACTGCGCCTACATCATAACTCGGAATCTAACTCGGAATCTACTGCGCCTACATCATAACTCGGAATCTACTGCGCCTACATCATAACTCGGAATCTAACTCGGAATCTACTGCGCCTACATCATAACTCGGAATCTACTGCGCCTACATCATAACTCGGAATCTAACTCGGAATCTACTGCGCCTACATCATAACTCGGAATCTAACTCGGAATCTACTGCGCCTACATCATAACTCGGAATCTAACTCGGAATCTACTGCGCCTACATCATAACTCGGAATCTACTGCGCCTACATCATAACTCAGAATCTACTGCGCCTACATCATAACTCGGTATCTAACTCGGAATCTACTGCGCCTACATCATAACTCGGAATCTAACTCGGAATCTACTGCGCCTACATCATAACTCGGAATCTACTGCGCCTACATCATAACTCGGAATCTAACTCGGAATCTACTGCGCCTACATCATAACTCGGAATCTAACTCAGAATCTACTGCGCCTACATCATAACTCGGAATCTACTGCGCCTACATCATAACTCGGAATCTAACTCGGAATCTACTGCGCCTACATCATAACTCGGAATCTACTGCGCCTACATCATAACTTGGAATCTAACTCGGAATCTACTGCGCCTACATCATAACTCGGAATCTACTGCGCCTACATCATAACTCGGAATCTAACTCGGAATCTACTGCGCCTACATCATAACTCGGAATCTACTGCGCCTACATCATAACTCGGAATCTAACTCGGAATCTACTGCGCCTACATCATAACTCGGAATCTACTGCGCCTACATCATAACTCGGAATCTACTGCGCCTACATCATAACTCGGAATCTAACTCGGAATCTACTGCGCCTACATCATAACTCGGAATCTACTGCGCCTACATCATAACTCGGAATCTAACTCGGAATCTACTGCGCCTACATCATTACTCGGAATCTAACTCGGAATCTACTGCGCCTACATCATAACTCGGAATCTACTGCGCCTACATCATAACTCGGAATCTAACTCGGAATCTACTGCGCCTACATCATAACTCGGAATCTACTGTGCCTACATCATAACTTGGAATCTAACTCGGAATCTACTGCGCCTACATCATAACTCGGAATCTAACTCGGAATCTACTGCGCCTACATCATAACTCGGAATCTACTGCGCCTACATCATAACTCGGAATCTAACTCGGAATCTACTGCGCCTACATCATAACTCGGAATCTACTGCGCCTACATCATAACTCGGAATCGAACTCGGAATCTACTGCGCCTACATCATAACTCGGAATCTAACTCGGAATCTACTGCGCCTACATCATAACTCGGAATCTAACTCGGAATCTACTGCGCCTACATCATAACTCGGAATCTACTGCGCCTACATCATAACTCGGAATCTAACTCGGAATCTACTGCGCCTACATCATAACTCGGAATCTACTGCGCCTACATCATAACTCAGAATCTAACTCGGAATCTACTGCGCCTACATCATAACTCGGAATTTAACTCGAAATCTACTGCGCCTACATCATAACTCGGAATCTACTGCGCCTACATCATAACTCGGAATCTACTGCGCCTACATCATAACACGGAATCTAACTCGGAATCTACTGCGCCTACATCATAACTCGGAATCTACTGCGCCTACATCATAACTCGGAATCTACTGCGCCTACATCATAACTCGGTATCTAACTCGGAATCTACTGCGCCTACATCATAACTCGGAATCTAACTCGGAATCTACTGCGCCTACATCATAACTCGGAATCTACTGCGCCTACATCATAACTCGGAATCTACTGCGCCTACATCATAACTCAGAATCTAACTCGGAATCTACTGCGCCTACATCATAACTCGGAATTTAACTCGGAATCTACTGCGCCTACATCATAACTCGGAATCTACTGCGCCTACATCATAACTTGGAATCTACTGCGCCTACATCATAACTCGGAATCTACTGCGCCTACATCATAACTCGGAATCTAACTCGGAATCTACTGCGCCTACATCATAACTCGGAATCTACTGCGCCTACATCATAACTCGGAATCTAACTCGGAATCTACTGCGCCTACATCATAACTCGGAATCTACTGCGCCTACATCATAACTCGGAATCTAACTCGGAATCTACTGCGCCTACATCATAACTCGGAATCTACTGCGCCTACATCATAACACGGAATCTAACTCGGAATCTACTGCGCCTACATCATAACTCGGAATCTACTGCGCCTACATCATAACTCAGAATCTACTGCGCCTACATCATAACTCGGTATCTAACTCGGAATCTACTGCGCCTACATCATAACTCGGAATCTAACTCGGAATCTACTGCGCCTACATCATAACTCGGAATCTACTGCGCCGACATCATAACTCGGAATCTAACTCGGAATCTACTGCGCCTACATCATAACTCGGAATCTACTGCGCCTACATCATAACTCGAAATCTAACTCGGAATCTACTGCGCCTACATCATAACTCGGAATCTACTGCGCCTACATCATAACTCGGAATTTAACTCGGAATCTACTGCGCCTACATCATAACTCGAAATCTACTGCGCCTACATCATAACTCGGAATCTAACTCGGAATCTACTGCGCCTACATCATAACTCGGAATCTACTGCGCCTACATCATAACTCGGTATCTAACTCGGAATCTACTGCGCCTACATCATAACTCGGAATCTACTGCGCCTACATCATAACTTGGAATCTAACTCGGAATCTACTGCGCCTACATCATAACTCGGAATCTACTGCGCCTACATCATAACTCGGAATCTAACTCGGAATCTACTGCGCCTACATCATAACTCGGAATCTACTGCGCCGACATCATAACTCGGAATCTAACTCGGAATCTACTGCGCCTACATCATAACTCGAAATCTAACTCGGAATCTACTGCGCCTACATCATAACTCGGAATCTAACTCGGAATCTACTGCGCCTACATCATAACTCGGAATCTACTGCGCCTACATCATAACTCGGAATCTAACTCGGAATCTACTGCGCCTACATCATAACTCGGAATCTACTGCGCCTACATCATAACTCGGAATCTAACTCGGAATCTACTGCGCCTACATCATAACTCGGAATCTACTGCGCCTACATCATAACTCGGAATCTACTGCGCCTACATCATATCTCGGAATCTAACTCGGAATCTACTGCGCCTACATCATAACTCGGAATCTAACTCGGAATCTACTGCGCCTACATCATTATACGGAATTTAACTCGGAATCTACTGCGCCTACATCATAACTCGGAATCTACTGCGCCTACATCATAACTCGGAATCTAACTCGGAATCTACTGTGCCTACATCATAACTCGGAATCTACTGAGCCTACATCATAACTCGGAATCTACTGCGCCTACATCATAACTCGGAATCTACTGCGCCTACATCATAACTTGGAATCTAACTCGGAATCTACTGCGCCTACATCATAACTCGGAATCTACTGCGCCTACATCATAACTCGGAATCTACTGCGCCGACATCATAACTCGGAATCTAACTCGGAATCTACTGCGCCTACATCATAACTCGGAATTTACTGCGCCTACATCATAACTCGGAATCTAACTCGGAATCTACTGCGCCTACATCATAACTCGGAATCTACTGTGCCTACATCATAACTCGGAATCTAACTCGGAATCTACTGCGCCTACATCATAACTCGGAATCTACTGCGCCTACATCATAACTCGGAATCTAACTCGGAATCTACTGCGCCTACATCATAACTCGGAATCTAACTCGGAATCTACTGCGCCTACATCATAACTCGGAATCTAACTCGGAATCTACTGCGCCTACATCATAACTCGGAACCTACTGCGCCTACATCATAACTCGGAATCTAACTCGGAATCTACTGCGCCTACATCATAACTCGGAATCTAACTCGGAATCTACTGCGCCTACATCATAACTCGGAATCTACTGCGCCTACATCATAACTCGGAATCTAACTCGGAATCTACTGCGCCTACATCATAACTCGGAATCTACTGCGCCTACATCATAACACGGAATCTAACTCGGAATCTACTGCGCCTACATCATAACTCGGAATCTACTGCGCCTACATCATAACTCAGAATCTACTGCGCCTACATCATAACTCGGAATCTAACTCGGAATCTACTGCGCCTACATCATAACTCGGAATCTACTGCGCCTACATCATAACTCGGAATCTAACTCGGAATCTACTGCGCCTACATCATAACTCGGAATCTAACTCGGAATCTACTGCGCCTACATCATAACTCGGAATCTAACTCAGAATCTACTGCGCCTACATCATAACTCGGAATCTACTGCGCCTACATCATAACTCGGAATCTAACTCGGAATCTACTGCGCCTACATCATAACTCGGAATCTACTGCGCCTACATCATAACTCGGAATCTAACTCGGAATCTACTGCGCCTACATCATAACTCAGAATCTAACTCGGAATCTACTGCGCCTACATCATAACTCGGAATTTAACTCGAAATCTACTGCGCCTACATCATAACTCGGAATCTACTGCACCTACATCATAACTCGGAATCTAACTCGGAATCTACTGCGCCTACATCATAACTCGGAATCTACTGCGCCTACATCATAACTCGGAATCTACTGCGCCGACATCATAACTCGGAATCTAACTCGGAATCTACTGCGCCTACATCATAACTCGGAATCTACTGCGCCTACATCATAACTCGGAATCTACTGCGCCTACATCATAACTCGGAATCTAACTCGGAATCTACTGCGCCTACATCATAACTCGGAATCTACTGCGCCTACATCATAACTCGGAATCTAACTCGGAATCTACTGCACCTACATCATAACTCGGAATCTAACTCGGAATCTACTGCGCCTACATCATAACTCGGAATCTAACTCAGAATCTACTGCGCCTACATCATAACTCGGAATCTACTGCGCCTACATCATAACTCGGAATCTAACTCGGAATCTACTGCGCCTACATCATAACTCGGAATCTACTGCGCCTACATCATAACTTGGAATCTAACTCGGAATCTACTGCGCCTACATCATAACTCGGAATCTACTGCGCCTACATCATAACTCGGAATCTAACTCGGAATCTACTGCGCCTACATCATAACTCGGAATCTACTGCGCCTACATCATAACTCGGAATCTAACTCGGAATCTACTGCGCCTACATCATAACTCGGAATCTACTGCGCCGACATCATAACTCGGAATCTAACTCGGAATCTACTGCGCCTACATCATAACTCGGAATCTAACTCGGAATCTACTGCGCCTACATCATAACTCGGAATCTAACTCGGAATCTACTGCGCCTACATCATAACTCGGAATCTACTGCGCCTACATCATAACTCAGAATCTACTGCGCCTACATCATAACTCGGTATCTAACGCGGAATCTACTGCGCCTACATCATAACTCGGAATCTAACTCGGAATCTACTGCGCCTACATCATAACTCGGAATCTACTGCGCCTACATCATAACTCGGAATCTAACTCGGAATCTACTGCGCCTACATCATAACTCGGAATCTAACTCAGAATCTACTGCGCCTACATCATAACTCGGAATCTACTGCGCCTACATCATAACTCGGAATCTAACTCGGAATCTACTGCGCCTACATCATAACTCGGAATCTACTGCGCCTACATCATAACTTGGAATCTAACTCGGAATCTACTGCGCCTACATCATAACTCGGAATCTACTGCGCCTACATCATAACTCGGAATCTAACTCGGAATCTACTGCGCCTACATCATAACTCGGAATCTACTGCGCCTACATCATAACTCGGAATCTACTGCGCCTACATCATATCTCGGAATCTAACTCGGAATCTACTGCGCCTACATCATAACTCGGAATCTAACTCGGAATCTACTGCGCCTACATCATTATACGGAATTTAACTCGGAATCTACTGCGCCTACATCATAACTCGGAATCTACTGCGCCTACATCATAACTCGGAATCTAACTCGGAATCTACTGCGCCTACATCATAACTCAGAATCTAACTCGGAATCTACTGCGCCTACATCATAACTCGGAATCTAACTCAGAATCTACTGCGCCTACATCATAACTCGGAATCTACTGCGCCTACATCATAACTCGGAATCTAACTCGGAATCTACTGCGCCTACATCATAACTCGGAATCTACTGCGCCTACATCATAACTTGGAATCTAACTCGGAATCTACTGCGCCTACATCATAACTCGGAATCTACTGCGCCTACATCATAACTCGGAATCTACTGCGCCTACATCATATCTCGGAATCTAACTCGGAATCTACTGCGCCTACATCATAACTCGGAATCTAACTCGGAATCTACTGCGCCTACATCATTATACGGAATTTAACTCGGAATCTACTGCGCCTACATCATAACTCGGAATCTACTGCGCCTACATCATAACTCGGAATCTAACTCGGAATCTACTGTGCCTACATCATAACTCGGAATCTACTGAGCCTACATCATAACTCGGAATCTACTGCGCCTACATCATAACTCGGAATCTACTGCGCCTACATCATAACTTGGAATCTAACTCGGAATCTACTGCGCCTACATCATAACTCGGAATCTACTGCGCCTACATCATAACTCGGAATCTACTGCGCCGACATCATAACTCGGAATCTAACTCGGAATCTACTGCGCCTACATCATAACTCGGAATTTACTGCGCCTACATCATAACTCGGAATCTAACTCGGAATCTACTGCGCCTACATCATAACTCGGAATCTACTGTGCCTACATCATAACTCGGAATCTAACTCGGAATCTACTGCGCCTACATCATAACTCGGAATCTAACTCGGAATCTACTGCGCCTACATCATAACTCGGAACCTACTGCGCCTACATCATAACTCGGAATCTAACTCGGAATCTACTGCGCCTACATCATAACTCGGAATCTAACTCGGAATCTACTGCGCCTACATCATAACTCGGAATCTACTGCGCCTACATCATAACTCGGAATCTAACTCGGAATCTACTGCGCCTACATCATAACTCGGAATCTACTGCGCCTACACCATAACACGGAATCTAACTCGGAATCTACTGCGCCTACATCATAACTCGGAATCTACTGCGCCTACATCATAACTCAGAATCTACTGCGCCTACATCATAACTCGGAATCTAACTCGGAATCTACTGCGCCTACATCATAACTCGGAATCTACTGCGCCTACATCATAACTCGGAATCTAACTCGGAATCTACTGCGCCTACATCATAACTCGGAATCTAACTCGGAATCTACTGCGCCTACATCATAACTCGGAATCTAACTCAGAATCTACTGCGCCTACATCATAACTCGGAATCTACTGCGCCTACATCATAACTCGGAATCTAACTCGGAATCTACTGCGCCTACATCATAACTCGGAATCTACTGCGCCTACATCATAACTCGGAATCTAACTCGGAATCTACTGCGCCTACATCATAACTCAGAATCTAACTCGGAATCTACTGCGCCTACATCATAACTCGGAATTTAACTCGAAATCTACTGCGCCTACATCATAACTCGGAATCTACTGCACCTACATCATAACTCGGAATCTAACTCGGAATCTACTGCGCCTACATCATAACTCGGAATCTACTGCGCCTACATCATAACTCGGAATCTACTGCGCCGACATCATAACTCGGAATCTAACTCGGAATCTACTGCGCCTACATCATAACTCGGAATCTACTGCGCCTACATCATAACTCGGAATCTAACTCGGAATCTACTGCGCCTACATCATAACTCGGAATCTACTGCGCCTACATCATAACTCGGAATCTAACTCGGAATCTACTGCACCTACATCATAACTCGGAATCTAACTCGGAATCTACTGCGCCTACATCATAACTCGGAATCTAACTCAGAATCTACTGCGCCTACATCATAACTCGGAATCTACTGCGCCTACATCATAACTCGGAATCTAACTCGGAATCTACTGCGCCTACATCATAACTCGGAATCTACTGCGCCTACATCATAACTTGGAATCTAACTCGGAATCTACTGCGCCTACATCATAACTCGGAATCTACTGCGCCTACATCATAACTCGGAATCTAACTCGGAATCTACTGCGCCTACATCATAACTCGGAATCTACTGCGCCTACATCATAACTCGGAATCTAACTCGGAATCTACTGCGCCTACATCATAACTCGGAATCTACTGCGCCTACATCATAACTCGGAATCTAACTCGGAATCTACTGCGCCTACATCATAACTCGGAATCTAACTCGGAATCTACTGCGCCTACATCATAACTCGGAATCTAACTCGGAATCTACTGCGCCTACATCATAACTCGGAATCTACTGCGCCTACATCATAACTCAGAATCTACTGCGCCTACATCATAACTCGGTATCTAACGCGGAATCTACTGCGCCTACATCATAACTCGGAATCTAACTCGGAATCTACTGCGCCTACATCATAACTCGGAATCTACTGCGCCTACATCATAACTCGGAATCTAACTCGGAATCTACTGCGCCGACATCATAACTCGGAATCTACTGCGCCTACATCATAACTTGGAATCTAACTCGGAATCTACTGCGCCTACATCATAACTCGGAATCTACTGCGCCTACATCATAACTCGGAATCTAACTCGGAATCTACTGCGCCTACATCATAACTCGGAATCTACTGCGCCGACATCATAACTCGGAATCTAACTCGGAATCTACTGCGCCTACATCATAACTCGGAATCTACTGTGCCTACATCATAACTCGGAATCTAACTCGGAATCTACTGCGCCTACATCATAACTCGGAATCTACTGCGCCTACATCATAACTCGGAATCTACTGCGCCTACATCATAACTCGGAATCTAACTCGGAATCTACTGCGCCTACATCATAACTCGGAATCTACTGCGCCTACATCATAACTTGGAATCTAACTCGGAATCTACTGCGCCTACATCATAACTCGGAATCTACTGCGCCTACATCATAACTCGGAATCTAACTCGGAATCTACTGCGCCTACATCATAACTCGGAATCTACTGCGCCGACATCATAACTCGGAATCTAACTCGGAATCTACTGCGCCTACATCATAACTCGGAATCTACTGCGCCTACATCATAACTCGGAATCTAACTCGGAATCTACTGCGCCTACATCATAACTCGGAATATAACTCGGAATCTACTGCGCCTACATCACAACTTGGAATCTACTGCGCCTACATCATAACTCGGAATCTAACTCGGAATCTACTGCGCCTAGATCACAACTCGGAATCTAACTCGGAATCTACTGCGCCTACATCATAACTCGGAATCTACTGCGCCTACATCATAACTCGGAATCTAACTCGGAATCTACTGCGCCTACATCATAACTCGGAATCTACTGCGCCTACATCATAACTCGGAATCTAACTCGGAATCTACTGCGCCTACATCATAACTCGGAATCTACTGCGCCTACATCATAACTCGGAATCTAACTCGGAATCTACTGCGCCTACATCATAACTCGGAATCTACTGCGCCTACATCATAACTTGGAATCTAACTCGGAATCTACTGCGCCTACATCATAACTCGGAATCTCCTGCGCCTACATCATAACTCGGAATCTAACTCGGAATCTTCTGCGCCTACATCATAACTCGGAATCTACTGCGCCGACATCATAACTCGGAATCTAACTCGGAATCTACTGCGCCTACATCATAACTCGGAATCTACTGCGCCTACATCATAACTCGGAATCTAACTCGGAATCTACTGCGCCTACATCATAACTCGGAATCTACTGCGCCTACATCATAACTCGTAATCTACTGCGCCTACATCATAACTCGGAATCTAACTCGGAATCTACTGCGCCTACATCATAATGTTGGAAGTAACCGCGGGAGACAAGTCTCATACTATCATGGTCAACAAGCCTCGTTTATTAGGTGTTACAGCATCTTATTTATACAATCAGTAATAAGTTCATGCATATTGCAAAAGTAAAGCTCAGGATTGGTGAATTAGACATTACTTCATCTGACCTTTGTGGTTAGTCTTATGGATACTTTTTCTTTGCAGCTCTGTCTACACCTTGCTACACAACTTGCTTTTCCCTTAGGCCGTCCTTGCTTCTAGATACATTTTTCATTTTTAGCTACATACCCTGTCTTTTCACATACTGATTTCTTCTCAGCTGCCTAGCCCGTGATCGTCCCTAGGATAAACCGTCTTTGTCTTTAATCACGTTCATTCTTTTACAATTTAACTAGTGGAATCTCTTCATGTCCTTTCTCATGAAGCCATTCTGCATAAACACTCTCCACATCATAACTCGGAATCTAACTCGGAATCTACTGCGCCTACATCATAACTCGGAATCTAACTCGGAATCTACTGCGCCTACATCATAACTCGGAATCTACTGCGCCTACATCATAACTCGGAATCTAACTCGGAATCTACTGCGCCTACATCATAACTCGGAATCTACTGCGCCTACATCATAACTCGGAATCTAACTCGGAATCTACTGCGCCTACATCATAACTCAGAATCTAACTCGGAATCTACTGCGCCTACATCATAACTCGGAATTTAACTCGAAATCTACTGCGCCTACATCATAACTCGGAATCTACTGCACCTACATCATAACTCGGAATCTAACTCGGAATCTACTGCGCCTACATCATAACTCGGAATCTACTGCGCCTACATCATAACTCGGAATCTACTGCGCCGACATCATAACTCGGAATCTAACTCGGAATCTACTGCGCCTACATCATAACTCGGAATCTACTGCGCCTACATCATAACTCGGAATCTAACTCGGAATCTACTGCGCCTACATCATAACTCGGAATCTACTGCGCCTACATCATAACTCGGAATCTAACTCGGAATCTACTGCACCTACATCATAACTCGGAATCTAACTCGGAATCTACTGCGCCTACATCATAACTCGGAATCTAACTCAGAATCTACTGCGCCTACATCATAACTCGGAATCTACTGCGCCTACATCATAACTCGGAATCTAACTCGGAATCTACTGCGCCTACATCATAACTCGGAATCTACTGCGCCTACATCATAACTTGGAATCTAACTCGGAATCTACTGCGCCTACATCATAACTCGGAATCTACTGCGCCTACATCATAACTCGGAATCTAACTCGGAATCTACTGCGCCTACATCATAACTCGGAATCTACTGCGCCTACATCATAACTCGGAATCTAACTCGGAATCTACTGCGCCTACATCATAACTCGGAATCTACTGCGCCTACATCATAACTCGGAATCTAACTCGGAATCTACTGCGCCTACATCATAACTCGGAATCTAACTCGGAATCTACTGCGCCTACATCATAACTCGGAATCTAACTCGGAATCTACTGCGCCTACATCATAACTCGGAATCTACTGCGCCTACATCATAACTCAGAATCTACTGCGCCTACATCATAACTCGGTATCTAACGCGGAATCTACTGCGCCTACATCATAACTCGGAATCTAACTCGGAATCTACTGCGCCTACATCATAACTCGGAATCTACTGCGCCTACATCATAACTCGGAATCTAACTCGGAATCTACTGCGCCGACATCATAACTCGGAATCTACTGCGCCTACATCATAACTTGGAATCTAACTCGGAATCTACTGCGCCTACATCATAACTCGGAATCTACTGCGCCTACATCATAACTCGGAATCTAACTCGGAATCTACTGCGCCTACATCATAACTCGGAATCTACTGCGCCGACATCATAACTCGGAATCTAACTCGGAATCTACTGCGCCTACATCATAACTCGGAATCTACTGTGCCTACATCATAACTCGGAATCTAACTCGGAATCTACTGCGCCTACATCATAACTCGGAATCTACTGCGCCTACATCATAACTCGGAATCTACTGCGCCTACATCATAACTCGGAATCTAACTCGGAATCTACTGCGCCTACATCATAACTCGGAATCTACTGCGCCTACATCATAACTTGGAATCTAACTCGGAATCTACTGCGCCTACATCATAACTCGGAATCTACTGCGCCTACATCATAACTCGGAATCTAACTCGGAATCTACTGCGCCTACATCATAACTCGGAATCTACTGCGCCGACATCATAACTCGGAATCTAACTCGGAATCTACTGCGCCTACATCATAACTCGGAATCTACTGCGCCTACATCATAACTCGGAATCTAACTCGGAATCTACTGCGCCTACATCATAACTCGGAATATAACTCGGAATCTACTGCGCCTACATCACAACTTGGAATCTACTGCGCCTACATCATAACTCGGAATCTAACTCGGAATCTACTGCGCCTAGATCACAACTCGGAATCTAACTCGGAATCTACTGCGCCTACATCATAACTCGGAATCTACTGCGCCTACATCATAACTCGGAATCTAACTCGGAATCTACTGCGCCTACATCATAACTCGGAATCTACTGCGCCTACATCATAACTCGGAATCTAACTCGGAATCTACTGCGCCTACATCATAACTCGGAATCTACTGCGCCTACATCATAACTCGGAATCTAACTCGGAATCTACTGCGCCTACATCATAACTCGGAATCTACTGCGCCTACATCATAACTTGGAATCTAACTCGGAATCTACTGCGCCTACATCATAACTCGGAATCTCCTGCGCCTACATCATAACTCGGAATCTAACTCGGAATCTTCTGCGCCTACATCATAACTCGGAATCTACTGCGCCGACATCATAACTCGGAATCTAACTCGGAATCTACTGCGCCTACATCATAACTCGGAATCTACTGCGCCTACATCATAACTCGGAATCTAACTCGGAATCTACTGCGCCTACATCATAACTCGGAATCTACTGCGCCTACATCATAACTCGTAATCTACTGCGCCTACATCATAACTCGGAATCTAACTCGGAATCTACTGCGCCTACATCATAATGTTGGAAGTAACCGCGGGAGACAAGTCTCATACTATCATGGTCAACAAGCCTCGTTTATTAGGTGTTACAGCATCTTATTTATACAATCAGTAATAAGTTCATGCATATTGCAAAAGTAAAGCTCAGGATTGGTGAATTAGACATTACTTCATCTGACCTTTGTGGTTAGTCTTATGGATACTTTTTCTTTGCAGCTCTGTCTACACCTTGCTACACAACTTGCTTTTCCCTTAGGCCGTCCTTGCTTCTAGATACATTTTTCATTTTTAGCTACATACCCTGTCTTTTCACATACTGATTTCTTCTCAGCTGCCTAGCCCGTGATCGTCCCTAGGATAAACCGTCTTTGTCTTTAATCACGTTCATTCTTTTACAATTTAACTAGTGGAATCTCTTCATGTCCTTTCTCATGAAGCCATTCTGCATAAACACTCTCCACATCATAACTCGGAATCTAACTCGGAATCTACTGCGCCTACATCATAACTCGGAATCTAACTCGGAATCTACTGCGCCTACATCATAACTCGGAATCTACTGCGCCTACATCATAACTCGGAATCTAACTCGGAATCTACTGCGCCTACATCATAACTCGGAATCTACTGCGCCTACATCATAACTCGGAATCTAACTCGGAATCTACTGCGCCTACATCATAACTCGGAATCTACTGTGCCTACATCATAACTCGGAATCTAACTCGGAATCTACTGCGCCTACATCATAACTCGGAATCTACTGCGCCGACATCATAACTCGGAATCTAACTCGGAATCTACTGCGCCGACATCATAACTCGGAATCTACTGCGCCTACATCATAACTCGGAATCTAACTCGGAATCTACTGCGCCTACATCATAACTCGGAATCTACTGCGCCTACATCATAACTCGGAATCTAACTCGGAATCTACTGCGCCTACATCATAACTCGGAATCTAACTCGGAATCTACTGCGCCTACATCATAACTCGGAATCTACTGCACCTACATCATAACTCGGAATCTAACTCGGAATCTACTGCGCCTACATCATAACTCGGAATCTAACTCGGAATCTACTGCGCCTACATCATAACTCGGAATCTACTGCGCCTACATCATAACTCGGAATCTAACTCGGAATCTTCTGCGCCTACATCATAACTCGGAATCTACTGCGCCGACATCATAACTCGGAATCTAACTCGGAATCTACTGCGCCTACATCATAACTCGGAATCTACTGCGCCTACATCATAACTCGGAATCTAACTCGGAATCTACTGCGCCTACATCATAACTCGTAATCTACTGCGCCTACATCATAACTCGGAATCTAATTCGGAATCTACTGCGCCTACATCATAATGTTGGAAGTAACCGCGGGAGACAAGTCTCATACTATCATGGTCAACAAGCCTCGTTTATTAGGTGTTACAGCATCTTATTTATACAATCAGTAATAAGTTCATGCATATTGCAAAAGTAAAGCTCAGGATTGGTGAATTAGACATTACTTCATCTGACCTTTGTGGTTAGTCTTATGGATACTTTTTCTTTGCAGCTCTGTCTACACCTTGCTACACAACTTGCTTTTCCCTTAGGCCGTCCTTGCTTCTAGATACATATTTCATCTTTAGCTACATACCCTGTCTTTTCACATACTGATTTCTTCTCAGCTGCCTAGCCCGTGATCGTCCCTAGGATAAACCGTCTTTGTCTTTAATCACGTTCATTCTTTTACAATTTAACTAGTGGAATCTCTTCATGTCCTTTCTCATGAAGCCATTCTGCATAAACACTCTCCACATCATAACTCGGAATCTAACTCGGAATCTACTGCGCCTACATCATAACTCGGAATCTAACTCGGAATCTACTGCGCCTACATCATAACTCGGAATCTACTGCGCCTACATCATAACTCGGAATCTAACTCGGAATCTACTGCGCCTACATCATAACTCGGAATCTACTGTGCCTACATCATAACTCGGAATCTAACTCGGAATCTACTGCGCCTACATCATAACTCGGAATCTACTGCGCCGACATCATAACTCGGAATCTAACTCGGAATCTACTGCGCCTACATCATAACTCGGAATCTACTGCGCCTACATCATAACTCGGAATCTAACTTGGAATCTACTGCGCCTACATCATAACTCGGAATCTAACTCGGAATCTACTGCGCCTACATCATAACTCGGAATCTAACTCGGAATCTACTGCGCCTACATCATAACTCGGAATCTACTGCACCTACATCATAACTCGGAATCTAACTAGGAATCTACTGCGCCTACATCATAACTCGGAATCTAACTCGGAATCTACTGCGCCTACATCATAACTCGGTATCTAACTCGGAATCTACTGCGCCTACATCATAACTCGGAATCTACTGCGCCTACATCATAACTCGGAATCTACTGTGCCTACATCATAACTCGGAATCTAACTCGGAATCTACTGCGCCTACATCATAACTCGGAATCTACTGCGCCTACATCATAACTCGGAATCTAACTCGGAATCTACTGCGCCTACATCATAACTCGGAATCTAACTCGGAATCTACTGCGCCTACATCATAATGTTGGAAGTAACCGCGGGAGACAAGTCTCATACTATCATGGTCAACAAGCCTCGTTTATTAGGTGTTACAGCATCTTATTTATACAATCAGTAATAAGTTCATGCATATTGCAAAAGTAAAGCTCAGGATTGGTGAATTAGACATTACTTCATCTGACCTTTGTGGTTAGTCTTATGGATACTTTTTCTTTGCAGCTCTGTCTACACCTTGCTACACAACTTGCTTTTCCCTTAGGCCGTCCTTGCTTCTAGATACATATTTCATCTTTAGCTACATACCCTGTCTTTTCACATACTGATTTCTTCTCAGCTGCCTAGCCCGTGATCGTCCCTAGGATAAACCGTCTTTGTCTTTAATCACGTTCATTCTTTTACAATTTAACTAGTGGAATCTCTT
Source organism: Coturnix japonica (assembly GCF_054131305.1). Lineage (NCBI taxonomy): Eukaryota > Metazoa > Chordata > Aves > Galliformes > Phasianidae > Coturnix > Coturnix japonica. The sequence continues at coordinate 11,292,911 of NC_140668.1, read as the reverse complement.
CATGTCCTTTCTCATGAAGCCATTCTGCATAAACACTCTCCACATCATAACTCGGAATCTAACTCGGAATCTACTGCGCCTACATCATAACTCGGAATCTAACTCGGAATCTACTGCGCCTACATCATAACTCGGAATCTAACTCGGAATCTACTGCGCCTACATCATAACTCGGAATCTACTGTGCCTACATCATAACTCGGAATCTAACTCGGAATCTACTGCGCCTACATCATAACTCGGAATCTACTGCGCCTACATCATAACTCGGAATCTAACTCGGAATCTACTGCGCCTACATCATAACTCGGAATCTACTGCGCCTACATCATAACTCGGAATCTAACTCGGAATCTACTGCGCCTACATCATAACTCGGAATCTAACTCGGAATCTACTGCGCCTACATCATAACTCGGAATCTACTGCGCCTACATCATATCTCGGAATCTAACTCGGAATCTACTGCGCCTACATCATAACTCGGAATCTACTGCGCCGACATCATAACTCGGAATCTAACTCGGAATCTACTGCGCCTACATCATAACTCGGAATCTACTGCGCCTACATCATAACTCGGAATCTAACTCGGAATCTACTGCGCCTACATCATAACTCGGAATCTACTGCGCCTACATCATAACTCGGAATCTAACTCGGAATCTACTGCGCCTACATCATAACTCGGAATCTAACTCGGAATCTACTGCGCCTACATCATAACTCGGAATCTACTGCACCTACATCATAACTCGGAATCTAACTCGGAATCTACTGCGCCTACATCATAACTCGGAATCTACTGCGCCTACATCATAACTTGGAATCTAACTCGGAATCTACTGCGCCTACATCATAACTCGGAATCTCCTGCGCCTACATCATAACTCGGAATCTAACTCGGAATCTTCTGCGCCTACATCATAACTCGGAATCTACTGCGCCGACATCATAACTCGGAATCTAACTCGGAATCTACTGCGCCTACATCATAACTCGGAATCTACTGCGCCTACATCATAACTCGGAATCTAACTCGGAATCTACTGCGCCTACATCATAACTCGTAATCTACTGCGCCTACATCATAACTCGGAATCTAACTCGGAATCTACTGCGCCTACATCATAATGTTGGAAGTAACCGCGGGAGACAAGTCTCATACTATCATGGTCAACAAGCCTCGTTTATTAGGTGTTACAGCATCTTATTTATACAATCAGTAATAAGTTCATGCATATTGCAAAAGTAAAGCTCAGGATTGGTGAATTAGACATTACTTCATCTGACCTTTGTGGTTAGTCTTATGGATACTTTTTCTTTGCAGCTCTGTCTACACCTTGCTACACAACTTGCTTTTCCCTTAGGCCGTCCTTGCTTCTAGATACATATTTCATCTTTAGCTACATACCCTGTCTTTTCACATACTGATTTCTTCTCAGCTGCCTAGCCCGTGATCGTCCCTAGGATAAACCGTCTTTGTCTTTAATCACGTTCATTCTTTTACAATTTAACTAGTGGAATCTCTTCATGTCCTTTCTCATGAAGCCATTCTGCATAAACACTCTCCACATCATAACTCGGAATCTAACTCGGAATCTACTGCGCCTACATCATAACTCGGAATCTAACTCGGAATCTACTGCGCCTACATCATAACTCGGAATCTACTGCGCCTACATCATAACTCGGAATCTAACTCGGAATCTACTGCGCCTACATCATAACTCGGAATCTACTGTGCCTACATCATAACTCGGAATCTAACTCGGAATCTACTGCGCCTACATCATAACTCGGAATCTACTGCGCCGACATCATAACTCGGAATCTAACTCGGAATCTACTGCGCCTACATCATAACTCGGAATCTACTGCGCCTACATCATAACTCGGAATCTAACTTGGAATCTACTGCGCCTACATCATAACTCGGAATCTAACTCGGAATCTACTGCGCCTACATCATAACTCGGAATCTAACTCGGAATCTACTGCGCCTACATCATAACTCGGAATCTACTGCACCTACATCATAACTCGGAATCTAACTAGGAATCTACTGCGCCTACATCATAACTCGGAATCTAACTCGGAATCTACTGCGCCTACATCATAACTCGGAATCTACTGTGCCTACATCATAACTCGGAATCTAACTCGGAATCTACTGCGCCTACATCATAACTCGGAATCTACTGCGCCTACATCATAACTCGGAATCTAACTCGGAATCTACTGCGCCTACATCATAACTCGGAATCTACTGCGCCTACATCATAACTCGGAATCTAACTCGGAATCTACTGCGCCTACATCATAACTCGGAATCTACTGCGCCTACATCATAACTCGGAATCTAACTCGGAATCTACTGCGCCTACATCATAACTCGGAATCTACTGCGCCTACATCATAACTCGGAATCTAACTCGAAATCTACTGCGCCTACATCATAACTCGGAATCTAACTCGGAATCTACTGCGCCTACATCATAACTCGGAATCTAACTCGGAATCTACTGCGCCTACATCATAACTCGTAATCTACTGCGCCTACATCATAACTCGGAATCTAACTCGGAATCTACTGCGCCTACATCATAACTCGGAATCTACTGCGCCTACATCATAACTCGGAATCTAACTCGGAATCTACTGCGCCTACATCATAACTCGGAATCTACTGCGCCTACATCATAACTCGGAATCTAACTCGGAATCTACTGCGCCTACATCATAACTCGGAATCTACTGCGCCTACATCATAACTCGGAATCTAACTCGGAATCTACTGCGCCTACATCATAACTCGGAATCTACTGTGCCTACATCATAACTTGGAATCTAACTCGGAATCTACTGCGCCTACATCATAACTCGGAATCTAACTCGGAATCTACTGCGCCTACATCATAACTCGGAATCTACTGCGCCGACATCATAACTCGGAATCTAACTCGGAATCTACTGCGCCTACATCATAACTCGGAATCTACAGCGCCTACATCATAACTCGGAATCTAACTCGGAATCTACTGCGCCTCCATCATAACTCGGAATCTAACTCGGAATCTACTGCGCCTACATCATAACTCGTAATCTACTGCGCCTACATCATAACTCGGAATCTAACTCGGAATCTACTGCGCCTACATCATAACTCGGAATCTACTGTGCCTACATCATAACTCGGAATCTAACTCGGAATCTACTGCGCCTACATCATAACTCGGAATCTAACTCGGAATCTACTGCGCCTACATCATAACTCGGAATCTACTGCGCCTACATCATAACTCGGAATCTAACTCGGAATCTACTGCGCCTACATCATAACTCGGAATCTAACTCGGAATCTACTGCGCCTACATCATAACTCGGAATCTACTGCGCCTACATCATAACTCGGAATCTAACTCGGAATCTACTGCGCCTACATCATAACTCGGAATCTACTGCGCCTACATCATAACTCGGAATCTAACTCGGAATCTACTGCGCCTACATCATAACTCGGAATCTACTGCGCCTACATCATAACTCGGAATCTAACTCGGAATCTACTGCGCCTACATCATAACTCGGAATCTAACTCGGAATCTACTGCGCCTACATCATAACTTGGAATCCAACTCGGAATCTACTGCGCCTACATCATAACTCGGAATCTCCTGCGCCTACATCATAACTCGGAATCTAACTCGGAATCTTCTGCGCCTACATCATAACTCGGAATCTACTGCGCCGACATCATAACTCGGAATCTAACTCGGAATCTACTGCGCCTACATCATAACTCGGAATCTACTGCGCCTACATCATAACTCGGAATCTAACTCGGAATCTACTGCGCCTACATCATAACTCGGAATCTAACTCGGAATCTACTGCGCCTACATCATAACTCGGAATCTACTGCGCCTACATCATAACTCGGAATCTAACTCGGAATCTACTGCGCCTACATCATAATGTTGGAAGTAACCGCGGGAGACAAGTCTCATACTATCATGGTCAACAAGCCTCGTTTATTAGGTGTTACAGCATCTTATTTATACAATCAGTAATAAGTTCATGCATATTGGAAAAGTAAAGCTCAGGATTGGTGAATTAGACATTACTTCATCTGACCTTTGTGGTTAGTCTTATGGATACTTTTTCTTTGCAGCTCTGTCTACACCTTGCTACACAACTTGCTTTTCCCTTAGGCCGTCCTTGCTTCTAGATACATATTTCATCTTTAGCTACATACCCTGTCTTTTCACATACTGATTTCTTCTCAGCTGCCTAGCCCGTGATCGTCCCTAGGATAAACCGTCTTTGTCTTTAATCACGTTCATTCTTTTACAATTTAACTAGTGGAATCTCTTCATGTCCTTTCTCATGAAGCCATTCTGCATAAACACTCTCCACATCATAACTCGGAATCTAACTCGGAATCTACTGCGCCTACATCATAACTCGGAATCTAACTCGGAATCTACTGCGCCTACATCATAACTCGGAATCTACTGCGCCTACATCATAACTCGGAATCTAACTCGGAATCTACTGCGCCTACATCATAACTCGGAATCTACTGTGCCTACATCATAACTCGGAATCTAACTCGGAATCTACTGCGCCTACATCATAACTCGGAATCTACTGCGCCGACATCATAACTCGGAATCTAACTCGGAATCTACTGCGCCTACATCATAACTCGGAATCTACTGCGCCTACATCATAACTCGGAATCTAACTCGGAATCTACTGCGCCTACATCATAACTCGGAATCTACTGCGCCTACATCATAACTCGGAATCTAACTCGGAATCTACTGCGCCTACATCATAACTCGGAATCTAACTCGGAATCTACTGCGCCTACATCATAACTCGGAATCTAACTCGGAATCTACTGCGCCTACATCATAACTCGGAATCTACTGCGCCTACATCATAACTCGGAATCTACTGCGCCTACATCATAACTCGGTATCTAACTCGGAATCTACTGCGCCTACATCATAACTCGGAATCTACTGCGCCTACATCATAACTTGGAATCTAACTCGGAATCTACTGCGCCTACATCATAACTCGGAATCTACTGCGCCTACATCATAACTTGGAATCTAACTCGGAATCTACTGCGCCTACATCATAACTCGGAATCTACTGCGCCGACATCATAACTCGGAATATAACTCGGAATCTACTGCGCCTATATCATAACTCGGAATCTACTGCGCCTACATCATAACTCGGAATCTAACTCGGAATCTACTGCGCCTACATCATAACTCGGAATCTACTGCGCCTACATCATAACTCGGAATCTAACTCGGAATCTACTGCGCCTACATCATAACTCGGAATCTACTGCGCCGACATCATAACTCGGAATCTAACTCGGAATCTACTGCGCCTACATCATAACTCGGAATCTACTGCGCCTACATCATAACTCGGAATCTAACTCGGAATCTACTGCGCCTACATCATAACTCGGAATCTACCTCGGAATCTACTGCGCCTACATCATAACTCGGAATCTACTGCGCCTACATCATAACTCGGAATCTAACTCGGAATCTACTGCGCCTACATCATAATTCGGAATCTAACTCGGAATCTACTGCGCCTACATCAGAACTCGGAATCTACTGTGCCTACATCATAACTTGGAATCTAACTCGGAATCTACTGCGCCTACATCATAACTCGGAATCTACTGCGCCTACATCATAACTCGGAATCTAACTCGGAATCTACTGCGCCTACATCATAACTCGGAATCTAACTCGGAATCTACTGCGCCTACATCATAACTCGGAATCTACTGCGCCTACATCATAACTCGGAATCTAACTCGGAATCTACTGCGCCTACATCATAACTCGGAATCTACTGCGCCGACATCATAACTCGGAATCTAACTCGGAATCTACTGCGCCTACATCATAACTCGGAATCTACTGCGCCTACATCATAACTCGGAATCTAACTCGGAATCTACTGCGCCTACATCATAACTCGGAATCTACTGCGCCTACATCATAACTCGGAATCTAACTCGGAATCTACTGCGCCTACATCATAACTCGGAATCTACTGCGCCTACATCATAACTCGGAATCTAACTTGGAATCTTCTGCGCCTACATCATAACTCGGAATCTACTGCGCCTACATCATAACTCGGAATCTAACTCGGAATCTACTGCGCCTACATCATAACTCGGAATCTACTGCGCCTACATCATAACTTCGAATCTAACTCGGAATCTACTGCGCCTACATCATAACTCGGAATCTAACTCGGAATCTACTGCACCTACATCATAACTCGGAATCTACTGCACCTACATCATAACTCGGAATCTAACTCGGAATCTACTGCGCCTACATCATAACTCGGAATCTACTGCGCCTACATCATAACACGGAATCTAACTCGGAATCTACTGCGCCTACATCATAACTCGGAATCTACAGCGCCTACATCATAACTCGGAATCTACTGCGCCTACATCATAACTTGGAATCTAACCTGGAATCTACTGCGCCTACATCATAACTCGGAATCTCCTGCGCCTACATCATAACTCGGAATCTAACTCGGAATCTTCTGCGCCTACATCATAACTCGGAATCTACTGCGCCGACATCATAACTCGGAATCTAACTCGGAATCTACTGCGCCTACATCATAACTCGGAATCTACTGCGCCTACATCATAACTCGGAATCTAACTCGGAATCTACTGCACCTACATCATAACTTGGAATCTACTGCGCCTACATCATAACTCGGAATCTAACTCGGAATCTACTGCACCTACATCATAACTCGGAATCTAACTCGGAATCTACTGTGTCTACATCATAACTCGGAATCAAACTCGGAATCTACTGCGCCTACATCATAACTCGGAATCTACTGTGCCTACATCATAACTCGGAATCTAACTCGGAATCTACTGCGCCTACATCATAACTCGGAATCTACTGCGCCGACATCATAACTCGGAATCTAACTCGGAATCTACTGCGCCTACATCATAACTCGGAATCTACTGCGCCTACATCATAACTCGGAATCTAACTCGGAATCTACTGCGCCTACATCATAACTCGGAATCTACTGCGCCTACATCATAACTCGGAATCTAACTCGGAATCTACTGCGCCTAAATCATAACTCGGAATCTAACTCGGAATCTACTGCGCCTACATCATACCTCGGAATCTAACTCGGAATCTACTGCGCCTACATCATAATTCGAAATCTAACTCGGAATCTACTGCGCCTACATCATAACTCGGAATCTAACTCGGAATCTACTGCGCCTACATCATAACTCGGAATCTACTGCGCCTACATCATAACTCGGAATCTAACTCGGAATCTACTGCGTCTACATCATAACTCGGAATCTACTGCGCCTACATCATAACTCGGAATCTAACTCGGAATCTACTGTGCCTACATCATAACTCGGAATCTACTGCGCCTACATCATATCTCGGAATCTAACTCGGAATCTACTGCGCCTACATCATAACTCGGAATCTAACTCGGAATCTACTGCGCCTACATCATAACTCGGAATTTAACTCGGAATCTACTGCGCCTACATCATAACTCGGAATCTACTGCACCTACATCATAACTCGGAATCTAACTCGGAATCTACTGCGCCTACATCATATCTCGGAATCTACTGAGCCTACATCATAACTCGGAATCTCCTGCGCCTACATCATAACTCGGAATCTACTGCGCCTACATCATAACTTGGAATCTAACTCGGAATCTACTGCGCCTACATCATAACTCGGAATCTACTGCGCCTACATCATAACTTGGAATCTAACTCGGAATCTACTGCGCCTACATCATAACTCGGAATCTACTGCGCCTACACCATAACTCGGAATCTAACTCGGAATCTACTGCGCCTACATCATAACTCGGAATCTACTGCGCCTACATCATAACTCGGAATCTAACTCGGAATCTACTGCGCCTACATCATAACTCGGAATCTACTGCGCCGACATCATAACTCGGAATCTAACTCGGAATCTACTGCGCCTACATCATAACTCGGAATCTAACTCGGAATCTACTGCGCCTACATCATAATGTTGGAAGTAACCGCGGGAGACAAGTCTCATACTATCATGGTCAACAAGCCTCGTTTATTAGGTGTTACAGCATCTTATTTATACAATCAGTAATAAGTTCATGCATATTGCAAAAGTAAAGCTCAGGATTGGTGAATTAGACATTACTTCATCTGACCTTTGTGGTTAGTCTTATGGATACTTTTTCTTTGCAGCTCTGTCTACACCTTGCTACACAACTTGCTTTTCCCTTAGGCCGTCCTTGCTTCTAGATACATATTTCATCTTTAGCTACATACCCTGTCTTTTCACATACTGATTTCTTCTCAGCTGCCTAGCCCGTGATCGTCCCTAGGATAAACCGTCTTTGTCTTTAATCACGTTCATTCTTTTACAATTTAACTAGTGGAATCTCTTCATGTCCTTTCTCATGAAGCCATTCTGCATAAACACTCTCCACATCATAACTCGGAATCTAACTCGGAATCTACTGCGCCTACATCATAACTCGGAATCTAACTCGGAATCTACTGCGCCTACATCATAACTCGGAATCTACTGCGCCTACATCATAACTCGGAATCTAACTCGGAATCTACTGCGCCTACATCATAACTCGGAATCTACTGTGCCTACATCATAACTCGGAATCTAACTCGGAATCTACTGCGCCTACATCATAACTCGGAATCTACTGCGCCGACATCATAACTCGGAATCTAACTCGGAATCTACTGCGCCTACATCATAACTCGGAATCTACTGCGCCTACATCATAACTCGGAATCTAACTCGGAATCTACTGCGCCTACATCATAACTCGGAATCTACTGCGCCTACATCATAACTCGGAATCTAACTCGGAATCTACTGCGCCTACATCATAACTCGGAATCTAACTCGGAATCTACTGCGCCTACATCATAACTCGGAATCTACTGCACCTACATCATAACTCAGAATCTAACTCGGAATCTACTGCGCCTACATCATAACTCGGAATCTACTGCGCCTACATCATAACTTGGAATCTAACTCGGAATCTACTGCGCCTACATCATAACTCGGAATCTCCTGCGCCTACATCATAACTCGGAATCTAACTCGGAATCTTCTGCGCCTACATCATAACTCGGAATCTACTGCGCCGACATCATAACTCGGAATCTAACTCGGAATCTACTGCGCCTACATCATAACTCGGAATCTACTGCGCCTACATCATAACTCGGAATCTAACTCGGAATCTACTGCGCCTGCATCATAACTCGTAATCTACTGCGCCTACATCATAACTCGGAATCTAACTCGGAATCTACTGCGCCTACATCATAATGTTGGAAGTAACCGCGGGAGACAAGTCTCATACTATCATGGTCAACAAGCCTCGTTTATTAGGTGTTACAGCATCTTATTTATACAATCAGTAATAAGTTCATGCATATTGCAAAAGTAAAGCTCAGGATTGGTGAATTAGACATTACTTCATCTGACCTTTGTGGTTAGTCTTATGGATACTTTTTCTTTGCAGCTCTGTCTACACCTTGCTACACAACTTGCTTTTCCCTTAGGCCGTCCTTGCTTCTAGATACATATTTCATCTTTAGCTACATACCCTGTCTTTTCACATACTGATTTCTTCTCAGCTGCCTAGCCCGTGATCGTCCCTAGGATAAACCGTCTTTGTCTTTAATCACGTTCATTCTTTTACAATTTAACTAGTGGAATCTCTTCATGTCCTTTCTCATGAAGCCATTCTGCATAAACACTCTCCACATCATAACTCGGAATCTAACTCGGAATCTACTGCGCCTACATCATAACTCGGAATCTAACTCGGAATCTACTGCGCCTACATCATAACTCGGAATCTACTGCGCCTACATCATAACTCGGAATCTAACTCGGAATCTACTGCGCCTACATCATAACTCGGAATCTACTGTGCCTACATCATAACTCGGAATCTAACTCGGAATCTACTGCGCCTACATCATAACTCGGAATCTACTGCGCCTACATCATAACTCGGAATCTAACTCGGAATCTACTGCGCCTACATCATAACTCGGAATCTACTGCGCCTACATCATAACTCGGAATCTAACTTGGAATCTACTGCGCCTACATCATAACTCGGAATCTAACTCGGAATCTACTGCGCCTACATCATAACTCGGAATCTAACTCGGAATCTACTGCGCCTACATCATAACTCGGAATCTACTGCACCTACATCATAACTCGGAATCTAACTAGGAATCTACTGCGCCTACATCATAACTCGGAATCTAACTCGGAATCTACTGCGCCTACATCATAACTCGGTATCTAACTCGGAATCTACTGCGCCTACATCATAACTCGGAATCTACTGCGCCTACATCATAACTCGGAATCTACTGTGCCTACATCATAACTCGGAATCTAACTCGGAATCTACTGCGCCTACATCATAACTCGGAATCTACTGCGCCTACATCATAACTCGGAATCTAACTCGGAATCTACTGCGCCTACATCATAACTCGGAATCTACTGCGCCGACATCATAACTCGGAATCTAACTCGGAATCTACTGCGCCTACATCATAACTCGGAATCTACTGCGCCTACATCATAACTCGGAATCTAACTCGGAATCTACTGCGCCTACATCATACCTCGGAATCTAACTCGAAATCTACTGCGCCTACATCATAACTCGGAATCTAACTCGGAATCTACTGCGCCTACATCATAACTCGGAATCTAACTCGGAATCTACTGCGCCTACATCATAACTCGTAATCTACTGCGCCTACATCATAACTCGGAATCTAACTCGGAATCTACTGCGCCTACATCATAACTCGGAATCTACTGCGCCTACATCATAACTCGGAATCTAACTCGGAATCTACTGCGCCTACATCATAACTCGGAATCTTACTCAGAATCTACTGCGCCTACATCATAACTCGGAATCTACTGCGCCTACATCATAACTCGGAATCTAACTCGGAATCTACTGCGCCTACATCATAACTCGGAATCTACTGCGCCTACATCATAACTCGGAATCTACTGCGCCTACATCATAACTCGGAATCTAACTCGGAATCTACTGCGCCTACATCATAACTCAGAATCTAACTCGGAATCTACTGCGCCTACATCATAACTCGGAATCTACTGAGCCTACATCATAACTCGGAATCTAACTCGGAATCTACTGCGCCTACATCATAACTCGGAATCTAACTCGGAATCTACTGCGCCTACATCATAACTCGGAATCTACTGCGCCTACATCATAACTCGGAATCTAACTCGGAATCTACTGCGCCTACATCATAACTCGGAATCTACTGCGCCTACATCATAACTCGGAATCTAACTCGGAATCTACTGCGCCTACATCATAACTCGGAATCTACTGTGCCTACATCATAACTTGGAATCTAACTCGGAATCTACTGCGCCTACATCATAACTCGGAATCTAACTCGGAATCTACTGCGCCTACATCATAACTCGGAATCTACTGCGCCGACATCATAACTCGGAATCTAACTCGGAATCTACTGCGCCTACATCATAACTCGGAATCTACTGCGCCTACATCATAACTCGGAATCTAACTCGGAATCTACTGCGCCTACATCATAACTCGGAATCTACTGCGCCTACATCATAACTCGGAATCTAACTCGGAATCTACTGCGCCTACATCATAACTCGGAATCTAACTCGGAATCTACTGCGCCTACATCATAACTCGGAATCTAACTCGGAATCTACTGCGCCTACATCATAACTCGTAATCTACTGCGCCTACATCATAACTCGGAATCTAACTCGGAATCTACTGCGCCTACATCATAACTCGGAATCTACTGTGCCTACATCATAACTCGGAATCTAACTCGGAATCTACTGCGCCTACATCATAACTCGGAATCTAACTCGGAATCTACTGCGCCTACATCATAACTCGGAATCTACTGCGCCTACATCATAACTCGGAATCTAACTCGAAATCTACTGCGCCTACATCATAACTCGGAATCTACTGCGCCTACATCATAACTCGGAATATAACTCGGAATCTACTGCGCCTACATCATAACTCGGAATCTACTGCGCCTACATCATAACTCGGAATCTAACTCGGAATCTACTGCGCCTACATCATAACTCGGAATCTAACTCGGAATCTACTGCGCCTACATCATAACTTGGAATCTAACTCGGAATCTACTGCGCCTACATCATAACTCGGAATCTCCTGCGCCTACATCATAACTCGGAATCTAACTCGGAATCTTCTGCGCCTACATCATAACTCGGAATCTACTGCGCCTACATCATAACTCGGAATCTAACTCGGAATCTACTGCGCCTACATCATAACTCGGAATCTACTGCGCCTACATCATAACTCGGAATCTAACTCGGAATCTACTGCGCCTACATCATAACTCGGAATCTAACTCGGAATCTACTGCGCCTACATCATAATGTTGGAAGTAACCGCGGGAGACAAGTCTCATACTATCATGGTCAACAAGCCTCGTTTATTAGGTGTTACAGCATCTTATTTATACAATCAGTAATAAGTTCATGCATATTGCAAAAGTAAAGCTCAGGATTGGTGAATTAGACATTACTTCATCTGACCTTTGTGGTTAGTCTTATGGATACTTTTTCTTTGCAGCTCTGTCTACACCTTGCTACACAACTTGCTTTTCCCTTAGGCCGTCCTTGCTTCTAGATACATATTTCATCTTTAGCTACATACCCTGTCTTTTCACATACTGATTTCTTCTCAGCTGCCTAGCCCGTGATCGTCCCTAGGATAAACCGTCTTTGTCTTTAATCACGTTCATTCTTTTACAATTTAACTAGTGGAATCTCTTCATGTCCTTTCTCATGAAGCCATTCTGCATAAACACTCTCCACATCATAACTCGGAATCTAACTCGGAATCTACTGCGCCTACATCATAACTCGGAATCTAACTCGGAATCTACTGCGCCTACATCATAACTCGGAATCTACTGCGCCTACATCATAACTCGGAATCTAACTCGGAATCTACTGCGCCTACATCATAACTCGGAATCTACTGTGCCTACATCATAACTCGGAATCTAACTCGGAATCTACTGCGCCTACATCATAACTCGGAATCTACTGCGCCGACATCATAACTCGGAATCTAACTCGGAATCTACTGCGCCTACATCATAACTCGGAATCTACTGCGCCTACATCATAACTCGGAATCTAACTCGGAATCTACTGCGCCTACATCATAACTCGGAATCTACTGCGCCTACATCATAACTCGGAATCTAACTCGGAATCTACTGCGCCTACATCATAACTCGGAATCTAACTCGGAATCTACTGCGCCTACATCATAACTCGGAATCTAACTCGGAATCTACTGCGCCTACATCATAACTCGGAATCTACTGCGCCTACATCATAACACGGAATCTAACTCGGAATCTACTGCGCCTACATCATAACTCGGAATCTACTGCGCCTACATCATAACTCGGAATCTACTGCGCCTACATCATAACTCGGTATCTAACTCGGAATCTACTGCGCCTACATCATAACTCGGAATCTACTGCGCCTACATCATAACTCGGAATCTACTGCGCCTACATCATAACTCGGTATCTAACTCGGAATCTACTGCGCCTACATCATAACTCGGAATCTACTGCGCCGACATCATAACTCGGAATATAACTCGGAATCTACTGCGCCTATATCATAACTCGGAATCTACTGCGCCTACATCATAACTCGGAATCTAACTCGGAATCTACTGCGCCTACATCATAACTCGGAATCTACTGCGCCTACATCATAACTCGGAATATAACTCGGAATCTACTGCGCCTACATCATAACTCGGAATCTACTGCGCCTACATCATAACTCGGAATCTAACTCGGAATCTACTGCGCCTACATCATAACTCGGAATCTACTGCGCCTACATCATAACACGGAATCTAACTCGGAATCTACTGCGCCTACATCATAACTCGGAATCTACTGCGCCTACATCATATCTCGGAATCTAACTCGGAATCTACTGCGCCTACATCATAACTCGGAATCTAACTCGGAATCTACTGCGCCTACATCATAACTCTGAATCTACTGCGCCGACATCATAACTCGGAATCTAACTCGGAATCTACTGCGCCTACATCATAACTCGGAATCTACTGCGCGTACATCATAACTCGGAATCTACCTCGGAATCTACTGCGCCTACATCATAACTCGGAATCTACTGCGCCTACATCATAACTCGGAATCTAACTCGGAATCTACTGCGCCTACATCATAACTCGGAATCTAACTCGGAATCTACTGCGCCTACATCATAACTCGGAATCTACTGCGCCTACATCATAACTCGGAATCTAACTCGGAATCTACTGCGCCTACATCAGAACTCGGAATCTACTGTGCCTACATCATAACTTGGAATCTAACTCGGAATCTACTGCGCCTACATCATAACTCGGAATCTACTGCGCCTACATCATAACTCGGAATCTAACTCGGAATCTACTGCGCCTACATCATAACTCGGAATCTAACTCGGAATCTACTGCGCCTACATCATAACTCGGAATCTACTGCGCCTACATCATAACTCGGAATATAACTCGGAATCTACTGCGCCTACATCATAACTCGGAATCTACTGCGCCGACATCATAACTCGGAATCTAACTCGGAATCTACTGCGCCTACATCATAACTCGGAATCTACTGCGCCTACATCATAACTCGGAATCTAACTCGGAATCTACTGCGCCTACATCATAACTCGGAATCTACTGCGCCTACATCATAACTCGGTATCTAACTCGGAATCTACTGCGCCTACATCATAACTCGGAATCTACTGCGCCTACATCATAACTCGGAATCTAACTTGGAATCTTCTGCGCCTACATCATAACTCGGAATCTACTGCGCCTACATCATAACTCGGAATCTAACTCGGAATCTACTGCGCCTACATCATAACTCGGAATCTACTGCGCCTACATCATAACTCGGAATCTACTGCGCCTACATCATAACTTCGAATCTAACTCGGAATCTACTGCGCCTACATCATAACTCGGAATCTAACTCGGAATCTACTGCGCCTACATCATAACTCGGAATCTACTGCACCTACATCATAACTCGGAATCTAACTCGGAATCTACTGCGCCTACATCATAACTCGGAATCTACTGCGCCTACATCATAACACGGAATCTAACTCGGAATCTACTGCGCCTACATCATAACTCGGAATCTACAGCGCCTACATCATAACTCGGAATCTACTGCGCCTACATCATAACTTGGAATCTAACCTGGAATCTACTGCGCCTACATCATAACTCGGAATCTCCTGCGCCTACATCATAACTCGGAATCTAACTCGGAATCTTCTGCGCCTACATCATAACTCGGAATCTACTGCGCCGACATCATAACTCGGAATCTAACTCGGAATCTACTGCGCCTACATCATAACTCGGAATCTACTGCGCCTACATCATAACTCGGAATCTAACTCGGAATCTACTGCACCTACATCATAACTTGGAATCTACTGCGCCTACATCAGAACTCGGAATCTAACTCGGAATCTACTGCACCTACATCATAACTCGGAATCTAACTCGGAATCTACTGCGTCTACATCATAACTCGGAATCAAACTCGGAATCTACTGCGCCTACATCATAACTCGGAATCTACTGTGCCTACATCATAACTCGGAATCTAACTCGGAATCTACTGCGCCTACATCATAACTCGGAATCTACTGCGCCGACATCATAACTCGGAATCTAACTCGGAATCTACTGCGCCTACATCATAACTCGGAATCTACTGCGCCTACATCATAACTCGGAATCTAACTCGGAATCTACTGCGCCTACATCATAACTCGGAATCTACTGCGCCTACATCATAACTCGGAATCTAACTCGGAATCTACTGCGCCTAAATCATAACTCGGAATCTAACTCGGAATCTACTGCGCCTACATCATACCTCGGAATCTAACTCGGAATCTACTGCGCCTACATCATAATTCGAAATCTAACTCGGAATCTACTGCGCCTACATCATAACTCGGAATCTAACTCGGAATCTACTGCGCCTACATCATAACTCGGAATCTACTGCGCCTACATCATAACTCGGAATCTACTGCGCCTACATCATAACTCGGAATCTAACTCGGAATCTACTGCGCCTACATCATAACTCGGAATCTACTGCGCCTACATCATATCTCGGAATCTAACTCGGAATCTACTGCGCCTACATCATAACTCGGAATCTAACTCGGAATCTACTGCGCCTACATCATAACTCGGAATTTAACTCGGAATCTACTGCGCCTACATCATAACTCGGAATCTACTGCACCTACATCATAACTCGGAATCTAACTCGGAATCTACTGCGCCTACATCATAACTCGGAATCTACTGAGCCTACATCATAACTCGGAATCTCCTGCGCCTACATCATAACTCGGAATCTACTGCGCCTACATCATACCTTGGAATCTAACTCGGAATCTACTTCGCTACATCATAACTCGGAATCTACTGCGCCTACATCATAACTTGGAATCTAACTCGGAATCTACTGCGCCTACATCATAACTCGGAATCTACTGCGCCTACACCATAACTCGGAATCTAACTCGGAATCTACTGCGCCTACATCATAACTCGGAATCTACTGCGCCTACATCATAACTCGGAATCTAACTCGGAATCTACTGCACCTACATCATAACTCGGAATCTAACTCGGAATTTACTGCGCCTACATCATAACTCGGAATCTACTGCGCCTACATCATAACTCGGAATCTAACTCGGAATCTACTGCGCCTACATCATAACTCGGAACCTAACTCGGAATCTACTGCGCCTACATCATAATTCGGAATCCACTGCGCCTACATCATAACACGGAATCTAACTCGGAATCTACTGCGCCTGAATAATAACTCGGAATCTACTGCGCCTACATCATAACTCGGAATCTACTGCGCCTACATCATAACTCGGAATTTAACTCGGAATCTACTGCGCCTACATCATAACTCGGAATCTACTGCGCCTACATCATAACTTGGAATCTAACTCGGAATCTACTGCGCCTACATCATAACTCGGAATCTCCTGCGCCTACATCATAACTCGGAATCTAACTCGGAATCTACTGCGCCTACATCATTACTCGGAATCTACTGCGCCGACATCATAACTCGGAATCTAACTCGGAATCTACTGCGCCTACATCATAACTCGGAATCTACTGCGCCTACATCATAACTCGGAATCTACTGCGCCTACATCATAACTCGGAATCTAACTCGGAATCTACTGCGCCTACATCATAACTCGGAATCTACTGCGCCTACATCATAACTCGGAATCTAACTCGGAATCTACTGCGCCTACATCATAACTCGGAATCTACTGCGCCTACATCATAACTCGGAATCTAACTCGGAATCTACTGCGCCTACATCATAACTCGGAATCTACTGTGCCTACATCATAACTCGGAATCTAACTCGGAATCTACTGCGCCTACATCATAACTCGGAATCTACTGCGCCGACATCATAACTCGGAATCTAACTCGGAATCTACTGCGCCTACATCATAACTCGGAATCTAACTCGGAATCTACTGCGCCTACATCATAACTCGGAATCTACTGCGCCTACATCATAACTCGGAATCTAACTCGGAATCTACTGCGCCTAAATCATAACTCGGAATCTAACTCGGAATCTACTGCGCCTACATCATACCTCGGAATCTAACTCGGAATCTACTGCGCCTACATCATAATTCGAAATCTAACTCGGAATCTACTGCGCCTACATCATAACTCGGAATCTAACTCGGAATCTACTGCGCCTACATCATAACTCGGAATCTACTGCGCCTACATCATAACTCGGAATCTACTGCGCCTACATCATAACTCGGAATCTAACTCGGAATCTACTGCGCCTACATCATAACTCGGAATCTACTGCGCCTACATCATATCTCGGAATCTAACTCGGAATCTACTGCGCCTACATCATAACTCGGAATCTAACTCGGAATCTACTGCGCCTACATCATAACTCGGAATTTAACTCGGAATCTACTGCGCCTACATCATAACTCGGAATCTACTGCACCTACATCATAACTCGGAATCTAACTCGGAATCTACTGCGCCTACATCATAACTCGGAATCTACTGAGCCTACATCATAACTCGGAATCTCCTGCGCCTACATCATAACTCGGAATCTACTGCGCCTACATCATACCTTGGAATCTAACTCGGAATCTACTTCGCTACATCATAACTCGGAATCTACTGCGCCTACATCATAACTTGGAATCTAACTCGGAATCTACTGCGCCTACATCATAACTCGGAATCTACTGCGCCTACACCATAACTCGGAATCTAACTCGGAATCTACTGCGCCTACATCATAACTCGGAATCTACTGCGCCTACATCATAACTCGGAATCTAACTCGGAATCTACTGCACCTACATCATAACTCGGAATCTAACTCGGAATTTACTGCGCCTACATCATAACTCGGAATCTACTGCGCCTACATCATAACTCGGAATCTAACTCGGAATCTACTGCGCCTACATCATAACTCGGAACCTAACTCGGAATCTACTGCGCCTACATCATAATTCGGAATCCACTGCGCCTACATCATAACACGGAATCTAACTCGGAATCTACTGCGCCTGAATAATAACTCGGAATCTACTGCGCCTACATCATAACTCGGAATCTACTGCGCCTACATCATAACTCGGAATTTAACTCGGAATCTACTGCGCCTACATCATAACTCGGAATCTACTGCGCCTACATCATAACTTGGAATCTAACTCGGAATCTACTGCGCCTACATCATAACTCGGAATCTCCTGCGCCTACATCATAACTCGGAATCTAACTCGGAATCTACTGCGCCTACATCATTACTCGGAATCTACTGCGCCGACATCATAACTCGGAATCTAACTCGGAATCTACTGCGCCTACATCATAACTCGGAATCTACTGCGCCTACATCATAACTCGGAATCTACTGCGCCTACATCATAACTCGGAATCTAACTCGGAATCTACTGCGCCTACATCATAACTCGGAATCTACTGCGCCTACATCATAACTCGGAATCTAACTCGGAATCTACTGCGCCTACATCATAACTCGGAATCTACTGCGCCTACATCATAACTCGGAATCTAACTCGGAATCTACTGCGCCTACATCATAACTCGGAATCTACTGCGCCTACATCATAACTCGGAATCTAACTCGGAATCTACTGCGCCTACATCATAACTCGGAATCTACTGCGCCTACATCATAACTCGGAATCTAACTCGGAATCTACTGCGCCTACATCATAACTCGGAATCTACTGCGCCTACATCATAACTCGGAATCTAACTCGGAATCTACTGCGCCTACATCATAACTCGGAATCTAACTCGGAATCTACTGCGCCTATATCATAACTCGGAATTTAACTCAGAATCTACTGCGCCTACATCATAACTCGGAATCTACTGCGCCTACATCATAACTCGGAATCTAACTCGGAATCTACTGCGCCTACATCATAACTCGGAATCTACTGCGCCTACATCATAACTCGGAATCTAACTCGGAATCTACTGCGCCTACATCATAACTCGGAATCTAACTCGGAATCTACTGCGCCTACATCATAACTCGGAATCTACTGCGCCTACATCATAACTCGGAATCTAACTCGGAATCTACTGCGCCTACATCATAACTCGGAATCAAACTCGGAATTTACTGCGCCTACATCATAACTCGGAATCTACTGCGCCTACATCATAACTCGGAATCTAACTCGGAATCTACTGCGCCTACATCATAACTCGGAATCTACTGCGCCTACATCATAACTCGGAATCTAACTCGGAATCTACTGCGCCTACATCATAACTCGGAATCTAACTCGGAATCTACTGCGCCTACATCATAATTCGGAATCTACTGCGCCTACATCATAACTCGGAATCTAACTCGGAATCTACTGCGCCTACATCATAACTCGGAATCTACTGCACCTACATCATAACACGGAATCTAACTCGGAATCTACTGCGCCTGCATCATAACTCGGAATCTACTGCGCCTACATCATAACTCGGAATCTACTGCGCCTACATCATAACTCGGTATCTAACTCGGAATCTACTGCGCCTACATCATAACTCGGAATCTACTGCGCCTACATCATAACTCGGAATCTAACTCGGAATCTACTGCGCCTACATCATAACTCGGAATCTACTGCGCCTACATCATAACTCGGAATCTAACTCGGAATCTACTGCGCCTACATCATAACTCGGAATCTAACTCGGAATCTACTGCGCCTACATCATAACTCGGAATCTACTGCGCCTACATCATAACTCGGAATCTAACTCGGAATCTACTGCGCCTACATCATAACTCGGAATCTACTGCGCCTACATCATAACTCGAAATCTAACTCGGAATCTACTGCGACTACATCATAACTCGGAATTTAACTCGGAATCTACTGCGCCTACATCATAACTCGGAATCTACTGCGCCTACATCATAACTCGGAATCTAACTCGGAATCTACTGCGCCTACATCATAACTCGGAATCTACAGCGCCTACATCATAACTCGGAATCTCCTGCGCCTACATCATAACTCGGAATCTAACTCGGAATCTACTGCGCCTACATCATAACTCGGAATCTACTGCGCCTACATCATAACTTGGAATCTAACTCGGAATCTACTGCGCCTACATCATAACTCGGAATCTCCTGCGCCTACATCATAACTCGGAATCTAACTCGGAATCTTCTGCGCCTACATCATAACTCGGAATCTACTGCGCCGACATCATAACTCGGAATCTAACTCGGAATCTACTGCGCCTACATCATAACTCGGAATCTACTGCGCCTACATCATAACTCGGAATCTAACTCGGAATCTACTGCGCCTACATCATAACTCGGAATCTACTGCGCCTACATCATAACTCGTAATCTACTGCGCCTACATCATAACTCGGAATCTAACTCGGAATCTACTGCGCCTACATCATAATGTTGGAAGTAACCGCGGGAGACAAGTCTCATACTATCATGGTCAACAAGCCTCGTTTATTAGGTGTTACAGCATCTTATTTATACAATCAGTAATAAGTTCATGCATATTGCAAAAGTAAAGCTCAGGATTGGTGAATTAGACATTACTTCATCTGACCTTTGTGGTTAGTCTTATGGATACTTTTTCTTTGCAGCTCTGTCTACACCTTGCTACACAACTTGCTTTTCCCTTAGGCCGTCCTTGCTTCTAGATACATATTTCATCTTTAGCTACATACCCTGTCTTTTCACATACTGATTTCTTCTCAGCTGCCTAGCCCGTGATCGTCCCTAGGATAAACCGTCTTTGTCTTTAATCACGTTCATTCTTTTACAATTTAACTAGTGGAATCTCTTCATGTCCTTTCTCATGAAGCCATTCTGCATAAACACTCTCCACATCATAACTCGGAATCTAACTCGGAATCTACTGCGCCTACATCATAACTCGGAATCTAACTCGGAATCTACTGCGCCTACATCATAACTCGGAATCTACTGCGCCTACATCATAACTCGGAATCTAACTCGGAATCTACTGCGCCTACATCATAACTCGGAATCTACTGTGCCTACATCATAACTCGGAATCTAACTCGGAATCTACTGCGCCTACATCATAACTCGGAATCTAACTCGGAATCTACTGCGCCTACATCATAACTCGGAATCTACTGCACCTACATCATAACTCGGAATCTAACTCGGAATCTACTGCGCCTACATCATAACTCGGAATCTACTGCGCCTACATCATAACTTGGAATCTAACTCGGAATCTACTGCGCCTACATCATAACTCGGAATCTCCTGCGCCTACATCATAACTCGGAATCTAACTCGGAATCTTCTGCGCCTACATCATAACTCGGAATCTACTGCGCCGACATCATAACTCGGAATCTAACTCGGAATCTACTGCGCCTACATCATAACTCGGAATCTACTGCGCCTACATCATAACTCGGAATCTAACTCGGAATCTACTGCGCCTACATCATAACTCGTAATCTACTGCGCCTACATCATAACTCGGAATCTAACTCGGAATCTACTGCGCCTACATCATAATGTTGGAAGTAACCGCGGGAGACAAGTCTCATACTATCATGGTCAACAAGCCTCGTTTATTAGGTGTTACAGCATCTTATTTATACAATCAGTAATAAGTTCATGCATATTGCAAAAGTAAAGCTCAGGATTGGTGAATTAGACATTACTTCATCTGACCTTTGTGGTTAGTCTTATGGATACTTTTTCTTTGCAGCTCTGTCTACACCTTGCTACACAACTTCCTTTTCCCTTAGGCCGTCCTTGCTTCTAGATACATATTTCATCTTTAGCTACATACCCTGTCTTTTCACATACTGATTTCTTCTCAGCTGCCTAGCCCGTGATCGTCCCTAGGATAAACCGTCTTTGTCTTTAATCACGTTCATTCTTTTACAATTTAACTAGTGGAATCTCTTCATGTCCTTTCTCATGAAGCCATTCTGCATAAACACTCTCCACATCATAACTCGGAATCTAACTCGGAATCTACTGCGCCTACATCATAACTCGGAATCTAACTCGGAATCTACTGCGCCTACATCATAACTCGGAATCTACTGCGCCTACATCATAACTCGGAATCTAACTCGGAATCTACTGCGCCTACATCATAACTCGGAATCTACTGTGCCTACATCATAACTCGGAATCTAACTCGGAATCTACTGCGCCTACATCATAACTCGGAATCTACTGCGCCGACATCATAACTCGGAATCTAACTCGGAATCTACTGCGCCTACATCATAACTCGGAATCTACTGCGCCTACATCATAACTCGGAATCTAACTTGGAATCTACTGCGCCTACATCATAACTCGGAATCTAACTCGGAATCTACTGCGCCTACATCATAACTCGGAATCTACTGCGCCTACATCATAACTCGGAATCTAACTCGGAATCTACTGCGCCTACATCATAACTCGGAATCTACTGCACCTACATCATAACTCGGAATCTAACTAGGAATCTACTGCGCCTACATCATAACTCGGAATCTAACTCGGAATCTACTGCGCCTACATCATAACTCGGTATCTAACTCGGAATCTACTGCGCCTACATCATAACTCGGAATCTACTGCGCCTACATCATAACTCGGAATCTACTGTGCCTA
The DNA here is from genome assembly GCF_054131305.1 of Coturnix japonica. Lineage (NCBI taxonomy): Eukaryota > Metazoa > Chordata > Aves > Galliformes > Phasianidae > Coturnix > Coturnix japonica. Next base: position 11,269,327 of record NC_140668.1, on the reverse strand, counting down.
CATCATAACTCGGAATCTAACTCGGAATCTACTGCGCCTACATCATAACTCGGAATCTACTGCGCCTACATCATAACTCGGAATCTAACTCGGAATCTACTGCGCCTACATCATAACTCGGAATCTACTGCGCCTACATCATAACTCGGAATCTAACTCGGAATCTACTGCGCCTACATCATAACTCGGAATCTACTGCGCCTACATCATAACTCGGAATCTAACTCGGAATCTACTGCGCCTACATCATAACTCGGAATCTACTGCGCCGACATCATAACTCGGAATCTAACTCGGAATCTACTGCGCCTACATCATAACTCGGAATCTACTGCGCCTACATCATAACTCGGAATCTAACTCGGAATCTACTGCGCCTACATCATAACTCGGAATCTACTGCGCCTACATCATAACTCGGAATCTAACTCGGAATCTACTGCGCCTACATCATAACTCGGAATCTACTGCGCCTACATCATAACTCGGAATCTAACTCGAAATCTACTGCGCCTACATCATAACTCGGAATCTAACTCGGAATCTACTGCGCCTACATCATAACTCGGAATCTAACTCGGAATCTACTGCGCCTACATCATAACTCGTAATCTACTGCGCCTACATCATAACTCGGAATCTAACTCGGAATCTACTGCGCCTACATCATAACTCGGAATCTACTGCGCCTACATCATAACTCGGAATCTAACTCGGAATCTACTGCGCCTACATCATAACTCGGAATCTAACTCGGAATCTACTGCGCCTACATCATAACTCGGAATCTACTGCGCCTACATCATAACTCGGAATCTAACTCGGAATCTACTGCGCCTACATCATAACTCGGAATCTACTGCGCCTACATCATAACTCGGAATCTACTGCGCCTACATCATAACTCGGAATCTAACTCGGAATCTACTGCGCCTACATCATAACTCAGAATCTAACTCGGAATCTACTGCGCCTACATCATAACTCGGAATCTACTGAGCCTACATCATAACTCGGAATCTAACTCGGAATCTACTGCGCCTACATCATAACTCGGAATCTAACTCGGAATCTACTGCGCCTACATCATAACTCGGAATCTACTGCGCCTACATCATAACTCGGAATCTAACTCGGAATCTACTGCGCCTACATCATAACTCGGAATCTACTGTGCCTACATCATAACTTGGAATCTAACTCGGAATCTACTGCGCCTACATCATAACTCGAATCTAACTCGGAATCTACTGCGCCTACATCATAACTCGGAATCTACTGTGCCTACATCATAACTTGGAATCTAACTCGGAATCTACTGCGCCTACATCATAACTCGGAATCTAACTCGGAATCTACTGCGCCTACATCATAACTCGGAATCTAACTCGGAATCTACTGTGCCTACATCATAACTTGGAATCTAACTCGGAATCTACTGCGCCGACATCATAACTCGGAATCTAACTCGGAATCTACTGCGCCTACATCATAACTCGGAATCTACTGCGCCTACATCATAACTCGGAATCTAACTCGGAATCTACTGCGCCTACATCATAACTCGGAATCTACTGCGCCTACATCATAACTCGGAATCGAACTCGGAATCTACTGCGCCTACATCATAACTCGGAATCTACTGCGCCTACATCATAACTCGGAATCTAACTCGGAATCTACTGCGCCTACATCATAACTCGGAATCTACTGCGCCTACATCATAACTCGGAATATAACTCGGAATCTACTGCGCCTACATCATAACTCGGAATCTACTGCGCCTACATCATAACTCGGAATCTAACTCGGAATCTACTGCGCCTACATCATAACTCGGAATCTACTGCGCCTACATCATAACTCGGAATCTACTGCGCCTACATCATAACTCGGAATCTAACTCGGAATCTACTGCGCCTACATCATAACTCAGAATCTAACTCGGAATCTACTGCGCCTACATCATAACTCGGAATCTACTGAGCCTACATCATAACTCGGAATCTAACTCGGAATCTACTGCGCCTACATCATAACTCGGAATCTAACTCGGAATCTACTGCGCCTACATCATAACTCGGAATCTACTGCGCCTACATCATAACTCGGAATCTAACTCGGAATCTACTGCGCCTACATCATAACTCGGAATCTACTGTGCCTACATCATAACTTGGAATCTAACTCGGAATCTACTGCGCCTACATCATAACTCGAATCTAACTCGGAATCTACTGCGCCTACATCATAACTCGGAATCTACTGTGCCTACATCATAACTTGGAATCTAACTCGGAATCTACTGCGCCTACATCATAACTCGGAATCTAACTCGGAATCTACTGCGCCTACATCATAACTCGGAATCTAACTCGGAATCTACTGTGCCTACATCATAACTTGGAATCTAACTCGGAATCTACTGCGCCGACATCATAACTCGGAATCTAACTCGGAATCTACTGCGCCTACATCATAACTCGGAATCTACTGCGCCTACATCATAACTCGGAATCTAACTCGGAATCTACTGCGCCTACATCATAACTCGGAATCTACTGCGCCTACATCATAACTCGGAATCTAACTCGGAATCTACTGCGCCTACATCATAACTCGGAATCTACTGCGCCTACATCATAACTCGGAATCTAACTCGGAATCTACTGCGCCTACATCATAACTCGGAATCTACTGCGCCTACATCATAACTCGGAATATAACTCGGAATCTACTGCGCCTACATCATAACTCGGAATCTACTGCGCCTACATCATAACTCGGAATCTAACTCGGAATCTACTGCGCCTACATCATAACTCGGAATCTAACTCGGAATCTACTGCGCCTACATCATAACTTGGAATCTAACTCGGAATCTACTGCGCCTACATCATAACTCGGAATCTCCTGCGCCTACATCATAACTCGGAATCTAACTCGGAATCTTCTGCGCCTACATCATAACTCGGAATCTACTGCGCCGACATCATAACTCGGAATCTAACTCGGAATCTACTGCGCCTACATCATAACTCGGAATCTACTGCGCCTACATCATAACTCGGAATCTAACTCGGAATCTACTGCGCCTACATCATAACTCGGAATCTACTGCGCCTACATCATAACTCGGAATCTAACTCGGAATCTACTGCGCCTACATCATAATGTTGGAAGTAACCGCGGGAGACAAGTCTCATACTATCATGGTCAACAAGCCTCGTTTATTAGGTGTTACAGCATCTTATTTATACAATCAGTAATAAGTTCATGCATATTGCAAAAGTAAAGCTCAGGATTGGTGAATTAGACATTACTTCATCTGACCTTTGTGGTTAGTCTTATGGATACTTTTTCTTTGCAGCTCTGTCTACACCTTGCTACACAACTTGCTTTTCCCTTAGGCCGTCCTTGCTTCTAGATACATATTTCATCTTTAGCTACATACCCTGTCTTTTCACATACTGATTTCTTCTCAGCTGCCTAGCCCGTGATCGTCCCTAGGATAAACCGTCTTTGTCTTTAATCACGTTCATTCTTTTACAATTTAACTAGTGGAATCTCTTCATGTCCTTTCTCATGAAGCCATTCTGCATAAACACTCTCCACATCATAACTCGGAATCTAACTCGGAATCTACTGCGCCTACATCATAACTCGGAATCTAACTCGGAATCTACTGCGCCTACATCATAACTCGGAATCTACTGCGCCTACATCATAACTCGGAATCTAACTCGGAATCTACTGCGCCTACATCATAACTCGGAATCTACTGTGCCTACATCATAACTCGGAATCTAACTCGGAATCTACTGCGCCTACATCATAACTCGGAATCTACTGCGCCGACATCATAACTCGGAATCTAACTCGGAATCTACTGCGCCTACATCATAACTCGGAATCTACTGCGCCTACATCATAACTCGGAATCTAACTCGGAATCTACTGCGCCTACATCATAACTCGGAATCTACTGCGCCTACATCATAACTCGGAATCTAACTCGGAATCTACTGCGCCTACATCATAACTCGGAATCTAACTCGGAATCTACTGCGCCTACATCATAACTCGGAATCTAACTCGGAATCTACTGCGCCTACATCATAACTCGGAATCTACTGCGCCTACATCATAACTCGGAATCTACTGCGCCTACATCATAACTCGGTATCTAACTCGGAATCTACTGCGCCTACATCATAACTCGGAATCTACTGCGCCTACATCATAACTCGGAATCTAACTCGGAATCTACTGCGCCTACATCATAACTCGGAATCTACTGCGCCTACATCATAACTTGGAATCTAACTCGGAATCTACTGCGCCTACATCATAACTCGGAATCTACTGCGCCGACATCATAACTCGGAATATAACTCGGAATCTACTGCGCCTATATCATAACTCGGAATCTACTGCGCCTACATCATAACTCGGAATCTAACTCGGAATCTACTGCGCCTACATCATAACTCGGAATCTACTGCGCCTACATCATAACTCGGAATATAACTCGGAATCTACTGCGCCTACATCATAACTCGGAATCTACTGCGCCTACATCATAACTCGGAATCTACTGCGCCTACATCATAACACGGAATCTAACTCGGAATCTACTGCGCCTACATCATAACTCAGAATCTACTGCGCCTACATCATATCTCGGAATCTAACTCGGAATCTACTGCGCCTACATCATAACTCGGAATCTAACTCGGAATCTACTGCGCCTACATCATAACTCGGAATCTACTGCGCCGACATCATAACTCGGAATCTAACTCGGAATCTACTGCGCCTACATCATAACTCGGAATCTACTGCGCCTACATCATAACTCGGAATCTAACTCGGAATCTACTGCGCCTACATCATAACTCGGAATCTACCTCGGAATCTACTGCGCCTACATCATAACTCGGAATCTACTGCGCCTACATCATAACTCGGAATCTAACTCGGAATCTACTGCGCCTACATCATAACTCGGAATCTAACTCGGAATCTACTGCGCCTACATCATAACTCGGAATCTACTGCGCCTACATCATAACTCGGAATCTAACTCGGAATCTACTGCGCCTACATCAGAACTCGGAATCTACTGTGCCTACATCATAACTTGGAATCTAACTCGGAATCTACTGCGCCTACATCATAACTCGGAATCTCCTGCGCCTACATCATAACTCGGAATCTAACTCGGAATCTACTGCGCCTACATCATAACTCGGAATCTAACTCGGAATCTACTGCGCCTACATCATAACTCGGAATCTACTGCGCCTACATCATAACTCGGAATCTAACTCGGAATCTACTGCGCCTACATCATAACTCGGAATCTACTGCGCCGACATCATAACTCGGAATCTAACTCGGAATCTACTGCGCCTACATCATAACTCGGAATCTACTGCGCCTACATCATAACTCGGAATCTAACTCGGAATCTACTGCGCCTACATCATAACTCGGAATCTACTGCGCCTACATCATAACTCGGAATCTAACTCGGAATCTACTGCGCCTACATCATAACTCGGAATCTACTGCGCCTACATCATAACTCGGAATCTAACTCGGAATCTACTGCGCCTAAATCATAACTCGGAATCTACTGCGCCTACATCATAACTCGGAATCTAACTTGGAATCTTCTGCGCCTACATCATAACTCGGAATCTACTGCGCCTACATCATAACTCGGAATCTAACTCGGAATCTACTGCGCCTACATCATAACTCGGAATCTACTGCGCCTACATCATAACTCGGAATCTACTGCGCCTACATCATAACTTCGAATCTAACTCGGAATCTACTGCGCCTACATCATAACTCGGAATCTAACTCGGAATCTACTGCGCCTACATCATAACTCGGAATCTACTGCACCTACATCATAACTCGGAATCTAACTCGGAATCTACTGCGCCTACATCATAACTTGGAATCTACTGCGCCTACATCATAACACGGAATCTAACTCGGAATCTACTGCGCCTACATCATAACTCGGAATCTACAGCGCCTACATCATAACTCGGAATCTACTGCGCCTACATCATAACTTGGAATCTAACCTGGAATCTACTGCGCCTACATCATAACTCGGAATCTCCTGCGCCTACATCATAACTCGGAATCTAACTCGGAATCTTCTGCGCCTACATCATAACTCGGAATCTACTGCGCCGACATCATAACTCGGAATCTAACTCGGAATCTACTGCGCCTACATCATAACTCGGAATCTACTGCGCCTACATCATAACTCGGAATCTAACTCGGAATCTACTGCACCTACATCATAACTTGGAATCTACTGCGCCTACATCATAACTCGGAATCTAACTCGGAATCTACTGCACCTACATCATAACTCGGAATCTAACTCGGAATCTACTGTGTCTACATCATAACTCGGAATCAAACTCGGAATCTACTGCGCCTACATCATAACTCGGAATCTACTGTGCCTACATCATAACTCGGAATCTAACTCGGAATCTACTGCGCCTACATCATAACTCGGAATCTACTGCGCCGACATCATAACTCGGAATCTAACTCGGAATCTACTGCGCCTACATCATAACTCGGAATCTACTGCGCCTACATCATAACTCGGAATCTAACTCGGAATCTACTGCGCCTACATCATAACTCGGAATCTACTGCGCCTACATCATAACTCGGAATCTAACTCGGAATCTACTGCGCCTAAATCATAACTCGGAATCTAACTCGGAATCTACTGCGCCTACATCATACCTCGGAATCTAACTCGGAATCTACTGCGCCTACATCATAATTCGAAATCTAACTCGGAATCTACTGCGCCTACATCATAACTCGGAATCTAACTTGGAATCTACTGCGCCTACATCATAACTCGGAATCTACTGCGCCTACATCATAACTCGGAATCTAACTCGGAATCTACTGCGCCTACATCATAACTCGGAATCTACTGCGCCTACATCATAACTCGGAATCTAACTCGGAATCTACTGCGCCTACATCATAACTCGGAATCTACTGCGCCTACATCATATCTCGGAATCTAACTCGGAATCTACTGCGCCTACATCATAACTCGGAATCTAACTCGGAATCTACTGCGCCTACATCATAACTCGGAATTTAACTCGGAATCTACTGCGCCTACATCATAACTCGGAATCTACTGCACCTACATCATAACTCGGAATCTAACTCGGAATCTACTGCGCCTACATCATAACTCGGAATCTACTGCGCCGACATCATAACTCGGAATCTAACTCGGAATCTACTGCGCCTACATCATAACTCGGAATCTACTGCGCCGACATCATAACTCGGAATCTAACTCGGAATCTACTGCGCCTACATCATAACTCGTAATCTACTGCGCCTACATCATAACTCGGAATCTAACTCGGAATCTACTGCGCCTACATCATAATTTTGGAAGTAACCGCGGGAGACAAGTCTCATACTATCATGGTCAACAAGCCTCGTTTATTAGGTGTTACAGCATCTTATTTATACAATCAGTAATAAGTTCATGCATATTGCAAAAGTAAAGCTCAGGATTGGTGAATTAGACATTACTTCATCTGACCTTTGTGGTTAGTCTTATGGATACTTTTTCTTTGCAGCTCTGTCTACACCTTGCTACACAACTTGCTTTTCCCTTAGGCCGTCCTTGCTTCTAGATACATATTTCATCTTTAGCTACATACCCTGTCTTTTCACATACTGATTTCTTCTCAGCTGCCTAGCCCGTGATCGTCCCTTGGATAAACCGTCTTTGTCTTTAATCACGTTCATTCTTTTACAATTTAACTAGTGGAATCTCTTCATGTCCTTTCTCATGAAGCCATTCTGCATAAACACTCTCCACATCATAACTCGGAATCTAACTCGGAATCTACTGCGCCTACATCATACCTCGGAATCTAACTCGGAATCTACTGCGCCTACATCATAACTCGGAATCTACTGCGCCTACATCATAACTCGGAATCTAACTCGGAATCTACTGCGCCTACATCATAACTCGGAATCTACTGTGCCTACATCATAACTCGGAATCTAACTCGGAATCTACTGCGCCTACATCATAACTCGGAATCTACTGCGCCGACATCATAACTCGGAATCTAACTCGGAATCTACTGCGCCTACATCATAACTCGGAATCTACTGTGCCTACATCATAACTCGGAATCTAACTCGGAATCTACTGCGCCTACATCATAACTCGGAATCTAACTCGGAATCTACTGCGCCTACATCATAACTCGGAATCTACTGCGCCTACATCATAACTCGGAATCTAACTCGGAATCTACTGCGCCTACATCATAACTCGGAATCTACTGCGCCTACATCATAACTCGGAATATAACTCGGAATCTACTGCGCCTACATCATAACTCGGAATCTACTGCGCCTACATCATAACTCGGAATCTAACTCGGAATCTACTGCGCCTACATCATAACTCGGAATCTAACTCGGAATCTACTGCGCCTACATCATAACTTGGAATCTAACTCGGAATCTACTGCGCCTACATCATAACTCGGAATCTCCTGCGCCTACATCATAACTCGGAATCTAACTCGGAATCTTCTGCGCCTACATCATAACTCGGAATCTACTGCGCCGACATCATAACTCGGAATCTAACTCGGAATCTACTGCGCCTACATCATAACTCGGAATCTACTGCGCCTACATCATAACTCGGAATCTAACTCGGAATCTACTGCGCCTACATCATAACTCGGAATCTACTGCGCCTACATCATAACTCGGAATCTAACTCGGAATCTACTGCGCCTACATCATAATGTTGGAAGTAACCGCGGGAGACAAGTCTCATACTATCATGGTCAACAAGCCTTGTTTATTAGGTGTTACAGCATCTTATTTATACAATCAGTAATAAGTTCATGCATATTGCAAAAGTAAAGCTCAGGATTGGTGAATTAGACATTACTTCATCTGACCTTTGTGGTTAGTCTTATGGATACTTTTTCTTTGCAGCTCTGTCTACACCTTGCTACACAACTTGCTTTTCCCTTAGGCCGTCCTTGCTTCTAGATACATATTTCATCTTTAGCTACATACCCTGTCTTTTCACATACTGATTTCTTCTCAGCTGCCTAGCCCGTGATCGTCCCTAGGATAAACCGTCTTTGTCTTTAATCACGTTCATTCTTTTACAATTTAACTAGTGGAATCTTTTCATGTCCTTTCTCATGAAGCCATTCTGCATAAACACTCTCCACATCATAACTCGGAATCTAACTCGGAATCTACTGCGCCTACATCATAACTCGGAATCTAACTCGGAATCTACTGCGCCTACATCATAACTCGGAATCTACTGCGCCTACATCATAACTCGGAATCTAACTCGGAATCTACTGCGCCTACATCATAACTCGGAATCTAACTCGGAATCTACTGCGCCTACATCATAACTCGGAATCTACTGCGCCTACATCATAACACGGAATCTAACTCGGAATCTACTGCGCCTACATCATAACTCGGAATCTACTGCGCCTACATCATAACTCGGAATCTACTGCGCCTACATCATAACTCGGTATCTAACTCGGAATCTTCTGCGCCTACATCATAACTCGGAATCTACTGCGCCTACATCATAACTTGGAATCTAACTCGGAATCTACTGCGCCTACATCATAACTCGGAATCTACTGCGTCTACATCATAACTCGGAATCAAACTCGGAATCTACTGCGCCTACATCATAACTCGGAATCTACTGTGTCTACATCATAACTCGGAATCTAACTCGGAATCTACTGCGCCTACATCATAACTCGGAATCTACTGCGCCGACATCATAACTCGGAATCTAACTCGGAATCTACTGCGCCTACATCATAACTCGGAATCTACTGCGCCTACATCATAACTCGGAATCTAACTCGGAATCTACTGCGCCTACATCATAACTCGGAATCTACTGCGCCTACATCATAACTCGGAATCTAACTCGGAATCTACTGCGCCTAAATCATAACTCGGAATCTAACTCGGAATCTACTGCGCCTACATCATACCTCGGAATCTAACTCGGAATCTACTGCGCCTACATCATAATTCGAAATCTAACTCGGAATCTACTGCGCCTACATCATAACTCGGAATCTAACTCGGAATCTACTGCGCCTACATCATAACTCGGAATCTACTGCGCCTACATCATAACTCGGAATCTAACTCGGAATCTACTGCGCCTACATCATAACTCGGAATCTACTGCGCCTACATCATAACTCGGAATCTAACTCGGAATCTCCTGCGCCTACATCATAACTCGGAATCTACTGCGCCTACATCATATCTCGGAATCTAACTCGGAATCTACTGCGCCTACATCATAACTCGGAATCTAACTCGGAATCTACTGCGCCTACATCATAACTCGGAATTTAACTCGGAATCTACTGCGCCTACATCATAACTCGGAATCTACTGCACCTACATCATAACTCGGAATCTAACTCGGAATCTACTGCGCCTACATCATAACTCGGAATCTACTGAGCCTACATCATAACTCGGAATCTCCTGCGCCTACATCATAACTCGGAATCTACTGCGCCTACATCATAACTTGGAATCTAACTCGGAATCTACTGCGCCTACATCATAACTCGGAATCTACTGCGCCTACACCATAACTCGGAATCTAACTCGGAATCTACTGCGCCTACATCATAACTCGGAATCTACTGCGCCTACATCATAACTCGGAATCTAACTCGGAATCTACTGCGCCTACATCATAACTCGGAATCTACTGCGCCGACATCATAACTCGGAATCTAACTCGGAATCTACTGCGTTTACATCATAACTCGGAATCTACTGCGCCTACATCATAACTCGGAATCTAACTCGGAATCTACTGCGCCTACATCATAACTTGGAATCTAACTCGGAATCTACTGCGCCTACATCATAACTCGGAATCTACTGCGCCTACATCATAACTCGGAATCTAACTCGGAATCTACTGCGCCTACATCATAACTCGGAATCTACTGCGCCTACATCATAACTCGGAATCTAACTCGGAATCTACTGCGCCTACATCATAACTCGGAATCTACTGCGCCGACATCATAACTCGGAATCTAACTCGGAATCTACTGCGCCTACATCATAACTCGGAATCTACTGCGCCTACATCATAACTCGGAATCTAACTCGGAATCTACTGCGCCTACATCATAACTCGGAATCTAACTCGGAATCTACTGCGCCTACATCATAACTCGGAATCTACTGCGCCTACATCATAACTCGGAATCTAACTCGGAATCTACTGCGCCTACATCATAACTCGGAATCTACTGCGCCTACATCATAACTCGGAATCTAACTCGGAATCTACTGCGCCTACATCATAACTCGGAATCTACTGCGCCTACATCATAACTCGGAAACTAACTCGGAATCTACTGCGCCTACATCATAACTCGGAATCTACTGCGCCTACATCATAACTCGGAATCTAACTCGGAATCTACTGCGCCTACATCATAACTCGGAATCTACTGCGCCTACATCATAACTCGGAATATAACTCGGAATCTACTGCGCCTACATCATAACTCGGAATCTAACTCGGAATCTACTGCACCTACATCATAACTCGGAATCTAACTCGGAATTTACTGCGCCTACATCATTACTCGGAATCTACTGCGCCTACATCATAACTCGGAATCTAACTCGGAATCTACTGCGCCTACATCATAACTCGGAATCTAACTCGGAATCTACTGCGCCTACATCATAACTCGGAATCTACTGCGCCTACATCATAACTCGGAATCTAACTCGGAATCTACTGCGCCTACATCATAATTCGGAATCCACTGCGCCTACATCATAACACGGAATCTAACTCGGAATCTACTGCGCCTGAATAATAACTCGGAATCTACTGCGCCTACATCATAACTCGGAATCTACTGCGCCTACATCATAACTCGGAATTTAACTCGGAATCTACTGCGCCTACATCATAACTCGGAATCTACTGCGCCTACATCATAACTTGGAATCTAACTCGGAATCTACTGCGCCTACATCATAACTCGGAATCTCCTGCGCCTACATCATAACTCGGAATCTAACTCGGAATCTACTGCGCCTACATCATTACTCGGAATCTACTGCGCCGACATCATAACTCGGAATCTAACTCGGAATCTACTGCGCCTACATCATAACTCGGAATCTACTGCGCCTACATCATAACTCGGAATCTACTGCGCCTACATCATAACTCGGAATCTAACTCGGAATCTACTGCGCCTACATCATAACTCGGAATCTACTGCGCCTACATCATAACTCGGAATCTAACTCGGAATCTACTGCGCCTACATCATAACTCGGAATCTACTGCGCCGACATCATAACTCGGAATCTAACTCGGAATCTACTGCGCCTACATCATAACTCGGAATCTACTGCGCCTACATCATAACTCGGAATCTAACTCGGAATCTACTGCGCCTACATCATAACTCGGAATCTAACTCGGAATCTACTGCGCCTACATCATAACTCGGAATCTACTGCGCCTACATCATAACTCGAAATCTAACTCGGAATCTACTGCGCCTACATCATAACTCGGAATCTACTGCGCCTACATCATAACTCGGAAACTAACTCGGAATCTACTGCGCCTACATCATAACTCGGAATCTACTGCGCCTACATCATAACTCGGAATCTAACTCGGAATCTACTGCGCCTACATCATAACTCGGAATCTACTGCGCCTACATCATAACTCGGAATATAACTCGGAATCTACTGCGCCTACATCATAACTCGGAATCTACTGCGCCTACATCATAACTCGGAATCTAACTCGGAATCTACTGCACCTACATCATAACTCGGAATCTAACTCGGAATTTACTGCGCCTACATCATAACTCGGAATCTACTGCGCCTACATCATAACTCGGAATCTAACTCGGAATCTACTGCGCCTACATCATAACTCGGAATCTAACTCGGAATCTACTGCGCCTACATCATAACTCGGAATCTACTGCGCCTACATCATAACTCGGAATCTAACTCGGAATCTACTGCGCCTACATCATAATTCGGAATCCACTGCGCCTACATCATAACACGGAATCTAACTCGGAATCTACTGCGCCTGAATAATAACTCGGAATCTACTGCGCCTACATCATAACTCGGAATCTACTGCGCCTACATCATAACTCGGAATTTAACTCGGAATCTACTGCGCCTACATCATAACTCGGAATCTACTGCGCCTACATCATAACTTGGAATCTAACTCGGAATCTACTGCGCCTACATCATAACTCGGAATCTCCTGCGCCTACATCATAACTCGGAATCTAACTCGGAATCTACTGCGCCTACATCATTACTCGGAATCTACTGCGCCGACATCATAACTCGGAATCTAACTCGGAATCTACTGCGCCTACATCATAACTCGGAATCTACTGCGCCTACATCATAACTCGGAATCTACTGCGCCTACATCATAACTCGGAATCTAACTCGGAATCTACTGCGCCTACATCATAACTCGGAATCTACTGCGCCTACATCATAACTCGGAATCTAACTCGGAATCTACTGCGCCTACATCATAACTCGGAATCTACTGCGCCTACATCATAACTCGGAATCTAACTCGGAATCTACTGCGCCTACATCATAACTCGGAATCTACTGCGCCTACATCATAACTCGGAATCTAACTCGGAATCTACTGCGCCTACATCATAACTCGGAATCTACTGCGCCTACATCATAACTCGGAATCTAACTCGGAATCTACTGCGCCTACATCATAACTCGGAATCTACTGCGCCTACATCATAACTCGGAATCTAACTCGGAATCTACTGCGCCTACATCATAACTCGGAATCTAACTCGGAATCTACTGCGCCTACATCATAACTCGGAATTTAACTCAGAATCTACTGCGCCTACATCATAACTCGGAATCTACTGCGCCTACATCATAACTCGGAATCTAACTCGGAATCTACTGCGCCTACATCATAACTCGGAATCTACTGCGCCTACATCATAACTCGGAATCTAACTCGGAATCTACTGCGCCTACATCATAACTCGGAATCTACTGCGCCTACATCATAACTCGGAATCTAACTCGGAATCCACTGCGCCTACATCATAACTCGGAATCTAACTCGGAATCTACTGCGCCTACATCATAACTCGGAATCTACTGCGCCTACATCATAACTCGGAATCTAACTCGGAATCTACTGCGCATACATCATAACTCGGAATCAAACTCGGAATTTACTGCGCCTACATCATAACTCGGAATCTACTGCGCCTACATCATAACTCGGAATCTAACTCGGAATCTACTGCGCCTACATCATAACTCGGAATCTACTGCGCCTACATCATAACTCGGAATCTAACTCGGAATCTACTGCGCCTACATCATAACTCGGAATCTAACTCGGAATCTACTGCGCCTACATCATAATTCGGAATCTACTGCGCCTACATCATAACTCGGAATCTAACTCGGAATCTACTGCGCCTACATCATAACTCGGAATCTACTGCGCCTACATCATAACACGGAATCTAACTCGGAATCTACTGCGCCTGCATCATAACTCGGAATCTACTGCGCCTACATCATAACTCGGAATCTACTGCGCCTACATCATAACTCGGTATCTAACTCGGAATCTACTGCGCCTACATCATAACTCGGAATCTACTGCGCCTACATCATAACTCGGAATCTAACTCGGAATCTACTGCGCCTACATCATAACTCGGAATCTACTGCGCCTACATCATAACTCGGAATCTAACTCGGAATCTACTGCGCCTACATCATAACTCGGAATCTACTGCGCCTACATCATAACTCGGAATCTAACTCGGAATCTACTGCGCCTACATCATAACTCGGAATCTACTGCGCCTACATCATAACTCGGAATCTAACTCGGAATCTACTGCGCCTACATCATAACTCGGAATCTAACTCGGAATCTACTGCGCCTACATCATAACTCGGAATCTAACTCGGAATCTACTGCGCCTACATCATAACTCGGAATCTACTGCGCCTACATCATAACTCGGAATCTAACTCGGAATCTAACTCGGAATCTACTGCGCCTACATCATAACTCGGAATCTACTGCGCCTACATCATAACTCGGAATCTAACTCGGAATCTACTGTGCCTACATCATAACTCGGAATCTAACTCGGAATCTACTGCGCCTACATCATAACTCGGAATCTACTGCGCCTACATCATAACTCGGAATCTAACTCGGAATCTACTGCGCCTACATCATAACTCGGAATCTACTGCGCCTACATCATAACTCGGAATCTAACTCGGAATCTACTGCGCCTACATCATAACTCGGAATCTACTGCGCCTACATCATAACTCGGAAACTAACTCGGAATCTACTGCGCCTACATCATAACTCGGAATCTACTGCGCCTACATCATAACTCGGAATCTAACTCGGAATCTACTGCGCCTACATCATAACTCGGAATCTACTGCGCCTACATCATAACTCGGAATATAACTCGGAATCTACTGCGCCTACATCATAACTCGGAATCTACTGCGCCTACATCATAACTCGGAATCTAACTCGGAATCTACTGCGCCTACATCATAATTCGGAATCCACTGCGCCTACATCATAACACGGAATCTAACTCGGAATCTACTGCGCCTGAATAATAACTCGGAATCTACTGCGCCTACATCATAACTCGGAATCTACTGCGCCTACATCATAACTCGGAATTTAACTCGGAATCTACTGCACCTACATCATAACTCGGAATCTAACTCGGAATTTACTGCGCCTACATCATAACTCGGAATCTACTGCGCCTAAATCATAACTCGGAATCTAACTCGGAATCTACTGCGCCTACATCATAACTCGGAATCTAACTCGGAATCTACTGCGCCTACATCATAACTCGGAATCTACTGCGCCTACATCATAACTCGGAATCTAACTCGGAATCTACTGCGCCTACATCATAATTCGGAATCCACTGCGCCTACATCATAACACGGAATCTAACTCGGAATCTACTGCGCCTGAATAATAACTCGGAATCTACTGCGCCTACATCATAACTCGGAATCTACTGCGCCTACATCATAACTCGGAATTTAACTCGGAATCTACTGCGCCTACATCATAACTCGGAATCTACTGCGCCTACATCATAACTTGGAATCTAACTCGGAATCTACTGCGCCTACATCATAACTCGGAATCTCCTGCGCCTACATCATAACTCGGAATCTAACTCGGAATCTACTGCGCCTACATCATTACTCGGAATCTACTGCGCCGACATCATAACTCGGAATCTAACTCGGAATCTACTGCGCCTACATCATAACTCGGAATCTACTGCGCCTACATCATAACTCGGAATCTACTGCGCCTACATCATAACTCGGAATCTAACTCGGAATCTACTGCGCCTACATCATAACTCGGAATCTACTGCGCCTACATCATAACTCGGAATCTAACTCGGAATCTACTGCGCCTACATCATAACTCGGAATCTACTGCGCCTACATCATAACTCGGAATCTAACTCGGAATCTACTGCGCCTACATCATAACTCGGAATCTACTGCGCCTACATCATAACTCGGAATCTAACTCGGAATCTACTGCGCCTACATCATAACTCGGAATCTACTGCGCCTACATCATAACTCGGAATCTAACTCGGAATCTACTGCGCCTACATCATAACTCGGAATCTACTGCGCCTACATCATAACTCGGAATCTAACTCGGAATCTACTGCGCCTACATCATAACTCGGAATCTAACTCGGAATCTACTGCGCCTACATCATAACTCGGAATCAAACTCGGAATTTACTGCGCCTACATCATAACTCGGAATCTAACTCGGAATCTACTGCGCCTACATCATAATTCGGAATCTACTGCGCCTACATCATAACTCGGAATCTAACTCGGAATCTACTGCGCCTACATCATAACTCGGAATCTACTGCGCCTACATCATAACACGGAATCTAACTCGGAATCTACTGCGCCTGCATCATAACTCGGAATCTACTGCGCCTACATCATAACTCGGAATCTACTGCGCCTACATCATAACTCGGTATCTAACTCGGAATCTACTGCGCCTACATCATAACTCGGAATCTACTGCGCCTACATCATAACTCGGAATCTAACTCGGAATCTACTGCGCCTACATCATAACTCGGAATCTACTGCTCCTACATCATAACTCGGAATCTAACTCGGAATCTACTGCGCCTACATCATAACTCGGAATCTACTGCGCCTACATCATAACTCGGAATCTAACTCGGAATCTACTGCGACTACATCATAACTCGGAATTTAACTCGGAATCTACTGCGCCTACATCATAACTCGGAATCTACTGCGCCTACATCATAACTCGGAATCTAACTCGGAATCTACTGCGCCTACATCATAACTCGGAATCTACAGCGCCTACATCATAACTCGGAATCTCCTGCGCCTACATCATAACTCGGAATCTAACTCGGAATCTTCTGCGCCTACATCATAACTCGGAATCTACTGCGCCGACATCATTACTCGGAATCTAACTCGGAATCTACTGCGCCTACATCATAACTCGGAATCTACTGCGCCTACATCATAACTCGGAATCTAACTCGGAATCTACTGCACCTACATCATAAATTGGAATCTACTGCGCCTACATCATAACTCGGAATCTAACTCGGAATCTACTGCACCTACATCATAACTCGGAATCTAACTCGGAATCTACTGCGCCTACATCATAACTCGGAATCTACTGCGTCTACATCATAACTCGGAATCAAACTCGGAATCTACTGCGCCTACATCATAACTCGGAATCTACTGTGCCTACATCATAACTCGGAATCTAACTCGGAATCTACTGCGCCTACATCATAACTCGGAATCTACTGCGCCGACATCATAACTCGGAATCTAACTCGGAATCTACTGCGCCTACATCATAACTCGGAATCTAACTCGGAATCTACTGCGCCTACATCATAACTCGTAATCTACTGCGCCTACATCATAACTCAGAATCTAACTCGGAATCTACTGCGCCTACATCATAACTCGGAATCTAACTCGGAATCTACTGCGCCTACATCATAACTCGGAATCTAACTCGGAATCTACTGCGCCTACATCATAACTCGGAATCTACTGCGCCTACATCATAACTCGGAATCTAACTCGGAATCTACTGCGCCTACATCATAACTCGGAATCTACTGCGCCTACATCATAACTCGGAATCTAACTCGGAATCTACTGCGCCTACATCATAACTCGGAATCTAACTCGGAATCTACTGCGCCTACATCATAACTCGGAATCTACTGCGCCTACATCATAACTCGGAATCTAACTCGGAATCTACTGCGCCTACATCATAACTCGGAATCAAACTCGGAATTTACTGCGCCTACATCATAACTCGGAATCTACTGCGCCTACATCATAACTCGGAATCTAACTCGGAATCTACTGCGCCTACATCATAACTCGGAATCAAACTCGGAATTTACTGCGCCTACATCATAACGCGGAATCTACTGCGCCTACATCATAACTCGGAATCTAACTCGGAATCTACTGCGCCTACATCATAACTCGGAATCTACTGCGCCTACATCATAACTCGGAATCTAACTCGGAATCTACTGCGCCTACATCATAACTCGGAATCTAACTCGGAATCTACTGCGCCTACATCATAATTCGGAATCTACTGCGCCTACATCATAACTCGGAATCTAACTCGGAATCTACTGCGCCTACATCATAACTCGGAATCTACTGCGCCTACATCATAACACGGAATCTAACTCGGAATCTACTGCGCCTGCATCATAACTCGGAATCTACTGCGCCTACATCATAACTCGGAATCTACTGCGCCTACATCATAACTCGGTATCTAACTCGGAATCTACTGCACCTACATCATAACTCGGAATCTACTGCGCCTACATCATAACTCGGAATCTAACTCGGAATCTACTGCGCCTACATCATAACTCGGAATCTACTGCGCCTACATCATAACTCGGAATCTAACTCGGAATCTACTGCGCCTACATCATAACTCGGAATCTAACTCGGAATCTACTGCGACTACATCATAACTCGGAATTTAACTCCGAATCTACTGCGCCTACATCATAACTCGGAATCTACTGCGCCTACATCATAACTTGGAATCTAACTCGGAATCTACTGCGCCTACATCATAACTCGGAATCTACAGCGCCTACATCATAACTCGGAATCTACTGCGCCTACATCATAACTCGGAATCTAACTCGGAATCTTCTGCGCCTACATCATAACTCGGAATCTACTGCGCCGACATCATAACTCGGAATCTAACTCGGAATCTACTGCGCCTACATCATAACTCGGAATCTACTGCGCCTACATCATAACTCGGAATCTTACTCGGAATCTACTGCGTCTACATCATAACTTGGAATCTACTGCGCCTACATCATAACTCGGAATCTAACTCGGAATCTACTGCACCTACATCATAACTCGGAATCTAACTCGGAATCTACTGCGCCTACATCATAACTCGGAATCTACTGCGTCTACATCATAACTCGGAATCAAACTCGGAATCTACTGCGCCTACATCATAACTCGGAATCTACTGTGCCTACATCATAACTCGGAATCTAACTCGGAATCTACTGCGCCTACATCATAACTCGGAATCTACTGCGCTGACATCATAACTCGGAATCTAACTCGGAATCTACTGCGCCTACATCATAACTCGGAATCTACTGCGCCTACATCATAACTCGGAATCTAACTCGGAATCTACTGCGCCTACATCATAACTCGGAATCTACTGCGCCTACATCATAACTCGGAATCTAACTCGGAATCTACTGCGCCTACATCATAACTCGGAATCTAACTCGGAATCTACTGCGCCTACATCATAACTCGGAATCTAACTCGGAATCTACTGCGCCTACATCATAACTCGGAATCTACTGCGCCTACATCATAACTCGGAATCTAACTCGGAATCTACTGCGACTACATCATAACTCGGAATCTACTGCGCCTACATCATAACTTGGAATCTAACTCGGAATCTACTGCGCCTACATCATAACTCGGAATCTACTGCGCCTACATCATAACTCGGAATCTTACTCGGAATCTACTGCGTCTACATCATAACTTGGAATCTACTGCGCCTACATCATAACTCGGAATCTAACTCGGAATCTACTGCACCTACATCATAACTCGGAATCTAACTCGGAATCTACTGCGCCTACATCATAACTCGGAATCTACTGCGTCTACATCATAACTCGGAATCAAACTCGGAATCTACTGCGCCTACATCATAACTCGGAATCTACTGTGCCTACATCATAACTCGGAATCTAACTCGGAATCTACTGCGCCTACATCATAACTCGGAATCTACTGCGCCGACATCATAACTCGGAATCTAACTCGGAATCTACTGCGCCTACATCATAACTCGGAATCTACTGCGCCTACATCATAACTCGGAATCTAACTCGGAATCTACTGCGCCTACATCATAACTCGGAATCTACTGCGCCTACATCATAACTCGGAATCTAACTCGGAATCTACTGCGCCTACATCATAACTCGGAATCTAACTCGGAATCTACTGCGCCTACATCATAACTCGGAATCTAACTCGGAATCTACTGCGCCTACATCATAACTCGGAATCTACTGCGCCTACATCATAACTCGGAATCTAACTCGGAATCTACTGCGACTACATCATAACTCGGAATCTACTGCGCCTACATCATAACTTGGAATCTAACTCGGAATCTACTGCGCCTACATCATAACTCGGAATCTACTGCGCCTACATCATAACTCGGAATCTAACTCGGAATCTACTGCGCCTACATCATAACTCGGAATCTACTGCGCCTACATCATATCTCGGAATCTAACTCGGAATCTACTGCGCCTACATCATAACTCGGAATCTAACTCGGAATCTACTGCGCCTACATCATAACTCGGAATCTAACTCGGAATCTACTGCGCCTACATCATAACTCGGAATCTACTGCACCTACATCATAACTCGGAATCTAACTCGGAATCTACTGCGCCTACATCATAACTCGGAATCTACTGAGCCTACATCATAACTCGGAATCTCCTGCGCCTACATCATAACTCGGAATCTACTGCGCCTACATCATAACTTGTAATCTAACTCGGAATCTACTGCGCCTACATCATAACTCGGAATCTCCTGCGCCTACATCATAACTCGGAATCTAACTCGGAATCTTCTGCGCCTACATCATAACTCGGAATCTACTGCGCCGACATCATAACTCGGAATCTAACTCGGAATCTACTGCGCCTACATCATAACTCGGAATCTACTGCGCCTACATCATAACTCGGAATCTAACTCGGAATCTACTGCGCCTACATCATAATGTTGGAAGTAACCGCGGGAGACAAGTCTCATACTATCATGGTCAACAAGCCTCGTTTATTAGGTGTTACAGCATCTTATTTATACAATGAGTAATAAGTTCATGCATATTGCAAAAGTAAAGCTCAGGATTGGTGAATTAGACATTACTTCATCTGACCTTTGTGGTTAGTCTTATGGATACTTTTTCTTTGCAGCTCTGTCTACACCTTGCTACACAACTTGCTTTTCCCTTAGGCCGTCCTTGCTTCTAGATACATATTTCATCTTTAGCTACATACCCTGTCTTTTCACATACTGATTTCTTCTCAGCTGCCTAGCCCGTGATCGTCCCTAGGATAAACCGTCTTTGTCTTTAATCACGTTCATTCTTTTACAATTTAACTAGTGGAATCTCTTCATGTCCTTTCTCATGAAGCCATTCTGCATAAACACTCTCCACATTTCCCCCGTTTTCTTTTAAAATGAAAAGGCTCAGTTCAACGACCGATTAATCATATTTAACATGCAGTTCAGTTCATTTGTTCAATCAGTTCTCAAGTAGTTTTATCCTGCTCCATAGCTGCTGCTCTGTGAACTCCTTATCTCGATCCATGGCTGCTGCTCCATAAAATTCTTCTTGTATTACAACAATTCCAAGATTCTGCCTATAGAGTAACAACACTACTTAAATTAATAACACAACTATTATAACTCAATCAAGACCTCAATTGACAATACTCTAAAAGTGAAAAAAGAGACAAGTCAAATACAACACAACAACATTACTGTTAAACCTACTAAAAAGAACAAACATGTTTGTACTGCAACCTAAGTTTCTGCAACCTAAAAATAAATCCGTGAGGGTCCCATTGTGTTAATCTGTAACTGATCAGGAAAAGTCTTCAATTTTCATATACTCTGATATATTGATTTTAATGACCACTAAAATTTGTGCAATAAATGCTTTTAAGATGCTCATAACCATGCTCTACCAACTGAGTTATCCGGGCTAATAATTGATTAATGATTGTGCAATTTTATGAAGTAGCATGTCAAATAGAACCAATATTAGAGGACAAATGTACTAGAGTATCACTAGGGGCATTAATACTTATTGACCCTTGAGAAACAGCAAGCCATGTTGGTGGTGGATGCGACAGGTAGTGCCAGCAGGGCGTCCCCTGCTTCAAGGTGCACATTTCCTCTCTCACCCATCACAGATTCTCTCCTGCATTCAGGGTCTGAAGGATTTCTTCCAGTTGTACACCATATCCGCATGGCCAGTGCGTGATATAGAGCCCAAGTGGAACACCTGCTTGGAAAACAGAATAAACTATCAAATTTAGTTCTAATAGCGTGCACTTTTGTCTAAAATGATGCATGGTTATATTTTCAGATCCCAATTAATTGGATGTAAAAGAGGTATCCGTTCTATGATACAGGGTCATCTCTTTGTCTGGGTTTCCTTTCCAGGTTTTGTCTTTGCAAATTAAGAAAAGCTAATTAATAGGCTAATAACATCATAACCAAACAGTACTAAAACATTAAAAGAGCTATTCCTGTAGATTCTAGCATTGATTACATCAAATCCTGTTTAATACACATCTGATCTATTACTAGAATAGAAGAAGCACACAACATCCTAGCTAATGCCTTAAACTCTAAATCTTGAGACTGCATTGGTAAAACAGAAAATCACACACTATGTCAAACTATTACTAATATTATCTATAACACAGCAAGTTACAAAGCAATACCACTAAGTAAGAAACACACAATTACAATTACTATAAAGGCTGGATGCTATTTTCTGCCTTCAAATGAGACCAAACATATCATGCTGGAACCCACATAGGGCCAGTCCCTGTGGAAATACGAGCATATTCATGACCCCAAGTTGTCAGTGGTAGAGGACAGTCCCAAAGTCCTGTGGCCATATTCCAAACATTAACCATAGGCTGTTCCTTTAGCACCGGGGAAGCCTCAAAATGACAATCCACATAAGCTGTATCTCTATGAACACGATTCAAAAAATTCAGCACAAACAAAACACGCAAAACCTTGCATAATATTTCTTGTAGTGGGCCTCCCATATTCCCCCTTTTTTGTTTAATAATAAGAATGGATTTCAATGTTTGATAAATGTGATCAGTGATAGCTTGTCCAGTGGGAGAATGAGCAATGGCTCTAGTATGTCTAACACACCCTTCTTGGAGGAAAGTTTGAGTGGTCTTAGAGGTATATGCAGGCCCATTATCTGTTTTTGTAGTATGTGGGATTCCCATAGCAGCATAAGCAGATAACCAGTGTTTATGGGTGTCATGACTGTGTTCACCTGTATGTGCTGTGGCAAATATGTAAGAAGAATGAATATCTATTGTTACATGTGCATATTTTACACGGCCAAATTCAGGAATGTGAGTGACATTTGTCTGACACAGTTGAAGAGGTGCTGTGCCACATGGATTTGTCCGAGTCTGAGGCAAAGAGCTATCAGTCAAATTATGTAGCTGGTATTCAGTCACAAACACGGTGTATTGCATAGGAGATAGGATCATTCTTAACACAGTTTTCCAATCGTGAGGGGTCATAGCGTAAGTGTCACTGTTTGTAACCAAAAGATTGTATGTAAAGGCTGACTGAACTCTGTATGTTCTCACTGACTCCCTTAGCTCCTTCACTGCCTCACAAGGCAGGGATTCCAAATGGGGGACCTGATTAGGAAAGCTTTGCAACGTGTCAGCATCACCCCTTAATATTGTTTCTTCTCTGCATTGCTCTAAGACATCACAGTACGCTGTAGGGAAAATTGTCATTCCTGCTTCCTTCAAAGTATCATCAGGAGGAAATGCGTCCGATTCTCTTTCTGGATCTACTGGACCTGGGTCATAACGATCCCCTGGTTTCAGTCCATCCGTGTCTTTAACCACGTTACACACGGGCTGCACAGACGCAGCCGCGCACGACGAGGGAGGGGCGGCATGGCGAGGTGCAGAGAACGACGTGGGCGAAGCAGAGGGCGGGGGTGCTGTAGAGACCGACAACGCGACGAGCGACGTGTGCGGGGGGGCAGGCGGCCGCTGGCTGGGAACGGCAGCTTGTATCGGAGCGCGGCCGCTGTTCTTTCGTGCGCTGCTTCTCACATTTCCCGACTTCCTATAGCATACAGCAGCGTTGTGGGTGTTGGATTGACACTTGCTGCGCCAAATCCCAGTGGCTTGGCACTCGTGACGGATGTGGCCAGTTTTTTCACAACGGAAACATGTCATGAGGGAGCTGTTCTGCGAGCGTGGGCTTGTAGCGACTGCAGCTTGGAGGGGTGCAAGGGCTGCTAACACTTGATTCTGAGAAGCCTCAGCCTGTGTCTTTAATCCTGCCCCTAGCTCTTTAATAGCCTCAACTATGAAAGCCTGAGCCCCCGTGGGCACGCTCGATAGTCTGTCTAACGCCTCCTCTATTGTCCAGTTACTCCTCAAAGTACTTAGAATGCTATGAGCTGTAGCATTACAATTCTGAAGTGCACAATGTTTTAGCATTATTTCCCTCATGTACTCTGGTACTCCAGACTTCTCTATGGCTCCAGCTACCTTATCTAGAAACGCTCCAAAATCCTCATTTCTTCCCTGCCGGATTCCCATATAAGACAACAACCCACCTGGTGCCTTGATCTTATCCATAGCCTGCCTGGCCAGATGCATTGACTCCCTACATTTAGCTGGTCCTAATAAGGCCTGGGCCTCCTTCCGGATGAAAGGACCCACCCCTAAAAGTTCTTCAACAGTGACATTATACAAGGGATCTCCGGGCTGCCTAACTATCGCAACTCTCTGTTGGCACATCTCTTCCCAATAAGCATTAAATAGCAATTGTTGGTGCTGCGAAAAAATCAACCTAGCTATAGCCCCACAATCAGATGGCAACAAAACCTGAGTACTCCAGATATAATCCAGTATCTGTCTCGCTGGCTCACTTTTTACTCCAAACTGACTGACCGTAGACCGCAATTGTAACAACAACTTCCAATCTAAAGCACTGATAACAGCCTGTATCCCGCCTGCAGGATCAGGCGAATACCCCACCGACAGCACCATCTGTGGCACCGCTTCCAACGCCTCACCGTCTCCCGTCTCCAAACAAGCCCGCGCCAGCGCAGCCCAAGCCTCCCCCCGCTCCCGCGCGACGGCCTCCGCCAGGTCACTCTGTGCCCCAGGGAGCGGCTCATTGCAAAGGGGGGTCGAGGGGGCCGGCTGTAGCGCCATGGTCGATGCAGGCGGCTCGTCTGATACAGATGTGCAGGGAGACGGAGACGGGGCACTCGGCTCCACAGCCACTGGCAACTCAGGCTCGGCGGCCGGCGGCAACTTTACGGTGGACACTGCAGGGGGCACCGGGCAATCTGACCATTCATTATAATTCTTATTCCACCCCTGCACAGCACTAGCTTTCTCTACCGCTTCCTTTTCTGCCTGATATTGCAACAAATCATTATAAACCACACGCCAACACTTCCCGCATTTTTTAGCCATTTTCTCCCCATCTATCATTCCCTGAAAAATTGCATCTCCAAATTTACGCCACTCAGCAAGATCATGCACTAAATGCGGATTCTGAAATAACCCTTTAGCATACCCATACACTAATAACTTAGGGAGTTCCTTTTCCAAGGCTATCCCCTTAAGCTGTCTCCGCCTAAGAAAAGCGGAAAATAAATTATATGCTGCTTGCCTGTCCATTTTTACTCACGTCGGTACCGTTGCAGCCCTCCAGGCTTCGGCAGCACGTGTCGGTCGAGCCCACCTGTCGTGGTCGCTCGAGACGCGGAGCTCCAATTTTAGCTCTTTTCGTCGTCCGTCGGGCTGTGAAATCCGGACCCGAACCCAACGCAGTTCTTCACCCGTGGCGCCCTTTTTTCCTTATCACGTCGGGGTCACCATTTCTTGGAAGTAACCGCGGGAGACAAGTCTCATACTATCATGGTCAACAAGCCTCGTTTATTAGGTGTTACAGCATCTTATTTATACAATCAGTAATAAGTTCATGCATATTGCAAAAGTAAAGCTCAGGATTGGTGAATTAGACATTACTTCATCTGACCTTTGTGGTTAGTCTTATGGATACTTTTTCTTTGCAGCTCTGTCTACACCTTGCTACACAACTTGCTTTTCCCTTAGGCCGTCCTTGCTTCTAGATACATATTTCATCTTTAGCTACATACCCTGTCTTTTCACATACTGATTTCTTCTCAGCTGCCTAGCCCGTGATCGTCCCTAGGATAAACCGTCTTTGTCTTTAATCACGTTCATTCTTTTACAATTTAACTAGTGGAATCTCTTCATGTCCTTTCTCATGAAGCCATTCTGCATAAACACTCTCCACATCATAACTCGGAATCTAACTCGGAATCTACTGCGCCTACATCATAACTCGGAATCTAACTCGGAATCTACTGCGCCTACATCATAACTCGGAATCTACTGCGCCTACATCATAACACGGAATCTAACTCGGAATCTACTGCGCCTACATCATAACTCGGAATCTACTGCGCCTACATCATAACTTGGAATCTAACTCGGAATCTACTGCGCCTACATCATAACTCGGAATCTACTGCGCCTACATCATAACTCGGAATCTACTGCGCCTACATCATAACTCGGTATCTAACTCGGAATCTACTGCGCCTACATCATAACTCGGAATCTACTGCGCCTACATCATAACTTGGAATCTAACTCGGAATCTACTGCGCCTACATCATAACTCGGAATCTACTGCGCCTACATCATAACTCGGAATCTAACTCGGAATCTACTGCGCCTACATCATAACTCGGAATCTAACTCGGAATCTACTGCGCCTACATCATAACTCGGAATCTAACTCGGAATCTACTGCACCTACATCATAACTCGGAATCTACTGCGCCGACATCATAACTCGGAATCTAACTCGGAATCTACTGCGCCTATATCATAACTCGGAATCTACTGCGCCTACATCATAACTCGGAATCTAACTCGGAATCTACTGCGCCTACATCATAACTCGGAATCTACTGCGCCTACATCATAACTCGAAATCTAACTCGGAATCTACTGCGCCTACATCATAACTCGGAATCTAACTCGGAATCTACTGCGCCTACATCATAACTCGGAATCTACTGCGCCTACATCATAACTCGGAATATAACTCGGAATCTACTGCGCCTACATCATAACTCGGAATCTACTGCGCCTACATCATAACTCGGAATCTAACTCGGAATCTACTGCGCCTACATCATAACTCGGAATCTACTGCGCCTACATCATAACTCGGAATCTAACTCGGAATCTACTGTGCCTACATCATAACTCGGAATCTACTGCGCCTACATCATATCTCGGAATCTAACTCGGAATCTACTGCGCCTACATCATAACTCGGAATCTAACTCGGAATCTACTGCGCCTACATCATAACTCGGAATCTACTGCGCCGACATCATAACTCGGAATCTAACTCGGAATCTACTGCGCCTACATCATAACTCGGAATCTACTGCGCCTACATCATAACTCGGAATCTAACTCGGAATCTACTGCGCCTACATCATAACTCGGAATCTACTGCGCCTACATCATAACTCGAAATCTAACTCGGAATCTACTGCGCCTATATCATAACTCGGAATCTAACTCGGAATCTACTGCGCCTACATCATAACTCGGAATCTACTGCGCCTACATCATAACTCGAAATCTAACTCGGAATCTACTGCGCCTACATCATAACTCGGAATCTAACTCGGAATCTACTGCGCCTACATCATAACTCGGAATATAACTCGGAATCTACTGCGCCTACATCATAACTCGGAATCTAACTCGGAATCTACTGCGCCGACATCATAACTCGGAATCTACTGCGCCTACATCATAACTTGGAATCTAACTCGGAATCTACTGCGCCTACATCATAACTCGGAATCTACTGCGCCTACATCATAACTCGGAATCTAACTCGGAATCTACTGCGCCTACATCATAACTCGGAATCTACTGCGCCGACATCATAACTCGGAATCTAACTCGGAATCTACTGCGCCTACATCATAACTCGGAATCTACTGTGCCTACATCATAACTCGGAATCTAACTCGGAATCTACTGCGCCTACATCATAACTCGGAATCTACTGCGCCTACATCATAACTCGGAATCTACTGCGCCTACATCATAACTCGGAATCTAACTCGGAATCTACTGCGCCTACATCATAACTCGGAATCTACTGCGCCTACATCATAACTTGGAATCTAACTCGGAATCTACTGCGCCTACATCATAACTCGGAATCTACTGCGCCTACATCATAACTCGGAATCTAACTCGGAATCTACTGCGGCTACATCATAACTCGGAATCTACTGAGCCTACATCATAACTCGGAATCTCCTGCGCCTACATCATAACTCGGAATCTACTGCGCCTACATCATAACTTGGAATCTAACTCGGAATCTACTGCGCCTACATCATAACTCGGAATCTACTGCGCCTACACCATAACTTGGAATCTAACTCGGAATCTACTGCGCCTACATCATAACTCGGAATCTACTGCGCCTACATCATAACTCGGAATCTAACTCGGAATCTACTGCGCCTACATCATAACTCGGAATCTACTGCGCCGACATCATAACTCGGAATCTAACTCGGAATCTACTGCGCCTACATCATAACTCGTAATCTACTGCGCCTACATCATAACTCGGAATCTAACACGGAATCTACTGCGCCTACATCATAACTCGGAATCTACTGCGCCTACATCATAACTCGGAATCTAACTCGGAATCTACTGCGCCTACATCATAACTCGGAATCTACTGCACCTACATCATAACTCGGAATCAAACACGGAATCTACTGCGCCTACATCATAACTCGGAATCTACTGCGCCTACATCATAACTCGGAATCTAACTCGGAATCTACTGCGCCTACATCATAACTCGGAATCTACTGCGCCTACATCATAACTCGGAATCTAACTCGGAATCTACTGCGCCTACATCATAACTCGGAATCTACTGCGCCTACATCATAACTCGGAATCTAACTCGGAATCTACTGCGCCTACATCATGACTCGGAATCTAACTCGGAATCTACTGCGCCTACATCATAACTCGGAATTTAACTCGAAATCTACTGCGCCTACATCATAACTCGGAATCTACTGCGCCTACATCATAACTCGGAATCTAACTCGGAATCTACTGCGCCTACATCATAACTCGGAATCTACTGCGCCTACATCATAACTCGGAATCTAACTCGGAATCTACTGCGCCTACATCATAACTCGGAATCTAACTCGGAATCTACTGCGCCTACATCATAACTCGGAATCTACTGCGCCTACATCATAACTCGGAATCTAACTCGGAATCTACTGCGCCTACATCATAACTCGGAATCTACTGCGCCGACATCATAACTCGGAATCTAACTCGGAATCTACTGCGCCTATATCATAACTCGGAATCTACTGCGCCGACATCATAACTCGAAATCTAACTCGGAATGTACTGCGCCTACATCATAACTCGGAATCTAACTCGGAATCTACTGCGCCTACATCATAACTCGGAATCTACTGCGCCTACATCATAACTCGGAATATAACTCGGAATCTACTGCGCCTACATCATAACTCGGAATCTACTGCGCCTACATCATAACTCGGAATCTAACTCGGAATCTACTGCGCCTACATCATAACTCGGAATCTACTGCGCCTACATCATAACTAGGAATCTAACTCGGAATCTACTGCGCCTACATCATAACTCGGAATCTAACTCGGAATCTACTGCGCCTACATCATAACTCGGAATTTAACTCGGAATCTACTGCGCCTACATCATAACTCGAAATCTACTGCGCCTACATCATAACTCGGAATCTAACTCGGAATCTACTGCGCCTACATCATAACTCGGAATTTAACTCGGAATCTACTGCGCCTACATCATAACTCGGAATCTAACTCGAAATCTACTGCGCCTACATCATAACTCGGAATCTAACTCGGAATCTACTGCGCCGACATCATAACTCGGAATCTAACTCGGAATCTACTGCGCCTACATCATAACTCGGAATCTACTGCGCCTACATCATAACTCGGAATCTAACTCGGAATCTACTGCGCCTACATCATAACTCGGAATCTACTGCGCCTACATCATAACTCGAAATCTAACTCGGAATCTACTGCGCCTACATCATAACTCGGAATCTAACTCGGAATCTACTGCGCCTACATCATAACTCGGAATCTACTGCGCCTACATCATAACTCAAAATCTAACTCGGAATCTACTGCGCCTACATCATAACTCGGAATCTAACTCGGAATCTACTGCGCCTACATCATAACTCGGAATATAACTCGGAATCTACTGCGCCTACATCATAACTCGGAATCTACTGCGCCTACATCATAACTCGGAATCTAACTCGGAATCTACTGCGCCTACATCATAACTCGGAATCTACTGCGCCTACATCATAACTCGGAATCTAACTCGGAATCTACTGCGCCTACATCATAACTCGGAATCTACTGCGCCTACATCATAACTCGGAATCTAACTCGGAATCTACTGCGGCTACATCATAACTCGGAATCTACTGAGCCTACATCATAACTCGGAATCTCCTGCGCCTACATCATAACTCGGAATCTACTGCGCCTACATCATAACTTGGAATCTAACTCGGAATCTACTGCGCCTACATCATAACTCGGAATCTACTGCGCCTACATCATAACTTGGAATCTAACTCGGAATCTACTGCGCCTACATCATAACTCGGAATCTACTGCGCCGACATCATAACTCGGAATCTAACTCGGAATCTACTGCGCCTACATCATAACTCGGAATCTACTGCGCCTACATCATAACTCGGAATTTAACTCGAAATCTACTGCGCCTACATCATAACTCGGAATCTACTGCGCCTACATCATAACTCGGAATCTAACTCGGAATCTACTGCGCCTACATCATAACTCGGAATCTACTGCGCCTACATCATAACTCGGAATCTAACTCGGAATCTACTGCGCCTACATCATAACTCGGAATCTAACTCGGAATCTACTGCGCCTACATCATAACTCGGAATCTACTGCGCCTACATCATAACTCGGAATCTAACTCGGAATCTACTGCGCCTACATCATAACTCGGAATCTACTGCGCCGACATCATAACTCGGAATCTAACTCGGAATCTA
Source organism: Coturnix japonica (assembly GCF_054131305.1). Taxonomy (NCBI): domain Eukaryota; kingdom Metazoa; phylum Chordata; class Aves; order Galliformes; family Phasianidae; genus Coturnix; species Coturnix japonica. The sequence goes on along the minus strand of NC_140668.1, from coordinate 11,237,350 downwards.
CTGCGCCTATATCATAACTCGGAATCTACTGCGCCTACATCATAACTCGAAATCTAACTCGGAATGTACTGCGCCTACATCATAACTCGGAATCTAACTCGGAATCTACTGCGCCTACATCATAACTCGGAATCTACTGCGCCTACATCATAACTCGGAATATAACTCGGAATCTACTGCGCCTACATCATAACTCGGAATCTACTGCGCCTACATCATAACTCGGAATCTAACTCGGAATCTACTGCGCCTACATCATAACTCGGAATCTACTGCGCCTACATCATAACTAGGAATCTAACTCGGAATCTACTGCGCCTACATCATAACTCGGAATCTACTGCGCCTACATCATATCTCGGAATCTAACTCGGAATCTACTGCGCCTACATCATAACTCGGAATCTAACTCGGAATCTACTGCGCCTACATCATAACTCGGAATTTAACTCGGAATCTACTGCGCCTACATCATAACTCGAAATCTACTGCGCCTACATCATAACTCGGAATCTAACTCGGAATCTACTGCGCCTACATCATAACTCGGAATTTAACTCGGAATCTACTGCGCCTACATCATAACTCGGAATCTAACTCGAAATCTACTGCGCCTACATCATAACTCGGAATCTAACTCGGAATCTACTGCGCCGACATCATAACTCGGAATCTAACTCGGAATCTACTGCGCCTACATCATAACTCGGAATCTACTGCGCCTACATCATAACTCGGAATCTAACTCGGAATCTACTGCGCCTACATCATAACTCGGAATCTACTGCGCCTACATCATAACTCGAAATCTAACTCGGAATCTACTGCGCCTACATCATAACTCGGAATCTAACTCGGAATCTACTGCGCCTACATCATAACTCGGAATCTACTGCGCCTACATCATAACTCAAAATCTAACTCGGAATCTACTGCGCCTACATCATAACTCGGAATCTAACTCGGAATCTACTGCGCCTACATCATAACTCGGAATATAACTCGGAATCTACTGCGCCTACATCATAACTCGGAATCTACTGCGCCTACATCATAACTCGGAATCTACTGCGCCGACATCATAACTCGGAATCTAACTCGGAATCTACTGCGCCTACATCATAACTCGGAATCTACTGCGCCTACATCATAACTCGGAATCTAACTCGGAATCTACTGTGCCTACATCATAACTCGGAATCTACTGCGCCTACATCATATCTCGGAATCTAACTCGGAATCTACTGCGCCTACATCATAACTCGGAATCTAACTCGGAATCTACTGCGCCTACATCATAACTCGGAATTTAACTCGGAATCTACTGCGCCTACATCATAACTCGAAATCTACTGCGCCTACATCATAACTCGGAATCTAACTCGGAATCTACTGCGCCTACATCATAACTCGGAATCTAACTCGGAATCTACTGCGCCTACATCATAACTCGGAATCTACTGCGCCGACATCATAACTCGGAATCTAACTCGGAATCTACTGCGCCTACATCATAACTCGGAATCTACTGCGCCTACATCATAACTCGGAATCTAACTCGGAATCTACTGCGCCTACATCATAACTCGGAATCTACTGCGCCTACATCATAACTCGAAATCTAACTCGGAATCTACTGCGCCTATATCATAACTCGGAATCTAACTCGGAATCTACTGCGCCTACATCATAACTCGGAATCTACTGCGCCTACATCATAACTCGAAATCTAACTCGGAATCTACTGCGCCTACATCATAACTCGGAATCTAACTCGGAATCTACTGCGCCTACATCATAACTCGGAATATAACTCGGAATCTACTGCGCCTACATCATAACTCGGAATCTACTGCGCCTACATCATAACTCGGAATCTAACTCGGAATCTACTGCGCCTACATCATAACTCGGAATCTACTGCGCCTACATCATAACTCGGAATCTAACTCGGAATCTACTGCGCCTACATCATAACTCGGAATCTACTGCGCCTACATCATAACTCGGAATCTAACTCGGAATCTACTGCGCCTACATCATAACTCGGAATCTACTGCGCCTACATCATAACTCGGAATCTAACTCGGAATCTACTGCGGCTACATCATAACTCGGAATCTACTGAGCCTACATCATAACTCGGAATCTCCTGCGCCTACATCATAACTCGGAATCTACTGCGCCTACATCATAACTTGGAATCTAACTCGGAATCTACTGCGCCTACATCATAACTCGGAATCTACTGCGCCTACACCATAACTTGGAATCTAACTCGGAATCTACTGCGCCTACATCATAACTCGGAATCTACTGCGCCTACATCATAACTCGGAATCTAACTCGGAATCTACTGCGCCTACATCATAACTCGGAATCTACTGCGCCGACATCATAACTCGGAATCTAACTCGGAATCTACTGCGCCTACATCATAACTCGTAATCTACTGCGCCTACATCATAACTCGGAATCTAACACGGAATCTACTGCGCCTACATCATAACTCGGAATCTACTGCGCCTACATCATAACTCGGAATCTAACTCGGAATCTACTGCGCCTACATCATAACTCGGAATCTACTGCACCTACATCATAACTCGGAATCAAACACGGAATCTACTGCGCCTACATCATAACTCGGAATCTACTGCGCCTACATCATAACTCGGAATCTAACTCGGAATCTACTGCGCCTACATCATAACTCGGAATCTACTGCGCCTACATCATAACTCGGAATCTAACTCGGAATCTACTGCGCCTACATCATAACTCGGAATCTACTGCGCCTACATCATAACTCGGAATCTAACTCGGAATCTACTGCGCCTACATCATAACTCGGAATCTAACTCGGAATCTACTGCGCCTACATCATAACTCGGAATTTAACTCGAAATCTACTGCGCCTACATCATAACTCGGAATCTACTGCGCCTACATCATAACTCGGAATCTAACTCGGAATCTACTGCGCCTACATCATAACTCGGAATCTACTGCGCCTACATCATAACTCGGAATCTAACTCGGAATCTACTGCGCCTACATCATAACTCGGAATCTAACTCGGAATCTACTGCGCCTACATCATAACTCGGAATCTACTGCGCCTACATCATAACTCGGAATCTAACTCGGAATCTACTGCGCCTACATCATAACTCGGAATCTACTGCGCCGACATCATAACTCGGAATCTAACTCGGAATCTACTGCGCCTATATCATAACTCGGAATCTACTGCGCCGACATCATAACTCGAAATCTAACTCGGAATGTACTGCGCCTACATCATAACTCGGAATCTAACTCGGAATCTACTGCGCCTACATCATAACTCGGAATCTACTGCGCCTACATCATAACTCGGAATATAACTCGGAATCTACTGCGCCTACATCATAACTCGGAATCTACTGCGCCTACATCATAACTCGGAATCTAACTCGGAATCTACTGCGCCTACATCATAACTCGGAATCTACTGCGCCTACATCATAACTAGGAATCTAACTCGGAATCTACTGCGCCTACATCATAACTCGGAATCTAACTCGGAATCTACTGCGCCTACATCATAACTCGGAATTTAACTCGGAATCTACTGCGCCTACATCATAACTCGAAATCTACTGCGCCTACATCATAACTCGGAATCTAACTCGGAATCTACTGCGCCTACATCATAACTCGGAATTTAACTCGGAATCTACTGCGCCTACATCATAACTCGGAATCTAACTCGAAATCTACTGCGCCTACATCATAACTCGGAATCTAACTCGGAATCTACTGCGCCGACATCATAACTCGGAATCTAACTCGGAATCTACTGCGCCTACATCATAACTCGGAATCTACTGCGCCTACATCATAACTCGGAATCTAACTCGGAATCTACTGCGCCTACATCATAACTCGGAATCTACTGCGCCTACATCATAACTCGAAATCTAACTCGGAATCTACTGCGCCTACATCATAACTCGGAATCTAACTCGGAATCTACTGCGCCTACATCATAACTCGGAATCTACTGCGCCTACATCATAACTCAAAATCTAACTCGGAATCTACTGCGCCTACATCATAACTCGGAATCTAACTCGGAATCTACTGCGCCTACATCATAACTCGGAATATAACTCGGAATCTACTGCGCCTACATCATAACTCGGAATCTACTGCGCCTACATCATAACTCGGAATCTAACTCGGAATCTACTGCGCCTACATCATAACTCGGAATCTACTGCGCCTACATCATAACTCGGAATCTAACTCGGAATCTACTGCGCCTACATCATAACTCGGAATCTACTGCGCCTACATCATAACTCGGAATCTAACTCGGAATCTACTGCGGCTACATCATAACTCGGAATCTACTGAGCCTACATCATAACTCGGAATCTCCTGCGCCTACATCATAACTCGGAATCTACTGCGCCTACATCATAACTTGGAATCTAACTCGGAATCTACTGCGCCTACATCATAACTCGGAATCTACTGCGCCTACATCATAACTTGGAATCTAACTCGGAATCTACTGCGCCTACATCATAACTCGGAATCTACTGCGCCGACATCATAACTCGGAATCTAACTCGGAATCTACTGCGCCTACATCATAACTCGGAATCTACTGCGCCTACATCATAACTCGGAATTTAACTCGAAATCTACTGCGCCTACATCATAACTCGGAATCTACTGCGCCTACATCATAACTCGGAATCTAACTCGGAATCTACTGCGCCTACATCATAACTCGGAATCTACTGCGCCTACATCATAACTCGGAATCTAACTCGGAATCTACTGCGCCTACATCATAACTCGGAATCTAACTCGGAATCTACTGCGCCTACATCATAACTCGGAATCTACTGCGCCTACATCATAACTCGGAATCTAACTCGGAATCTACTGCGCCTACATCATAACTCGGAATCTACTGCGCCGACATCATAACTCGGAATCTAACTCGGAATCTACTGCGCCTATATCATAACTCGGAATCTACTGCGCCTACATCATAACTCGAAATCTAACTCGGAATGTACTGCGCCTACATCATAACTCGGAATCTAACTCGGAATCTACTGCGCCTACATCATAACTCGGAATCTACTGCGCCTACATCATAACTCGGAATATAACTCGGAATCTACTGCGCCTACATCATAACTCGGAATCTACTGCGCCTACATCATAACTCGGAATCTAACTCGGAATCTACTGCGCCTACATCATAACTCGGAATCTACTGCGCCTACATCATAACTAGGAATCTAACTCGGAATCTACTGCGCCTACATCATAACTCGGAATCTACTGCGCCTACATCATATCTCGGAATCTAACTCGGAATCTACTGCGCCTACATCATAACTCGGAATCTAACTCGGAATCTACTGCGCCTACATCATAACTCGGAATTTAACTCGGAATCTACTGCGCCTACATCATAACTCGAAATCTACTGCGCCTACATCATAACTCGGAATCTAACTCGGAATCTACTGCGCCTACATCATAACTCGGAATTTAACTCGGAATCTACTGCGCCTACATCATAACTCGGAATCTAACTCGAAATCTACTGCGCCTACATCATAACTCGGAATCTAACTCGGAATCTACTGCGCCGACATCATAACTCGGAATCTAACTCGGAATCTACTGCGCCTACATCATAACTCGGAATCTACTGCGCCTACATCATAACTCGGAATCTAACTCGGAATCTACTGCGCCTACATCATAACTCGGAATCTACTGCGCCTACATCATAACTCGAAATCTAACTCGGAATCTACTGCGCCTACATCATAACTCGGAATCTAACTCGGAATCTACTGCGCCTACATCATAACTCGGAATCTACTGCGCCTACATCATAACTCAAAATCTAACTCGGAATCTACTGCGCCTACATCATAACTCGGAATCTAACTCGGAATCTACTGCGCCTACATCATAACTCGGAATATAACTCGGAATCTACTGCGCCTACATCATAACTCGGAATCTACTGCGCCTACATCATAACTCGGAATCTAACTCGGAATCTACTGCGCCTACATCATAACTCGGAATCTACTGCGCCTACATCATAACTCGGAATCTAACTCGGAATCTACTGCGCCTACATCATAACTCGGAATCTACTGCGCCTACATCATAACTCGGAATCTAACTCTGAATCTACTGCGGCTACATCATAACTCGGAATCTACTGAGCCTACATCATAACTCGGAATCTCCTGCGCCTACATCATAACTCGGAATCTACTGCGCCTACATCATAACTTGGAATCTAACTCGGAATCTACTGCGCCTACATCATAACTCGGAATCTACTGCGCCTACATCATAACTTGGAATCTAACTCGGAATCTACTGCGCCTACATCATAACTCGGAATCTACTGCGCCTACATCATAACTCGGAATCTAACTCGGAATCTACTGCGCCTACATCATAACTCGGAATCTACTGCGCCGACATCATAACTCGGAATCTAACTCGGAATCTACTGCGCCTACATCATAACTCGGAATCTAACTCGGAATCTACTGCGCATACATCATAACTCGGAATCTACTGCGCCTACATCATAACTCGGAATCTAACTCGGAATCTACTGCGCCTACATCATAACTCGGAATCTACTGCGCCTACATCATAACTCGGAATCTAACACGGAATCTACTGCGCCCTACATCATAACTCGGAATCTACTGCGCCTACATCATAACTCGGAATCTAACTCGGAATCTACTGCGCCTACATCATAACTCGGAATCTACTGCGCCTACATCATAACTCGGAATCTAACTCGGAATCTACTGCGCCTACATCATAACTCGGAATCTACTGCGCCTACATCATAACTCGGAATCTAACTCGGAATCTACTGCGCCTACATCATAACTCGGAATCTACTGCGCCTACATCATAACTCGGAATCTAACTCGGAATCTACTGCGCCTACATCATAACTCGGAATCTAACTCGGAATCTACTGCGCCTACATCATAACTCGGAATCTAACTCGGAATCTACTGCGCCTACATCATAACTCGGAATTTAACTCGAAATCTACTGCGCCTACATCATAACTTGGAATCTACTGCGCCTACATCATAACTCGGAATCTAACTCGGAATCTACTGCGCCTACATCATAACTCGGAATCTACTGCGCCTACATCATAACTCGGAATCTAACTCGGAATCTACTGCGCCTACATCATAACTCGGAATCTAACTCGGAATCTACTGCGCCTACATCATAACTCAGAATCTAACTCGGAATCTACTGCGCCTACATCATAACTCGGAATCTACTGCGCCTACATCATAACTCGGAATCTAACTCGGAATCTACTGCGCCTACATCATAACTCGGAATCTACTGCGCCTACATCATAACTTGGAATCTAACTCGGAATCTACTGTGCCTACATCATAACTCGGAATCTCCTGCGCCTACATCATAACTCGGAATCTAACTCGGAATCTTCTGCGCCTACATCATAACTCGGAATCTACTGCGCCGACATCATAACTCGGAATCTAACTCGGAATCTACTGCGCCTACATCATAACTCGGAATCTACTGCGCCTACATCATAACTCGGAATCTAACTCGGAATCTACTGCGCCTACATCATAACTCGGAATCTACTGCGCCTACATCATAACTCGGAATCTAACTCGGAATCTACTGCGCCTACATCATAATGTTGGAAGTAACCGCGGGAGGCAAGTCTCATACTATCATGGTCAACAAGCCTCGTTTATTAGGTGTTACAGCATCTTATTTATACAATCAGTAATAAGTTCATGCATATTGCAAAAGTAAAGCTCAGGATTGGTGAATTAGACATTACTTCATCTGACCTTTGTGGTTAGTCTTATGGATACTTTTTCTTTGCAGCTCTGTCTACACCTTGCTACACAACTTGCTTTTCCCTTAGGCCGTCCTTGCTTCTAGATACATATTTCATCTTTAGCTACATACCCTGTCTTTTCACATACTGATTTCTTCTCAGCTGCCTAGCCCGTGATCGTCCCTAGGATAAACCGTCTTTGTCTTTAATCACGTTCATTCTTTTACAATTTAACTAGTGGAATCTCTTCATGTCCTTTCTCATGAAGCCATTCTGCATAAACACTCTCCACATTTCCCCCGTTTTCTTTTAAAATGAAAAGGCTCAGTTCAACGACCGATTAATCATATTTAACAAGCAGTTCAGTTCTTTTGTTCAATCAGTTCTCAAGTAGTTTTATCCTGCTCCATAGCTGCTGCTCTGTGAACTCCTTATCTCGATCCATGGCTGCTGCTCCATAAAATTCTTCTTGTATTACAACAATTCCAAGATTCTGCCTATAGAGTAACAACACTACTTAAATTAATAACACAACTATTATAACTCAATCAAGACCTCAATTGACAATACTCTAAAAGTGAAAAAAGAGACAAGTCAAATACAACACAACAACATTACTGTTAAACCTACTAAAAAGAACAAACATGTTTGTACTGCAACCTAAGTTTCTGCAACCTAAAAATAAATCCGTGAGGGTCCCATTGTGTTAATCTGTAACTGATCAGGAAAAGTCTTCAATTTTCATATACTCTGATATATTGATTTTAATGACCACTAAAATTTGTGCAATAAATGCTTTTAAGATGCTCATAACCATGCTCTACCAACTGAGTTATCCGGGCTAATAATTGATTAATGATTGTGCAATTTTATGAAGTAGCATGTCAAATAGAACCAATTTTAGAGGACAAATGTACTAGAGTATCACTAGGGGCATTAATACTTATTGACCCTTGAGAAACAGCAAGCCATGTTGGTGGTGGATGCGACAGGTAGTGCCAGCAGGGCATCCCCTGCTTCAAGGTGCACCTTTCCTCTCTCACCCATCACAGATTCTCTCCTGCATTCAGGGTCTGAAGGATTTCTTCCAGTTGTACACCATATCCGCATGGCCAGTGCGTGATATAGAGCCCAAGTGGAACACCTGCTTGGAAAACAGAATAAACTATCAAATTTAGTTCTAATAGCGTGCACTTTTGTCTAAAATGATGCATGGTTATATTTTCAGATCCCAATTAATTGGATGTAAAAGAGGTATCCGTTCTATGATACAGGGTCATCTCTTTGTCTGGGTTTCCTTTCCAGGTTTTGTCTTTGCAAATTAAGAAAAGCTAATTAATAGGCTAATAACATCATAACCAAACAGTACTAAAACATTAAAAGAGCTATTCCTGTAGATTCTAGCATTGATTACATCAAATCCTGTTTAATACACATCTGATCTATTACTAGAATAGAAGAAGCACACAACATCCTAGCTAATGCCTTAAACTCTAAATCTTGAGACTGCATTGGTAAAACAGAAAATCACACACTATGTCAAACTATTACCAATATTATCTATAACACAGCAAGTTACAAAGCAATACCACTAAGTAAGAAACACACAATTACAATTACTATAAAGGCTGGATGCTATTTTCTGCCTTCAAATGAGACCAAACATATCATGCTGGAACCCACATAGGGCCAGTCCCTGTGGAAATACGAGCATATTCATGACCCCAAGTTGTCAGTGGTAGAGGACAGTCCCAAAGTCCTGTGGCCATATTCCAAACATTAACCATAGGCTGTTCCTTTAGCACCGGGGAAGCCTCAAAATGACAATCCACATAAGCTGTATCTCTATGAACACGATTCAAAAAATTCAGCACAAACAAAACACGCAAAACCTTGCATAATATTTCTTGTAGTGGGCCTCCCATATTCCCCCTTTTTTGTTTAATAATAAGAATGGATTTCAATGTTTGATAAATGTGATCAGTGATAGCTTGTCCAGTGGGAGAATGAGCAATGGCTCTAGTATGTCTAACACACCCTTCTTGGAGGAAAGTTTGAGTGGTCTTAGAGGTATATGCAGGCCCATTATCTGTTTTTGTAGTATGTGGGATTCCCATAGCAGCATAAGCAGATAACCAGTGTTTATGGGTGTCATGACTGTGTTCACCTGTATGTGCTGTGGCAAATATGTAAGAAGAATGAATATCTATTGTTACATGTGCATATTTTACACGGCCAAATTCAGGAATGTGAGTGACATTTGTCTGACACAGTTGAAGAGGTGCTGTGCCACATGGATTTGTCCGAGTCTGAGGCAAAGAGCTATCAGTCAAATTATGTAGCTGGTATTCAGTCACAAACACGGTGTATTGCATAGGAGATAGGATCATTCTTAACACAGTTTTCCAATCGTGAGGGGTCATAGCGTAAGTGTCACTGTTTGTAACCAAAAGATTGTATGTAAAGGCTGACTGAACTCTGTATGTTCTCACTGACTCCCTTAGCTCCTTCACTGCCTCACAAGGCAGGGATTCCAAATGGGGGACCTGATTAGGAAAGCTTTGCAACGTGTCAGCATCACCCCTTAATATTGTTTCTTCTCTGCATTGCTCTAAGACATCACAGTACGCTGTAGGGAAAATTGTCATTCCTGCTTCCTTCAAAGTATCATCAGGAGGAAATGCGTCCGATTCTCTTTCTGGATCTACTGGACCTGGGTCATAACGATCCCCTGGTTTCAGTCCATCCGTGTCTTTAACCACGTTACACACGGGCTGCACAGACGCAGCCGCGCACGACGAGGGAGGGGCGGCATGGCGAGGTGCAGAGAACGACGTGGGCGAAGCAGAGGGCGGGGGTGCTGTAGAGACCGACAACGCGACGAGCGACGTGTGCGGGGGGGCAGGCGGCCGCTGGCTGGGAACGGCAGCTTGTATCGGAGCGCGGCCGCTGTTCTTTCGTGCGCTGCTTCTCACATTTCCCGACTTCCTATAGCATACAGCAGCGTTGTGGGTGTTGGATTGACACTTGCTGCGCCAAATCCCAGTGGCTTGGCACTCGTGACGGATGTGGCCAGTTTTTTCACAACGGAAACATGTCATGAGGGAGCTGTTCTGCGAGCGTGGGCTTGTAGCGACTGCAGCTTGGAGGGGTGCAAGGGCTGCTAACACTTGATTCTGAGAAGCCTCAGCCTGTGTCTTTAATCCTGCCCCTAGCTCTTTAATAGCCTCAACTATGAAAGCCTGAGCCCCCGTGGGCACGCTCGATAGTCTGTCTAACGCCTCCTCTATTGTCCAGTTACTCCTCAAAGTACTTAGAATGCTATGAGCTGTAGCATTACAATTCTGAAGTGCACAATGTTTTAGCATTATTTCCCTCATGTACTCTGGTACTCCAGACTTCTCTATGGCTCCAGCTACCTTATCTAGAAACGCTCCAAAATCCTCATTTCTTCCCTGCCGGATTCCCATATAAGACAACAACCCACCTGGTGCCTTGATCTTATCCATAGCCTGCCTGGCCAGATGCATTGACTCCCTACATTTAGCTGGTCCTAATAAGGCCTGGGCCTCCTTCCGGATGAAAGGACCCACCCCTAAAAGTTCTTCAACAGTGACATTATACAAGGGATCTCCGGGCTGCCTAACTATCGCAACTCTCTGTTGGCACATCTCTTCCCAATAAGCATTAAATAGCAATTGTTGGTGCTGCGAAAAAATCAACCTAGCTATAGCCCCACAATCAGATGGCAACAAAACCTGAGTACTCCAGATATAATCCAGTATCTGTCTCGCTGGCTCACTTTTTACTCCAAACTGACTGACCGTAGACCGCAATTGTAACAACAACTTCCAATCTAAAGCACTGATAACAGCCTGTATCCCGCCTGCAGGATCAGGCGAATACCCCACCGACAGCACCATCTGTGGCACCGCTTCCAACGCCTCACCGTCTCCCGTCTCCAAACAAGCCCGCGCCAGCGCAGCCCAAGCCTCCCCCCGCTCCCGCGCGACGGCCTCCGCCAGGTCACTCTGTGCCCCAGGGAGCGGCTCATTGCAAAGGGGGGTCGAGGGGGCCGGCTGTAGCGCCATGGTCGATGCAGGCGGCTCGTCTGATACAGATGTGCAGGGAGACGGAGACGGGGCACTCGGCTCCACAGCCACTGGCAACTCAGGCTCGGCGGCCGGCGGCAACTTTACGGTGGACACTGCAGGGGGCACCGGGCAATCTGACCATTCATTATAATTCTTATTCCACCCCTGCACAGCACTAGCTTTCTCTACCGCTTCCTTTTCTGCCTGATATTGCAACAAATCATTATAAACCACACGCCAACACTTCCCGCATTTTTTAGCCATTTTCTCCCCATCTATCATTCCCTGAAAAATTGCATCTCCAAATTTACGCCACTCAGCAAGATCATGCACTAAATGCGGATTCTGAAATAACCCTTTAGCATACCCATACACTAATAACTTAGGGAGTTCCTTTTCCAAGGCTATCCCCTTAAGCTGTCTCCGCCTAAGAAAAGCGGAAAATAAATTATATGCTGCTTGCCTGTCCATTTTTACTCACGTCGGTACCGTTGCAGCCCTCCAGGCTTCGGCAGCACGTGTCGGTCGAGCCCACCTGTCGTGGTCGCTCGAGACGCGGAGCTCCAATTTTAGCTCTTTTCGTCGTCCGTCGGGCTGTGAAATCCGGACCCGAACCCAACGCAGTTCTTCACCCGTGGCGCCCTTTTTTCCTTATCACGTCGGGGTCACCATTTCTTGGAAGTAACCGCGGGAGACAAGTCTCATACTATCATGGTCAACAAGCCTCGTTTATTAGGTGTTACAGCATCTTATTTATACAATCAGTAATAAGTTCATGCATATTGCAAAAGTAAAGCTCAGGATTGGTGAATTAGACATTACTTCATCTGACCTTTGTGGTTAGTCTTATGGATACTTTTTCTTTGCAGCTCTGTCTACACCTTGCTACACAACTTGCTTTTCCCTTAGGCCGTCCTTGCTTCTAGATACATATTTCATCTTTAGCTACATACCCTGTCTTTTCACATACTGATTTCTTCTCAGCTGCCTAGCCCGTGATCGTCCCTAGGATAAACCGTCTTTGTCTTTAATCACGTTCATTCTTTTACAATTTAACTAGTGGAATCTCTTCATGTCCTTTCTCATGAAGCCATTCTGCATAAACACTCTCCACATCATAACTCGGAATCTAACTCGGAATCTACTGCGCCTACATCATAACTCGGAATCTAACTCGGAATCTACTGCGCCTACATCATAACTCGGAATCTACTGCGCCTACATCATAACTCGGAATCTAACTCGGAATCTACTGCGCCTACATCATAACTCGGAATCTACTGCGCCTACATCATAACTCGGAATCTAACTCGGAATCTACTGCGCCTACATCATAACTCGGAATCTACTGCGCCTACATCATAACTCGGAATCTACTGCGCCGACATCATAACTCGGAATCTAACTCGGAATCTACTGCGCCTACATCATAACTCGGAATCTACTGCGCCTACATCATAACTCGGAATCTAACTCGGAATCTACTGCGCCTACATCATAACTCGGAATCTACTGCGCCTACATCATAACTCGGAATCTAACTCGGAATCTACTGCGCCTACATCATAACTCGGAATCTAACTCGGAATCTACTGCGCCTACATCATAACTCGGAATCTACTGCGCCTACATCATAACTCGGAATCTAACTCGGAATCTACTGCGCCTACATCATAACTCGGAATCTACTGCGCCTACATCATAACACGGAATCTAACTCGGAATCTACTGCGCCTACATCATAACTCAGAATCTACTGCGCCTACATCATAACTCGGAATCTACTGCGCCTACATCATAACTCGGTATCTAACTCGGAATCTACTGCGCCTACATCATAACTCGGAATCTACTGCGCCTACATCATAACTTGGAATCTAACTCGGAATCTACTGCGCCTACATCATAACTCGGAATCTACTGCGCCTACATCATAACTCGGAATCTAACTCGGAATCTACTGCGCCTACATCATAACTCGGAATCTACTGCGCCAACATCATAACTCGGAATCTAACTCGGAATCTACTGCGCCTATATCATAACTCGGAATCTACTGCGCCTACATCATAACTCGGAATCTAACTCGGAATCTACTGCGCCTACATCATAACTCGGAATCTACTGCGCCTACATCATAACTCGGAATATAACTCGGAATCTACTGCGCCTACATCATAACTCGGAATCTACTGCGCCTACATCATAACTCGGAATCTAACTCGGAATCTACTGCGCCTACATCATAACTCGGAATCTACTGCGCCTACATCATAACTCGGAATCTAACTCGGAATCTACTGCGCCTACATCATAACTCGGAATCTACTGCGCCTACATCATATCTCGGAATCTAACTCGGAATCTACTGCGCCTACATCATAACTCGGAATCTAACTCGGAATCTACTGCGCCTACATCATAACTCGGAATTTAACTCGGAATCTACTGCGCCTACATCATAACTCGAAATCTACTGCGCCTACATCATAACTCGGAATCTAACTCGGAATCTACTGCGCCTACATCATAACTCGGAATCTAACTCGGAATCTACTGCGCCTACATCATAACTCGGAATATACTGCGCCGACATCATAACTCGGAATCTAACTCGGAATCTACTGCGCCTACATCATAACTCGGAATCTACTGCGCCTACATCATAACTCGGAATCTAACTCGGAATCTACTGCGCCTACATCATAACTCGGAATCTACTGCGCCTACATCATAACTCGAAATCTAACTCGGAATCTACTGCGCCTACATCATAACTCGGAATCTAACTCGGAATCTACTGCGCCTACATCATAACTCGGAATCTACTGCGCCTACATCATAACTCGGAATCTAACTCGGAATCTACTGCGCCTACATCATAACTCGGAATCTACTGCGCCTACATCATAACTCGGAATCTAAGTCGGAATCTACTGCGCCTACATCATAACTCGGAATCTACTGCGCCTACATCATAACTCGGAATCTAACTCGGAATCTACTGCGCCTACATCATAACTCGGAATCTACTGCGCCTACATCATAACTCGGAATCTAACTCGGAATCTACTGCGCCTACATCATAACTCGGAATCTACTGAGCCTACATCATAACTCGGAATCTCCTGCGCCTACATCATAACTCGGAATCTACTGCGCCTACATCATAACTTGGAATCTAACTCGGAATCTACTGCGCCTACATCATAACTCGGAATCTACTGCGCCTACATCATAACTTGGAATCTAACTCGGAATCTACTGCGCCTACATCATAACTCGGAATCTACTGCGCCTACATCATAACTCGGAATCTAACTCGGAATCTACTGCGCCTACATCATAACTCGGAATCTACTGCACCGACATCATAACTCGGAAGCTAAGTCGGAATCTACTGCGCCTACATCATAACTCGTAATCTACTGCGCCTACATCATAACTCGGAATCTAACACGGAATCTACTGCGCCTACATCATAACTCGGAATCTACTGCGCCTACATCATAACTCGGAATCTAACTCGGAATCTACTGCGCCTACATCATAACTCGGAATCTACTGCGCCTACATCATAACTCGGAATCTAACTCGGAATCTACTGCGCCTACATCATAACTCGGAATCTACTGCGCCTACATCATAACTCGGAATCTAACTCGGAATCTACTGCGCCTACATCATAACTCGGAATCTACTGCGCCTACATCATAACTCGGAATCTAACTCGGAATCTACTGCGCCTACATCATAACTCGGAATCTACTGCGCCTACATCATAACTCGGAATCTAACTCGGAATCTACTGCGCCTACATCATAACTCGGAATCTACTGCGCCTACATCATAACTCGGAATCTAACTCGGAATCTACTGCGCCTACATCATAACTCGGAATCTACTGCGCCTACATCATAACTCGGAATCTAAGTCGGAATCTACTGCGCCTACATCATAACTCGGAATCTACTGCGCCTACATCATAACTCGGAATCTAACTCGGAATCTACTGCGCCTACATCATAACTCGGAATCTACTGCGCCTACATCATAACTCGGAATCTAACTCGGAATCTACTGCGCCTACATCATAACTCGGAATCTACTGAGCCTACATCATAACTCGGAATCTCCTGCGCCTACATCATAACTCGGAATCTACTGCGCCTACATCATAACTTGGAATCTAACTCGGAATCTACTGCGCCTACATCATAACTCGGAATCTACTGCGCCTACATCATAACTTGGAATCTAACTCGGAATCTACTGCGCCTACATCATAACTCGGAATCTACTGCGCCTACATCATAACTCGGAATCTAACTCGGAATCTACTGCGCCTACATCATAACTCGGAATCTACTGCACCGACATCATAACTCGGAATCTAAGTCGGAATCTACTGCGCCTACATCATAACTCGTAATCTACTGCGCCTACATCATAACTCGGAATCTAACACGGAATCTACTGCGCCTACATCATAACTCGGAATCTACTGCGCCTACATCATAACTCGGAATCTAACTCGGAATCTACTGCGCCTACATCATAACTCGGAATCTACTGCGCCTACATCATAACTCGGAATCTAACTCGGAATCTACTGCGCCTACATCATAACTCGGAATCTACTGCGCCTACATCATAACTCGGAATCTAACTCGGAATCTACTGCGCCTACATCATAACTCGGAATCTACTGCGCCTACATCATAACTCGGAATCTAACTCGGAATCTACTGCGCCTACATCATAACTCGGAATCTACTGCGCCTACATCATAACTCGGAATCTAACTCGGAATCTACTGCGCCTACATCATAACTCGGAATCTACTGCGCCGACATCATAACTCGGAATCTAACTCGGAATCTACTGCGCCTACATCATAACTCGGAATCTAACTCGGAATCTACTGCGCCTACATCATAACTCGGAATTTAACTCGAAATCTACTGCGCCTACATCATAACTCGGAATCTACTGCGCCTACATCATAACTCGGAATCTAACTCGGAATCTACTGCGCCTACATCATAACTCGGAATCTACTGCGCCTACATCATAACTCGGAATCTAACTCGGAATCTACTGCGCCTACATCATAACTCGGAATCTACTGCGCCTACATCATAACTCGGAATCTAACTCGGAATCTACTGCGCCTACATCATAACTCGGAATCTAACTCGGAATCTACTGCGCCTACATCATAACTCGGAATCTAACTCGGAATCTACTGCGCCTACATCATAACTCGGAATCTACTGCGCCTACATCATAACTCGGAATCTAACTCGGAATCTACTGCGCCTACATCATAACTCGGAATCTACTGCGCCTACATCATAACTCGGAATCTAAGTCGGAATCTACTGCGCCTACATCATAACTCGGAATCTACTGCGCCTACATCATAACTCGGAATCTACTGCGCCTACATCATAACTCGGAATCTAACTCGGAATCTACTGCGCCTACATCATAACTCGGAATCTAACTCGGAATCTACTGCGCCTACATCATAACTCGGAATCTACTGCGCCTACATCATAACTCGGAATCTAACTCGGAATCTACTGCGCCTACATCATAACTCGGAATCTACTGCGCCTACATCATAACTCGGAATCTACTGCGCTTACATCATAACTCGGAATCTAACTCGGAATCTACTGCGCCTACATCATAACTCGGAATCTACTGCGCCTACATCATAACTTGGAATCTAACTCGGAATCTACTGCGCCTACATCATAACTCGGAATCTACTGCGCCTACATCATAACTCGGAATCTAACTCGGAATCTACTGCGCCTACATCATAACTCGGAATCTACTGCGCCTACATCATAACTCGGAATCTAACTCGGAATCTACTGCGCCTACATCATAACTCGGAATCTACTGCGCCTACAGCATAACTCGGAATCTAACTCAGAATCTACTGCGCCTACATCATAACTCGGAATCTACTGCGCCTACATCATAACTCGGAATCTACTGCGCCTACATCATAACTCGGAATCTAACTCGGAATCTACTGCGCCTACATCATAACTCGGAATCTACTGCGCCTACATCATAACTCGGAATCTAACTCGGAATCTACTGCGCCTACATCATAACTTGGAATCTAACTCGGAATCTACTGCGCCTACATCATAACTCGGAATCTACTGCGCCTACATCATAACTCGGAATCTAACTCGGAATCTACTGCGCCTACATCATAACTCGGAATCTACTGTGCCTACATCATAACTCGGAATCTAACTCGGAATCTACTGCGCCTACATCATAACTCGGAATCTAACTCGGAATCTACTGCGCCTACATCATAACTCAGAATCTAACTCGGAATCTACTGCGCCTACATCATAACTCGGAATCTAACTCGGAATCTACTGCGCCTACATCATAACTCGGAATCTACTGCGCCTACATCATAACTCGGAATCTAACTCGGAATCTACTGCGCCTACATCATAACTCGGAATCTAACTCGGAATCTACTGCGCCTACATCATAACTCGGAATCTAACTCGGAATCTACTGCGCCTACATCATAACTCGGAATCTACTGCGCCTACATCATAACTCGGAATCTAACTCGGAATCTACTGCGCCTACATCATAACTCGGAATCTACTGCGCCTACATCATAACTCGGAATCTAAGTCGGAATCTACTGCGCCTACATCATAACTCGGAATCTACTGCGCCGACATCATAACTCGGAATCTACTGCGCCTACATCATAACTCGGAATCTAACTCGGAATCTACTGCGCCTACATCATAACTCGGAATCTAACTCGGAATCTACTGCGCCTACATCATAACTCAAAATCTAACTCGGAATCTACTGCGCCTACATCATAACTCGGAATCTAACTCGGAATCTACTGCGCCTACATCATAACTCGGAATCTACTGCGCCTACATCATAACTCGGAATCTAACTCGGAATCTACTGCGCCTACATCATAACTCGGAATCTACTGCGCCTACATCATAACTTGGAATCTAACTCGGAATCTACTGCGCCTACATCATAACTCGGAATCTACTGCGCCTACATCATAACTCGGAATCTAACTCGGAATCTACTGCGCCTACATCATAACTCGGAATCTACTGCGCCTACATCATAACTCGGAATCTAACTCGGAATCTACTGCGCCTACATCATAACTCGGAATCTACTGCGCCTACAGCATAACTCGGAATCTAACTCAGAATCTACTGCGCCTACATCATAACTCGGAATCTACTGCGCCTACATCATAACTCGGAATCTACTGCGCCTACATCATAACTCAGAATCTAACTCGGAATCTACTGCGCCTACATCATAACTCGGAATCTACTGCGCCTACATCATAACTCGGAATCTACTGCGCCTACATCATAACTCGGAATCTACTGCGCCTACATCATAACTCGGAATCTAACTCGGAATCTACTGCGCCTACATCATAACTCGGAATCTACTGCGCCTACATCATAACTCGGAATCTAACTCGGAATCTACTGCGCCTACATCATAACTCGGAATCTAACTCGGAATCTACTGTGCCTACATCATAACTCGGAATCTAACTTGGAATCTACTGCACCTACATCATAACTCGGAATCTACTGCGCCTACATCATAACTCGGAATCTAACTCGGAATCTACTGCGCCTACATCATAACTCGGAATCTACTGCGCCTACATCATAACTCGGAATCTACTGCGCCTACAGCATAACTCGGAATCTAACTCGGAATCTACTGCGCCTACATCATAACTCGGAATCTACTGCGCCGACATCATAACTCGGAATCTAACTCGGAATCTACTGCGCCTACATCATAACTCGGAATCTACTGCGCCTACATCATAACTCGGAATCTAACTCGGAATCTACTGCGCCTACATCATAACTCGGAATCTACTGTGCCTACATCATAACTCGAAATCTAACTCGGAATCTACTGCGCCTACATCATAACTCGGAATCTAACTCGGAATCTACTGCGCCTACATCATAACTCGGAATCTACTGCGCCTACATCATAACTCGGAATCTAACTCGGAATCTACTGCGCCTACATCATAACTCGGAATCTACTGCGCCTACATCATAACTCGGAATCTAAGTCGGAATCTACTGCGCCTACATCATAACTCGGAATCTACTGCGCCTACATCATAACTCGGAATCTAACTCGGAATCTACTGCGCCTACATCATAACTCGGAATCTACTGCGCCTACATCATAACTCGGAATCTAACTCGGAATCTACTGCGCCTACATCATAACTCGGAATCTACTGAGCCTACATCATAACTCGGAATCTACTGCGCCTACATCATAACTCGGAATCTACTGCGCCTACATCATAACTCGGAATCTAACTCGGAATCTACTGCGCCTACATCATAACTCGGAATCTACTGCGCCTACATCATAACTTGGAATCTAACTCGGAATCTACTGCGCCTACATCATAACTCGGAATCTACTGCGCCTACATCATAACTCGGAATCTAACTCGGAATCTACTGCGCCTACATCATAACTCGGAATCTAACTCGGAATCTACTGCGCCTACATCATAACTCGGAATCTACTGCGCCGACATCATAACTCGGAATCTAACTCGGAATCTACTGCGCCTACATCATAACTCGGAATCTACTGCGCCTACATCATAACTCGGAATCTAACTCGGAATCTACTGCGCCTACATCATAACTCGGAATCTACTGCGCCTACATCATAACTCGAAATCTAACTCGGAATCTACTGCACCTACATCATAACTCGGAATCTAACTCGGAATCTACTGCGCCTACATCATAACTCGGAATCTACTGCGCCTACATCATAACTCGGAATCTAACTCGGAATCTACTGCGCCTACATCATAACTCGGAATCTACTGCGCCTACATCATAACTCGGAATCTAAGTCGGAATCTACTGCGCCTACATCATAACTCGGAATCTACTGCGCCTACATCATAACTCGGAATCTAACTCGGAATCTACTGCGCCTACATCATAACTCGGAATCTACTGCGCCTACATCATAACTCGGAATATAACTCGGAATCTACTGCGCCTACATCATAACTCGGAATCTACTGCGCCTACATCATAACACGGAATCTAACTCGGAATCTACTGCGCCTACATCATAACTCAGAATCTACTGCGCCTACATCATATCTCGGAATCTAACTCGGAATCTACTGCGCCTACATCATAACTCGGAATCTAACTCGGAATCTACTGCGCCTACATCATAACTCGGAATCTACTGCGCCGACATCATAACTCGGAATCTAACTCGGAATCTACTGCGCCTACATCATAACTCGGAATCTACTGCGCCTACATCATAACTCGGAATCTAACTCGGAATCTACTGCGCCTACATCATAACTCGGAATCTACTGCGCCTACATCATAACTCGGAATCTACTGCGCTTACATCATAACTCGGAATCTAACTCGGAATCTACTGCGCCTACATCATAACTCGGAATCTACTGCGCCTACATCATAACTTGGAATCTAACTCGGAATCTACTGCGCCTACATCATAACTCGGAATCTACTGCGCCTACATCATAACTCGGAATCTAACTCGGAATCTACTGCGCCTACATCATAACTCGGAATCTACTGCGCCTACATCATAACTCGGAATCTAACTCGGAATCTACTGCGCCTACATCATAACTCGGAATCTACTGCGCCTACAGCATAACTCGGAATCTAACTCAGAATCTACTGCGCCTACATCATAACTCGGAATCTACTGCGCCTACATCATAACTCGGAATCTACTGCGCCTACATCATAACTCGGAATCTAACTCGGAATCTACTGCGCCTACATCATAACTCGGAATCTACTGCGCCTACATCATAACTCGGAATCTAACTCGGAATCTACTGCGCCTACATCATAACTTGGAATCTAACTCGGAATCTACTGCGCCTACATCATAACTCGGAATCTACTGCGCCTACATCATAACTCGGAATCTAACTCGGAATCTACTGCGCCTACATCATAACTCGGAATCTACTGTGCCTACATCATAACTCGGAATCTAACTCGGAATCTACTGCGCCTACATCATAACTCGGAATCTAACTCGGAATCTACTGCGCCTACATCATAACTCAGAATCTAACTCGGAATCTACTGCGCCTACATCATAACTCGGAATCTAACTCGGAATCTACTGCGCCTACATCATAACTCGGAATCTACTGCGCCTACATCATAACTCGGAATCTAACTCGGAATCTACTGCGCCTACATCATAACTCGGAATCTAACTCGGAATCTACTGCGCCTACATCATAACTCGGAATCTAACTCGGAATCTACTGCGCCTACATCATAACTCGGAATCTACTGCGCCTACATCATAACTCGGAATCTAACTCGGAATCTACTGCGCCTACATCATAACTCGGAATCTACTGCGCCTACATCATAACTCGGAATCTAAGTCGGAATCTACTGCGCCTACATCATAACTCGGAATCTACTGCGCCTACATCATAACTCGGAATCTATTGCGCCTACATCATAACTCGGAATCTAACTCGGAATCTACTGCGCCTACATCATAACTCGGAATCTAACTCGGAATCTACTGCGCCTACATCATAACTCAAAATCTAACTCGGAATCTACTGCGCCTACATCATAACTCGGAATCTAACTCGGAATCTACTGCGCCTACATCATAACTCGGAATCTACTGCGCCTACATCATAACTCGGAATCTAACTCGGAATCTACTGCGCCTACATCATAACTCGGAATCTACTGCGCCTACATCATAACTCGGAATCTACTGCGCTTACATCATAACTCGGAATCTAACTCGGAATCTACTGCGCCTACATCATAACTCGGAATCTACTGCGCCTACATCATAACTTGGAATCTAACTCGGAATCTACTGCGCCTACATCATAACTCGGAATCTACTGCGCCTACATCATAACTCGGAATCTAACTCGGAATCTACTGCGCCTACATCATAACTCGGAATCTACTGCGCCTACATCATAACTCGGAATCTAACTCGGAATCTACTGCGCCTACATCATAACTCGGAATCTACTGCGCCTACAGCATAACTCGGAATCTAACTCAGAATCTACTGCGCCTACATCATAACTCGGAATCTACTGCGCCTACATCATAACTCGGAATCTACTGCGCCTACATCATAACTCAGAATCTAACTCGGAATCTACTGCGCCTACATCATAACTCGGAATCTACTGCGCCTACATCATAACTCGGAATCTAACTCGGAATCTACTGCGCCTACATCATAACTTGGAATCTAACTCGGAATCTACTGCGCCTACATCATAACTCGGAATCTACTGCGCCTACATCATAACTCGGAATCTAACTCGGAATCTACTGCGCCTACATCATAACTCGGAATCTACTGTGCCTACATCATAACTCGGAATCTAAGTCGGAATCTACTGCGCCTACATCATAACTCGGAATCTAACTCGGAATCTACTGCGCCTACATCATAACTCAGAATCTAACTCGGAATCTACTGCGCCTACATCATAACTCGGAATCTAACTCGGAATCTACTGCGCCTACATCATAACTCGGAATCTACTGCGCCTACATCATAACTCGGAATCTAACTCGGAATCTACTGCGCCTACATCATAACTCGGAATCTAACTCGGAATCTACTGCGCCTACATCATAACTCGGAATCTACTGCGCCTACATCATAACTCGGAATCTAACTCGGAATCTACTGCGCCTACATCATAACTCGGAATCTACTGCGCCGACATCATAACTCGGAATCTAACTCGGAATCTACTGCGCCTACATCATAACTCGGAATCTACTGCGCCTACATCATAACTCGGAATCTAACTCGGAATCTACTGCGCCTACATCATAACTCGGAATCTACTGCGCCTACATCATAACTCGGAATCTACTGCGCTTACATCATAACTCGGAATCTAACTCGGAATCTACTGCGCCTACATCATAACTCGGAATCTACTGCGCCTACATCATAACTTGGAATCTAACTCGGAATCTACTGCGCCTACATCATAACTCGGAATCTACTGCGCCTACATCATAACTCGGAATCTAACTCGGAATCTACTGCGCCTACATCATAACTCGGAATCTACTGCGCCTACATCATAACTCGGAATCTAACTCGGAATCTACTGCGCCTACATCATAACTCGGAATCTACTGCGCCTACAGCATAACTCGGAATCTAACTCAGAATCTACTGCGCCTACATCATAACTCGGAATCTACTGCGCCTACATCATAACTCGGAATCTACTGCGCCTACATCATAACTCGGAATCTAACTCGGAATCTACTGCGCCTACATCATAACTCGGAATCTACTGCGCCTACATCATAACTCGGAATCTAACTCGGAATCTACTGCGCCTACATCATAACTTGGAATCTAACTCGGAATCTACTGCGCCTACATCATAACTCGGAATCTACTGCGCCTACATCATAACTCGGAATCTAACTCGGAATCTACTGCGCCTACATCATAACTCGGAATCTACTGTGCCTACATCATAACTCGGAATCTAACTCGGAATCTACTGCGCCTACATCATAACTCGGAATCTAACTCGGAATCTACTGCGCCTACATCATAACTCAGAATCTAACTCGGAATCTACTGCGCCTACATCATAACTCGGAATCTAACTCGGAATCTACTGCGCCTACATCATAACTCGGAATCTACTGCGCCTACATCATAACTCGGAATCTAACTCGGAATCTACTGCGCCTACATCATAACTCGGAATCTAACTCGGAATCTACTGCGCCTACATCATAACTCGGAATCTAACTCGGAATCTACTGCGCCTACATCATAACTCGGAATCTACTGCGCCTACATCATAACTCGGAATCTAACTCGGAATCTACTGCGCCTACATCATAACTCGGAATCTACTGCGCCTACATCATAACTCGGAATCTAAGTCGGAATCTACTGCGCCTACATCATAACTCGGAATCTACTGCGCCTACATCATAACTCGGAATCTATTGCGCCTACATCATAACTCGGAATCTAACTCGGAATCTACTGCGCCTACATCATAACTCGGAATCTAACTCGGAATCTACTGCGCCTACATCATAACTCAAAATCTAACTCGGAATCTACTGCGCCTACATCATAACTCGGAATCTAACTCGGAATCTACTGCGCCTACATCATAACTCGGAATCTACTGCGCCTACATCATAACTCGGAATCTAACTCGGAATCTACTGCGCCTACATCATAACTCGGAATCTACTGCGCCTACATCATAACTCGGAATCTACTGCGCTTACATCATAACTCGGAATCTAACTCGGAATCTACTGCGCCTACATCATAACTCGGAATCTACTGCGCCTACATCATAACTTGGAATCTAACTCGGAATCTACTGCGCCTACATCATAACTCGGAATCTACTGCGCCTACATCATAACTCGGAATCTAACTCGGAATCTACTGCGCCTACATCATAACTCGGAATCTACTGCGCCTACATCATAACTCGGAATCTAACTCGGAATCTACTGCGCCTACATCATAACTCGGAATCTACTGCGCCTACAGCATAACTCGGAATCTAACTCAGAATCTACTGCGCCTACATCATAACTCGGAATCTACTGCGCCTACATCATAACTCGGAATCTACTGCGCCTACATCATAACTCAGAATCTAACTCGGAATCTACTGCGCCTACATCATAACTCGGAATCTACTGCGCCTACATCATAACTCGGAATCTAACTCGGAATCTACTGCGCCTACATCATAACTTGGAATCTAACTCGGAATCTACTGCGCCTACATCATAACTCGGAATCTACTGCGCCTACATCATAACTCGGAATCTAACTCGGAATCTACTGCGCCTACATCATAACTCGGAATCTACTGTGCCTACATCATAACTCGGAATCTAACTCGGAATCTACTGCGCCTACATCATAACTCGGAATCTAACTCGGAATCTACTGCGCCTACATCATAACTCAGAATCTAACTCGGAATCTACTGCGCCTACATCATAACTCGGAATCTAACTCGGAATCTACTGCGCCTACATCATAACTCGGAATCTACTGCGCCTACATCATAACTCGGAATCTAACTCGGAATCTACTGCGCCTACATCATAACTCGGAATCTACTGCGCCGACATCATAACTCGAAATCTAACTCGGAATCTACTGCGCCTACATCATAACTCGGAATCTACTGCGCCTACATCATAACTCGGAATCTAACTCGGAATCTACTGCGCCTACATCATAACTCGGAATCTACTGCGCCTACATCATAACTCGGAATCTAACTCGGAATCTACTGCGCCTACATCATAACTCGGAATCTAACTCGGAATCTACTGTGCCTACATCATAACTCGGAATCTAACTTGGAATCTACTGCACCTACATCATAACTCGGAATCTACTGCGCCTACATCATAACTCGGAATCTAACTCGGAATCTACTGCGCCTACATCATAACTCGGAATCTACTGCGCCTACATCATAACTCGGAATCTACTGCGCCTACAGCATAACTCGGAATCTAACTCGGAATCTACTGCGCCTACATCATAACTCGGAATCTACTGCGCCGACATCATAACTCGGAATCTAACTCGGAATCTACTGCGCCTACATCATAACTCGGAATCTACTGCGCCTACATCATAACTCGGAATCTAACTCGGAATCTACTGCGCCTACATCATAACTCGGAATCTACTGTGCCTACATCATAACTCGAAATCTAACTCGGAATCTACTGCGCCTACATCATAACTCGGAATCTAACTCGGAATCTACTGCGCCTACATCATAACTCGGAATCTACTGCGCCTACATCATAACTCGGAATCTAACTCGGAATCTACTGCGCCTACATCATAACTCGGAATCTACTGCGCCTACATCATAACTCGGAATCTAAGTCGGAATCTACTGCGCCTACATCATAACTCGGAATCTACTGCGCCTACATCATAACTCGGAATCTAACTCGGAATCTACTGCGCCTACATCATAACTCGGAATCTACTGCGCCTACATCATAACTCGGAATCTAACTCGGAATCTACTGCGCCTACATCATAACTCGGAATCTACTGAGCCTACATCATAACTCGGAATCTACTGCGCCTACATCATAACTCGGAATCTACTGCGCCTACATCATAACTCGGAATCTAACTCGGAATCTACTGCGCCTACATCATAACTCGGAATCTACTGCGCCTACATCATAACTTGGAATCTAACTCGGAATCTACTGCGCCTACATCATAACTCGGAATCTACTGCGCCTACATCATAACTCGGAATCTAACTCGGAATCTACTGCGCCTACATCATAACTCGGAATCTAACTCGGAATCTACTGCGCCTACATCATAACTCGGAATCTACTGCGCCGACATCATAACTCGGAATCTAACTCGGAATCTACTGCGCCTACATCATAACTCGGAATCTACTGCGCCTACATCATAACTCGGAATCTAACTCGGAATCTACTGCGCCTACATCATAACTCGGAATCTACTGCGCCTACATCATAACTCGAAATCTAACTCGGAATCTACTGCACCTACATCATAACTCGGAATCTAACTCGGAATCTACTGCGCCTACATCATAACTCGGAATCTACTGCGCCTACATCATAACTCGGAATCTAACTCGGAATCTACTGCGCCTACATCATAACTCGGAATCTACTGCGCCTACATCATAACTCGGAATCTAAGTCGGAATCTACTGCGCCTACATCATAACTCGGAATCTACTGCGCCTACATCATAACTCGGAATCTAACTCGGAATCTACTGCGCCTACATCATAACTCGGAATCTACTGCGCCTACATCATAACTCGGAATATAACTCGGAATCTACTGCGCCTACATCATAACTCGGAATCTACTGCGCCTACATCATAACACGGAATCTAACTCGGAATCTACTGCGCCTACATCATAACTCAGAATCTACTGCGCCTACATCATATCTCGGAATCTAACTCGGAATCTACTGCGCCTACATCATAACTCGGAATCTAACTCGGAATCTACTGCGCCTACATCATAACTCGGAATCTACTGCGCCGACATCATAACTCGGAATCTAACTCGGAATCTACTGCGCCTACATCATAACTCGGAATCTACTGCGCCTACATCATAACTCGGAATCTAACTCGGAATCTACTGCGCCTACATCATAACTCGGAATCTACTGCGCCTACATCATAACTCGGAATCTACTGCGCTTACATCATAACTCGGAATCTAACTCGGAATCTACTGCGCCTACATCATAACTCGGAATCTACTGCGCCTACATCATAACTTGGAATCTAACTCGGAATCTACTGCGCCTACATCATAACTCGGAATCTACTGCGCCTACATCATAACTCGGAATCTAACTCGGAATCTACTGCGCCTACATCATAACTCGGAATCTACTGCGCCTACATCATAACTCGGAATCTAACTCGGAATCTACTGCGCCTACATCATAACTCGGAATCTACTGCGCCTACAGCATAACTCGGAATCTAACTCAGAATCTACTGCGCCTACATCATAACTCGGAATCTACTGCGCCTACATCATAACTCGGAATCTACTGCGCCTACATCATAACTCGGAATCTAACTCGGAATCTACTGCGCCTACATCATAACTCGGAATCTACTGCGCCTACATCATAACTCGGAATCTAACTCGGAATCTACTGCGCCTACATCATAACTTGGAATCTAACTCGGAATCTACTGCGCCT
Source organism: Coturnix japonica (assembly GCF_054131305.1). Classification (NCBI taxonomy): domain Eukaryota; kingdom Metazoa; phylum Chordata; class Aves; order Galliformes; family Phasianidae; genus Coturnix; species Coturnix japonica. The sequence continues at coordinate 11,208,409 of NC_140668.1, read as the reverse complement.
ACATCATAACTCGGAATCTACTGCGCCTACATCATAACTCGGAATCTAACTCGGAATCTACTGCGCCTACATCATAACTCGGAATCTACTGTGCCTACATCATAACTCGGAATCTAACTCGGAATCTACTGCGCCTACATCATAACTCGGAATCTAACTCGGAATCTACTGCGCCTACATCATAACTCAGAATCTAACTCGGAATCTACTGCGCCTACATCATAACTCGGAATCTAACTCGGAATCTACTGCGCCTACATCATAACTCGGAATCTACTGCGCCTACATCATAACTCGGAATCTAACTCGGAATCTACTGCGCCTACATCATAACTCGGAATCTAACTCGGAATCTACTGCGCCTACATCATAACTCGGAATCTAACTCGGAATCTACTGCGCCTACATCATAACTCGGAATCTACTGCGCCTACATCATAACTCGGAATCTAACTCGGAATCTACTGCGCCTACATCATAACTCGGAATCTACTGCGCCTACATCATAACTCGGAATCTAAGTCGGAATCTACTGCGCCTACATCATAACTCGGAATCTACTGCGCCTACATCATAACTCGGAATCTATTGCGCCTACATCATAACTCGGAATCTAACTCGGAATCTACTGCGCCTACATCATAACTCGGAATCTAACTCGGAATCTACTGCGCCTACATCATAACTCAAAATCTAACTCGGAATCTACTGCGCCTACATCATAACTCGGAATCTAACTCGGAATCTACTGCGCCTACATCATAACTCGGAATCTACTGCGCCTACATCATAACTCGGAATCTAACTCGGAATCTACTGCGCCTACATCATAACTCGGAATCTACTGCGCCTACATCATAACTCGGAATCTACTGCGCTTACATCATAACTCGGAATCTAACTCGGAATCTACTGCGCCTACATCATAACTCGGAATCTACTGCGCCTACATCATAACTTGGAATCTAACTCGGAATCTACTGCGCCTACATCATAACTCGGAATCTACTGCGCCTACATCATAACTCGGAATCTAACTCGGAATCTACTGCGCCTACATCATAACTCGGAATCTACTGCGCCTACATCATAACTCGGAATCTAACTCGGAATCTACTGCGCCTACATCATAACTCGGAATCTACTGCGCCTACAGCATAACTCGGAATCTAACTCAGAATCTACTGCGCCTACATCATAACTCGGAATCTACTGCGCCTACATCATAACTCGGAATCTACTGCGCCTACATCATAACTCAGAATCTAACTCGGAATCTACTGCGCCTACATCATAACTCGGAATCTACTGCGCCTACATCATAACTCGGAATCTAACTCGGAATCTACTGCGCCTACATCATAACTTGGAATCTAACTCGGAATCTACTGCGCCTACATCATAACTCGGAATCTACTGCGCCTACATCATAACTCGGAATCTAACTCGGAATCTACTGCGCCTACATCATAACTCGGAATCTACTGTGCCTACATCATAACTCGGAATCTAACTCGGAATCTACTGCGCCTACATCATAACTCGGAATCTAACTCGGAATCTACTGCGCCTACATCATAACTCAGAATCTAACTCGGAATCTACTGCGCCTACATCATAACTCGGAATCTAACTCGGAATCTACTGCGCCTACATCATAACTCGGAATCTACTGCGCCTACATCATAACTCGGAATCTAACTCGGAATCTACTGCGCCTACATCATAACTCGGAATCTAACTCGGAATCTACTGCGCCTACATCATAACTCGGAATCTACTGCGCCTACATCATAACTCGGAATCTAACTCGGAATCTACTGCGCCTACATCATAACTCGGAATCTACTGCGCCGACATCATAACTCGGAATCTAACTCGGAATCTACTGCGCCTACATCATAACTCGGAATCTACTGCGCCTACATCATAACTCGGAATCTAACTCGGAATCTACTGCGCCTACATCATAACTCGGAATCTACTGCGCCTACATCATAACTCGGAATCTACTGCGCTTACATCATAACTCGGAATCTAACTCGGAATCTACTGCGCCTACATCATAACTCGGAATCTACTGCGCCTACATCATAACTTGGAATCTAACTCGGAATCTACTGCGCCTACATCATAACTCGGAATCTACTGCGCCTACATCATAACTCGGAATCTAACTCGGAATCTACTGCGCCTACATCATAACTCGGAATCTACTGCGCCTACATCATAACTCGGAATCTAACTCGGAATCTACTGCGCCTACATCATAACTCGGAATCTACTGCGCCTACAGCATAACTCGGAATCTAACTCAGAATCTACTGCGCCTACATCATAACTCGGAATCTACTGCGCCTACATCATAACTCGGAATCTACTGCGCCTACATCATAACTCGGAATCTAACTCGGAATCTACTGCGCCTACATCATAACTCGGAATCTACTGCGCCTACATCATAACTCGGAATCTAACTCGGAATCTACTGCGCCTACATCATAACTTGGAATCTAACTCGGAATCTACTGCGCCTACATCATAACTCGGAATCTACTGCGCCTACATCATAACTCGGAATCTAACTCGGAATCTACTGCGCCTACATCATAACTCGGAATCTACTGTGCCTACATCATAACTCGGAATCTAACTCGGAATCTACTGCGCCTACATCATAACTCGGAATCTAACTCGGAATCTACTGCGCCTACATCATAACTCAGAATCTAACTCGGAATCTACTGCGCCTACATCATAACTCGGAATCTAACTCGGAATCTACTGCGCCTACATCATAACTCGGAATCTACTGCGCCTACATCATAACTCGGAATCTAACTCGGAATCTACTGCGCCTACATCATAACTCGGAATCTAACTCGGAATCTACTGCGCCTACATCATAACTCGGAATCTAACTCGGAATCTACTGCGCCTACATCATAACTCGGAATCTACTGCGCCTACATCATAACTCGGAATCTAACTCGGAATCTACTGCGCCTACATCATAACTCGGAATCTACTGCGCCTACATCATAACTCGGAATCTAAGTCGGAATCTACTGCGCCTACATCATAACTCGGAATCTACTGCGCCTACATCATAACTCGGAATCTATTGCGCCTACATCATAACTCGGAATCTAACTCGGAATCTACTGCGCCTACATCATAACTCGGAATCTAACTCGGAATCTACTGCGCCTACATCATAACTCAAAATCTAACTCGGAATCTACTGCGCCTACATCATAACTCGGAATCTAACTCGGAATCTACTGCGCCTACATCATAACTCGGAATCTACTGCGCCTACATCATAACTCGGAATCTAACTCGGAATCTACTGCGCCTACATCATAACTCGGAATCTACTGCGCCTACATCATAACTCGGAATCTACTGCGCTTACATCATAACTCGGAATCTAACTCGGAATCTACTGCGCCTACATCATAACTCGGAATCTACTGCGCCTACATCATAACTTGGAATCTAACTCGGAATCTACTGCGCCTACATCATAACTCGGAATCTACTGCGCCTACATCATAACTCGGAATCTAACTCGGAATCTACTGCGCCTACATCATAACTCGGAATCTACTGCGCCTACATCATAACTCGGAATCTAACTCGGAATCTACTGCGCCTACATCATAACTCGGAATCTACTGCGCCTACAGCATAACTCGGAATCTAACTCAGAATCTACTGCGCCTACATCATAACTCGGAATCTACTGCGCCTACATCATAACTCGGAATCTACTGCGCCTACATCATAACTCAGAATCTAACTCGGAATCTACTGCGCCTACATCATAACTCGGAATCTACTGCGCCTACATCATAACTCGGAATCTAACTCGGAATCTACTGCGCCTACATCATAACTTGGAATCTAACTCGGAATCTACTGCGCCTACATCATAACTCGGAATCTACTGCGCCTACATCATAACTCGGAATCTAACTCGGAATCTACTGCGCCTACATCATAACTCGGAATCTACTGTGCCTACATCATAACTCGGAATCTAACTCGGAATCTACTGCGCCTACATCATAACTCGGAATCTAACTCGGAATCTACTGCGCCTACATCATAACTCAGAATCTAACTCGGAATCTACTGCGCCTACATCATAACTCGGAATCTAACTCGGAATCTACTGCGCCTACATCATAACTCGGAATCTACTGCGCCTACATCATAACTCGGAATCTAACTCGGAATCTACTGCGCCTACATCATAACTCGGAATCTACTGCGCCTACATCATAACTTGGAATCTAACTCGGAATCTACTGCGCCTACATCATAACTCGGAATCTACTGCGCCTACATCATAACTCGGAATCTAACTCGGAATCTACTGCGCCTACATCATAACTCGGAATCTACTGCGCCTACATCATAACTCGGAATCTAACTCGGAATCTACTGCGCCTACATCATAACTCGGAATCTAACTCGGAATCTACTGTGCCTACATCATAACTCGGAATCTAACTTGGAATCTACTGCACCTACATCATAACTCGGAATCTACTGCGCCTACATCATAACTCGGAATCTAACTCGGAATCTACTGCGCCTACATCATAACTCGGAATCTACTGCGCCTACATCATAACTCGGAATCTACTGCGCCTACAGCATAACTCGGAATCTAACTCGGAATCTACTGCGCCTACATCATAACTCGGAATCTACTGCGCCGACATCATAACTCGGAATCTAACTCGGAATCTACTGCGCCTACATCATAACTCGGAATCTACTGCGCCTACATCATAACTCGGAATCTAACTCGGAATCTACTGCGCCTACATCATAACTCGGAATCTACTGTGCCTACATCATAACTCGAAATCTAACTCGGAATCTACTGCGCCTACATCATAACTCGGAATCTAACTCGGAATCTACTGCGCCTACATCATAACTCGGAATCTACTGCGCCTACATCATAACTCGGAATCTAACTCGGAATCTACTGCGCCTACATCATAACTCGGAATCTACTGCGCCTACATCATAACTCGGAATCTAAGTCGGAATCTACTGCGCCTACATCATAACTCGGAATCTACTGCGCCTACATCATAACTCGGAATCTAACTCGGAATCTACTGCGCCTACATCATAACTCGGAATCTACTGCGCCTACATCATAACTCGGAATCTAACTCGGAATCTACTGCGCCTACATCATAACTCGGAATCTACTGAGCCTACATCATAACTCGGAATCTACTGCGCCTACATCATAACTCGGAATCTACTGCGCCTACATCATAACTCGGAATCTAACTCGGAATCTACTGCGCCTACATCATAACTCGGAATCTACTGCGCCTACATCATAACTTGGAATCTAACTCGGAATCTACTGCGCCTACATCATAACTCGGAATCTACTGCGCCTACATCATAACTCGGAATCTAACTCGGAATCTACTGCGCCTACATCATAACTCGGAATCTAACTCGGAATCTACTGCGCCTACATCATAACTCGGAATCTACTGCGCCGACATCATAACTCGGAATCTAACTCGGAATCTACTGCGCCTACATCATAACTCGGAATCTACTGCGCCTACATCATAACTCGGAATCTAACTCGGAATCTACTGCGCCTACATCATAACTCGGAATCTACTGCGCCTACATCATAACTCGAAATCTAACTCGGAATCTACTGCACCTACATCATAACTCGGAATCTAACTCGGAATCTACTGCGCCTACATCATAACTCGGAATCTACTGCGCCTACATCATAACTCGGAATCTAACTCGGAATCTACTGCGCCTACATCATAACTCGGAATCTACTGCGCCTACATCATAACTCGGAATCTAAGTCGGAATCTACTGCGCCTACATCATAACTCGGAATCTACTGCGCCTACATCATAACTCGGAATCTAACTCGGAATCTACTGCGCCTACATCATAACTCGGAATCTAACTCGGAATCTACTGCGCCTACATCATAACTCGGAATCTAACTCGGAATCTACTGCGCCTACATCATAACTCGGAATCTACTGAGCCTACATCATAACTCGGAATCTACTGCGCCTACATCATAACTCGGAATCTACTGCGCCTACATCATAACTCGGAATCTAACTCGGAATCTACTGCGCCTACATCATAACTCGGAATCTACTGCGCCTACATCATAACTTGGAATCTAACTCGGAATCTACTGCGCCTACATCATAACTCGGAATCTACTGCGCCTACATCATAACTCGGAATCTAACTCGGAATCTACTGCGCCTACATCATAACTCGGAATCTACTGCGCCGACATCATAACTCGGAATCTAACTTGGAATCTACTGCGCCTACATCATAACTCGGAATCTACTGCGCCTACATCATAACTCGGAATCTACTGCGCCTACATCATAACTCGGAATCTAACTCGGAATCTACTGCGCCTACATCATAACTTGGAATCTAACTCGGAATCTACTGCGCCTACATCATAACTCGGAATCTACTGCGCCTACATCATAACTCGGAATCTAACTCGGAATCTTCTGCGCCTACATCATAACTCGGAATCTACTGCGCCGACATCATAACTCGGAATCTAACTCGGAATCTACTGCGCCTACATCATAACTCGGAATCTACTGCGCTTACATCATAACTCGGAATCTAACTCGGAATCTACTGCGCCTACATCATAACTCGGAATCTACTGCGCCTACATCATAACTCGGAATCTAACTCGGAATCTACTGCGCCTACATCATAATGTTGGAAGTAACCGCGGGAGACAAGTCTCATACTATCATGGTCAACAAGCCTCGTTTATTAGGTGTTACAGCATCTTATTTATACAATCAGTAATAAGTTCATGCATATTGCAAAAGTAAAGCTCAGGATTGGTGAATTAGACATTACTTCATCTGACCTTTGTGGTTAGTCTTATGGATACTTTTTCTTTGCAGCTCTGTCTACACCTTGCTACACAACTTGCTTTTCCCTTAGGCCGTCCTTGCTTCTAGATACATATTTCATCTTTAGCTACATACCCTGTCTTTTCACATACTGATTTCTTCTCAGCTGCCTAGCCCGTGATCGTCCCTAGGATAAACCGTCTTTGTCTTTAATCACGTTCATTCTTTTACAATTTAACTAGTGGAATCTCTTCATGTCCTTTCTCATGAAGCTATTCTGCATAAACACTCTCCACATTTCCCCCGTTTTCTTTTAAAATGAAAAGGCTCAGTTCAACGACCGATTAATCATATTTAACAAGCAGTTCAGTTCATTTGTTCAATCAGTTCTTAAGTAGTTTTATCCTGCTCCATAGCTGCTGCTCTGTGAACTCCTTATCTCGATCCATGGCTGCTGGTCCATAAAATTCTTCTTGTATTACAACAATTCCAAGATTCTGCCTATAGAGTAACAACACTACTTAAATTAATAACACAACTATTATAACTCAATCAAGACCTCAATTGACAATACTCTAAAAGTGAAAAAAGAGACAAGTCAAATACAACACAACAACATTACTGTTAAACCTACTAAAAAGAACAAACATGTTTGTACTGCAACCTAAGTTTCTGCAACCTAAAAATAAATCCGTGAGGGTCCCATTGTGTTAATCTGTAACTGATCAGGAAAAGTCTTCAATTTTCATATAGTCTGATATATTGATTTTAATGACCACTAAAATTTGTGCAATAAATGCTTTTAAGATGCTCATAACCATGCTCTACCAACTGAGTTATCCGGGCTAATAATTGATTAATGATTGTGCAATTTTATGAAGTAGCATGTCAAATAGAACCAATTTTAGAGGACAAATGTACTAGAGTATCACTAGGGGCATTAATACTTATTGACCCTTGAGAAACAGCAAGCCATGTTGGTGGTGGATGCGACAGGTAGTGCCAGCAGGGCGTCCCCTGCTTCAAGGTGCACATTTCCTCTCTCACCCATCACAGATTCTCTCCTGCATTCAGGGTCTGAAGGATTTCTTCCAGTTGTACACCATATCCGCATGGCCAGTGCGTGATATAGAGCCCAAGTGGAACACCTGCTTGGAAAACAGAATAAACTATCAAATTTAGTTCTAATAGCGTGCACTTTTGTCTAAAATGATGCATGGTTATATTTTCAGATCCCAATTAATTGGATGTAAAAGAGGTATCCGTTCTATGATACAGGGTCATCTCTTTGTCTGGGTTTCCTTTCCAGGTTTTGTCTTTGCAAATTAAGAAAAGCTAATTAATAGGCTAATAACATCATAACCAAACAGTACTAAAACATTAAAAGAGCTATTCCTGTAGATTCTAGCATTGATTACATCAAATCCTGTTTAATACACATCTGATCTATTACTAGAATAGAAGAAGCACACAACATCCTAGCTAATGCCTTAAACTCTAAATCTTGAGACTGCATTGGTAAAACAGAAAATCACACACTATGTCAAACTATTACTAATATTATCTATAACACAGCAAGTTACAAAGCAATACCACTAAGTAAGAAACACACAATTACAATTACTATAAAGGCTGGATGCTATTTTCTGCCTTCAAATGAGACCAAACATATCATGCTGGAACCCACATAGGGCCAGTCCCTGTGGAAATACGAGCATATTCATGACCCCAAGTTGTCAGTGGTAGAGGACAGTCCCAAAGTCCTGTGGCCATATTCCAAACATTAACCATAGGCTGTTCCTTTAGCACCGGGGAAGCCTCAAAATGACAATCCACATAAGCTGTATCTCTATGAACACGATTCAAAAAATTCAGCACAAACAAAACACGCAAAACCTTGCATAATATTTCTTGTAGTGTGCCTCCCATATTCCCCCTTTTTTGTTTAATAATAAGAATGGATTTCAATGTTTGATAAATGTGATCAGTGATAGCTTGTCCAGTGGGAGAATGAGCAATGGCTCTAGTATGTCTAACACACCCTTCTTGGAGGAAAGTTTGAGTGGTCTTAGAGGTATATGCAGGCCCATTATCTGTTTTTGTAGTATGTGGGATTCCCATAGCAGCATAAGCAGATAACCAGTGTTTATGGGTGTCATGACTGTGTTCACCTGTATGTGCTGTGGCAAATATGTAAGAAGAATGAATATCTATTGTTACATGTGCATATTTTACACGGCCAAATTCAGGAATGTGAGTGACATTTGTCTGACACAGTTGAAGAGGTGCTGTGCCACATGGATTTGTCCGAGTCTGAGGCAAAGAGCTATCAGTCAAATTATGTAGCTGATATTCAGTCACAAACACGGTGTATTGCATAGGAGATAGGATCATTCTTAACACAGTTTTCCAATCGTGAGGGGTCATAGCGTAAGTGTCACTGTTTGTAACCAAAAGATTGTATGTAAAGGCTGACTGAACTCTGTATGTTCTCACTGACTCCCTTAGCTCCTTCACTGCCTCACAAGGCAGGGATTCCAAATGGGGGACCTGATTAGGAAAGCTTTGCAACGTGTCAGCATCACCCCTTAATATTGTTTCTTCTCTGCATTGCTCTAAGACATCACAGTACGCTGTAGGGAAAATTGTCATTCCTGCTTCCTTCAAAGTATCATCAGGAGGAAATGCGTCCGATTCTCTTTCTGGATCTACTGGACCTGGGTCATAACGATCCCCTGGTTTCAGTCCATCCGTGTCTTTAACCACGTTACACACGGGCTGCACAGACGCAGCCGCGCACGACGAGGGAGGGGCGGCATGGCGAGGTGCAGAGAACGACGTGGGCGAAGCAGAGGGCGGGGGTGCTGTAGAGACCGACAACGCGACGAGCGACGTGTGCGGGGGGGCAGGCGGCCGCTGGCTGGGAACGGCAGCTTGTATCGGAGCGCGGCCGCTGTTCTTTCGTGCGCTGCTTCTCACATTTCCCGACTTCCTATAGCATACAGCAGCGTTGTGGGTGTTGGATTGACACTTGCTGCGCCAAATCCCAGTGGCTTGGCACTCGTGACGGATGTGGCCAGTTTTTTCACAACGGAAACATGTCATGAGGGAGCTGTTCTGCGAGCGTGGGCTTGTAGCGACTGCAGCTTGGAGGGGTGCAAGGGCTGCTAACACTTGATTCTGAGAAGCCTCAGCCTGTGTCTTTAATCCTGCCCCTAGCTCTTTAATAGCCTCAACTATGAAAGCCTGAGCCCCCGTGGGCACGCTTGATAGTCTGTCTAACGCCTCCTCTATTGTCCAGTTACTCCTCAAAGTACTTAGAATGCTATGAGCTGTAGCATTACAATTCTGAAGTGCACAATGTTTTAGCATTATTTCCCTCATGTACTCTGGTACTCCAGACTTCTCTATGGCTCCAGCTACCTTATCTAGAAACGCTCCAAAATCCTCATTTCTTCCCTGCCGGATTCCCATATAAGACAACAACCCACCTGGTGCCTTGATCTTATCCATAGCCTGCCTGGCCAGATGCATTGACTCCCTACATTTAGCTGGTCCTAATAAGGCCTGGGCCTCCTTCCGGATGAAAGGACCCACCCCTAAAAGTTCTTCAACAGTGACATTATACAAGGGATCTCCGGGCTGCCTAACTATCGCAACTCTCTGTTGGCACATCTCTTCCCAATAAGCATTAAATAGCAATTGTTGGTGCTGCGAAAAAATCAACCTAGCTATAGCCCCACAATCAGATGGCAACAAAACCTGAGTACTCCAGATATAATCCAGTATCTGTCTCGCTGGCTCACTTTTTACTCCAAACTGACTGACCGTAGACCGCAATTGTAACAACAACTTCCAATCTAAAGCACTGATAACAGCCTGTATCCCGCCTGCAGGATCAGGCGAATACCCCACCGACAGCACCATCTGTGGCACCGCTTCCAACGCCTCACCGTCTCCCGTCTCCAAACAAGCCCGCGCCAGCGCAGCCCAAGCCTCCCCCCGCTCCCGCGCGACGGCCTCCGCCAGGTCACTCTGTGCCCCAGGGAGCGGCTCATTGCAAAGGGGGGTCGAGGGGGCCGGCTGTAGCGCCATGGTCGATGCAGGCGGCTCGTCTGATACAGACGTGCAGGGAGACGGAGACGGGGCACTCGGCTCCACAGCCACTGGCAACTCAGGCTCGGCGGCCGGCGGCAACTTTACGGTGGACACTGCAGGGGGCCCCGGGCAATCTGACCATTCATTATAATTCTTATTCCTCCCCTGCACAGCACTAGCTTTCTCTACCGCTTCCTTTTCTGCCTGATATTGCAACAAATCATTATAAACCACACGCCAACACTTCCCGCATTTTTTAGCCATTTTCTCCCCATCTATCATTCCCTGAAAAATTGCATCTCCAAATTTACGCCACTCAGCAAGATCATGCACTAAATGCGGATTCTGAAATAACCCTTTAGCATACCCATACACTAATAACTTAGGGAGTTCCTTTTCCAAGGCTATCCCCTTAAGCTGTCTCCGCCTAAGAAAAGCGGAAAATAAATTATATGCTGCTTGCCTGTCCATTTTTACTCACGTCGGTACCGTTGCAGCCCTCCAGGCTTCGGCAGCACGTGTCGGTCGAGCCCACCTGTCGTGGTCGCTCGAGACGCGGAGCTCCAATTTTAGCTCTTTTCGTCGTCCGTCGGGCTGTGAAATCCGGACCCGAACCCAACGCAGTTCTTCACCCGTGGCGCCCTTTTTTCCTTATCACGTCGGGGTCACCATTTCTTGGAAGTAACCGCGGGAGACAAGTCTCATACTATCATGGTCAACAAGCCTCGTTTATTAGGTGTTACAGCATCTTATTTATACAATCAGTAATAAGTTCATGCATATTGCAAAAGTAAAGCTCAGGATTGGTGAATTAGACATTACTTCATCTGACCTTTGTGGTTAGTCTTATGGATACTTTTTCTTTGCAGCTCTGTCTACACCTTGCTACACAACTTGCTTTTCCCTTAGGCCGTCCTTGCTTCTAGATACATATTTCATCTTTAGCTACATACCCTGTCTTTTCACATACTGATTTCTTCTCAGCTGCCTAGCCCGTGATCGTCCCTAGGATAAACCGTCTTTGTCTTTAATCACGTTCATTCTTTTACAATTTAACTAGTGGAATCTCTTCATGTCCTTTCTCATGAAGCCATTCTGCATAAACACTCTCCACATCATAACTCGGAATCTAACTCGGAATCTACTGCGCCTACATCATAACTCGGAATCTAACTCGGAATCTACTGCGCCTACATCATAACTCGGAATCTACTGCGCCTACATCATAACTCGGAATCTAACTCGGAATCTACTGCGCCTACATCATAACTCGGAATCTACTGCGCCTACATCATAACACGGAATCTAACTCGGAATCTACTGCGCCTACATCATAACTCGGAATCTACTGCGCCTACATCATAACTCGGAATCTACTGCGCCTACATCATAACTCGGTATCTAACTCGGAATCTACTGCGCCTACATCATAACTCGGAATCTAACTCGGAATCTACTGCGCCTACATCATAACTCGGAATCTACTGCGCCTACATCATAACTCGGAATCTAACTCGGAATCTACTGCGCCTACATCATAACTCGGAATCTACTGCGCCGACATCATAACTCGGAATCTAACTCGGAATCTACTGCGCCTATATCATAACTCGGAATCTACTGCGCCTACATCATAACTTGGAATCTAACTCGGAATCTACTGCGCCTACATCATAACTCGGAATCTACTGCGCCTACATCATAACTCGGAATCTAACTCGGAATCTACTGCGCCTACATCATAACTCGGAATCTACTGCGCCGACATCATAACTCGGAATCTAACTCGGAATCTACTGCGCCTATATCATAACTCGGAATCTACTGCGCCTACATCATAACTCGGAATCTAACTCGGAATCTACTGCGCCTACATCATAACTCGGAATCTACTGCGCCTACATCATAACTCGGAATATAACTCGGAATCTACTGCGCCTACATGATAACTCGGAATCTACTGCGCCTACATCATAACTCGGAATCTAACTCGGAATCTACTGCGCCTACATCATAACTCGGAATCTACTGCGCCTACATCATAACTCGGAATCTAACTCGGAATCTACTGCGCCTACATCATAACTCGGAATCTACTGCGCCTACATCATATCTCGGAATCTAACTCGGAATCTACTGCGCCTACATCATAACTCGGAATCTAACTCGGAATCTACTGCGCCTACATCATAACTCGGAATTTAACTCGGAATCTACTGCGCCTACATCATAACTCGAAATCTACTGCGCCTACATCATAACTCGGAATTTACTGCGCCGACATCATAACTCGGAATCTAACTCGGAATCTACTGCGCCTACATCATAACTCGGAATCTACTGCGACTACATCATAACTCGGAATCTAACTCGGAATCTACTGCGCCTACATCATAACTCGGAATCTACTGCGCCTACATCATAACTCGGAATCTAACTCGGAATCTACTGCGCCTACATCATAACTCGGAATCTAACTCGGAATCTACTGCGCCTACATCATAACTCGGAATCTACTGCGCCTACATCATAACTCGGAATCTAACTCGGAATCTACTGCGCCTACATCATAACTCGGAATCTACTGCGCCTACATCATAACTCGGAATCTAACTCGGAATCTACTGCGCCTACATCATAACTCGGAATCTACTGCGCCTACATCATAACTCGGAATCTAACTCGGAATCTACTGCGCCTACATCATAACTCGGAATCTACTGAGCCTACATCATAACTCGGAATCTCCTGCGCCTACATCATAACTCGGAATCTACTGCGCCTACATCATAACTTGGAATCTAACTCGGAATCTACTGCGCCTACATCATAACTCGGAATCTACTGCGCCTACATCATAACTTGGAATCTAACTCGGAATCTACTGCGCCTACATCATAACTCGGAATCTACTGCGCCTACATCATAACTCGGAATCTAACTCGGAATCTACTGCGCCTACATCATAACTCGGAATCTACTGCGCCGACATCATAACTCGGAATCTAAGTCGGAATCTACTGCGCCTACATCATAACTCGGAATCTAACTCGGAATCTACTGCGCCTACATCATAACTCGGAATCTACTGCGCCTACATCATAACTCGGAATCTAACTCGGAATCTACTGCGCCTACATAATAACTCGGAATCTAACTCGGAATCTACTGCGCCTACATCATAACTCGGAATCTAACTCGGAATCTACTGCGCCTACATCATAACTCGGAATTTAACTCGAAATCTACTGCGCCTACATCATAACTGGGAATCTACTGCGCCTACATCATAACTCGGAATCTAACTCGGAATCTACTGCGCCTACATCATAACTCGGAATCTACTGCGCCTACATCATAACTCGGAATCTACTGCGCCTACATCATAACTCGGAATCTAACTCGGAATCTACTGCGCCTACATCATAACTCGGAATCTACTGCGCCTACATCATAACTCGGAATCTAACTCGGAATCTACTGCGCCTACATCATAACTCGGAATCTAACTCGGAATCTACTGCGCCTACATCATAACTCGGAATCTAACTCGGAATCTACTGCGCCTACATCATAACTCGGAATCTACTGCGCGTACATCATAACTCGGAATCTAACTCGGAATCTACTGCGCCTACATCATAACTCGGAATCTACTGCGCCTACATCATAACTCAGAATCTAACTCGGAATCTACTGCGCCTACATCATAACTCGGAATCTACTGCGCCTACATCATAACTCGGAATCTAACTCGGAATCTACTGCGCCTACATCATAACTCGGAATCTACTGCGCCTACATCATAACTCGGAATCTAACTCGGAATCTACTGCGCCTACATCATAACTCGGAATCTAACTCGGAATCTACTGCGCCTACATCATAACTCGGAATCTAACTCGGAATCTACTGCGCCTACATCATAACTCGGAATCTACTGCGCCTACATCATAACTCGGAATCTAACTCGGAATCTACTGCGCCTACATCATAACTCGGAATCTACTGCGCCTACATCATAACTCGGAATCTACTGCGCTTACATCATAACTCGGAATCTAACTCGGAATCTACTGCGCCTACATCATAACTCGGAATCTACTGCGCCTACATCATAACTTGGAATCTAACTCGGAATCTACTGCGCCTACATCATAACTCGGAATCTACTGCGCCTACATCATAACTCGGAATCTAACTCGGAATCTACTGCGCCTACATCATAACTCGGAATCTACTGCGCCGACATCATAACTCGGAATCTAACTCGGAATCTACTGCGCCTACATCATAACTCGGAATCTACTGCGCCGACATCATAACTCGGAATCTAACTCGGAATCTACTGCGCCTACATCATAACTCGGAATCTACTGCGCCTACATCATAACTCGGAATCTAACTCAGAATCTACTGCGCCTACATCATAACTCGGAATCTACTGCGCCTACATCATAACTCGGAATCTACTGCGCCTACATCATAACTCGGAATCTAACTCGGAATCTACTGCGCCTGCATCATAACTCGGAATCTAACTCGGAATCTACTGCGCCTACATCATAACTCGGAATCTACTGCGCCTACATCATAACTCGGAATCTAACTCGGAATCTACTGCGCCTACATCATAACTCGGAATCTACTGTGCCTACATCATAACTTGGAATCTAACTCGGAATCTACTGCGCCTACATCATAACTCGGAATCTAACTCGGAATCTACTGCGCCTACATCATAACTCGGAATCTACTGCGCCTACATCATAACTCGGAATCTACTGCGCCTACATCATAACTCGGAATCTACTGCGCCTACATCATAACTCGGAATCTAACTCGGAATCTACTGCGCCTGCATCATAACTCGGAATCTAACTCGGAATCTACTGCGCCTACATCATAACTCGGAATCTACTGCGCCTACATCATAACTCGGAATCTAACTCGGAATCTACTGCGCCTACATCATAACTCGGAATCTACTGTGCCTACATCATAACTTGGAATCTAACTCGGAATCTACTGCGCCTACATCATAACTCGGAATCTAACTCGGAATCTACTGCGCCTACATCATAACTCGGAATCTACTGTGCCTACATCATAACTCGGAATCTAACTCGGAATCTACTGCGCCTACATCATAACTCAGAATCTAACTCGGAATCTACTGCGCCTACATCATAACTCGGAATCTAACTCGGAATCTACTGCGCCTACATCATAACTCGGAATCTACTGCGCCTACATCATAACTCGGAATCTAACTCGGAATCTACTGCGCCTACATCATAACTCGGAATCTACTGCGCCTACATCATAACTCGGAATCTAACTCGGAATCTACTGCGCCTACATCATAACTCGGAATCTAACTCGGAATCTACTGTGCCTACATCATAACTCGGAATCTAACTTGGAATCTACTGCACCTACATCATAACTCGGAATCTACTGCGCCTACATCATAACTCGGAATCTAACTCGGAATCTACTGCGCCTACATCATAACTCGGAATCTACTGCGCCTACATCATAACTCGGAATCTAACTCGGAATCTACTGCGCCTACATCATAACTCGGAATCTACTGCGCCTACATCATAACTCGGAATCTAACTCGGAATCTACTGCGCCTACATCATAACTCGGAATCTACTGCGCCTACATCATAACTTGGAATCTAACTCGGAATCTACTGCGCCTACATCATAACTCGGAATCTAACTCGGAATCTACTGCGCCTACATCATAACTCGGAATCTACTGCACCTACATCATAACTCGGAATCTAACTCGGAATCTACTGCGCCTACATCATAACTCGGAATCTACTGCGCCTACATCATAACACGGAATCTAACTCGGAATCTACTGCGCCTACATCATAACTCGGAATCTACAGCGCCTACATCATAACTCGGAATCTACTGCGCCTACATCATAACTTGGAATCTAACTCGGAATCTACTGCGCCTACATCATAACTCGGAATCTCCTGCGCCTACATCATAACTCGGAATCTAACTCGTAATCTTCTGCGCCTACATCATAACTCGGAATCTACTGCGCCGACATCATAACTCGGAATCTAACTCGGAATCTACTGCGCCTACATCATAACTCGGAATCTACTGCGCCGACATCATAACTCGGAATCTAACTCGGAATCTACTGCGCCTACATCATAACTCGGAATCTACTGCGCCTATATCATAACTCGGAATCTACTGCGCCTACATCATAACACGGAATCTAACTCGGAATCTACTGCGCCTACATCATAACTCGGAATCTAACTCGGAATCTACTGCGCCTACATCATAACTCGGAATCTAACTCGGAATCTACTGCGCCTACATCATAACTCGGAATCTACTGCGCCTACATCATAACTTGGAATCTAACTCGGAATCTACTGCGCCTACATCATAACTCGGAATCTCCTGCGCCTACATCATAACTCGGAATCTAACTCGGAATCTTCTGCGCCTACATCATAACTCGGAATCTACTGCGCCGACATCATAACTCGGAATCTAACTCGGAATCTACTGCGCCTACATCATAACTCGGAATCTACTGCGCCTACATCATAACTCGGAATCTAACTCGGAATCTACTGCGCCTACATCATAACTCGGAATCTACTGCGCCTACATCATAACTCGGAATCTAACTCGGAATCTACTGCGCCTACATCATAATGTTGGAAGTAATCGCGGGAGACAAGTCTCATACTATCATGGTCAACAAGCCTCGTTTATTAGGTGTTACAGCATCTTATTTATACAATCAGTAATAAGTTCATGCATATTGCAAAAGTAAAGCTCAGGATTGGTGAATTAGACATTACTTCATCTGACCTTTGTGGTTAGTCTTATGGATACTTTTTCTTTGCAGCTCTGTCTACACCTTGCTACACAACTTGCTTTTCCCTTAGGCCGTCCTTGCTTCTAGATACATATTTCATCTTTAGCTACATACCCTGTCTTTTCACATACTGATTTCTTCTCAGCTGCCTAGCCCGTGATCGTCCCTAGGATAAACCGTCTTTGTCTTTAATCACGTTCATTCTTTTACAATTTAACTAGTGGAATCTCTTCATGTCCTTTCTCATGAAGCCATTCTGCATAAACACTCTCCACATTTCCCCCGTTTTCTTTTAAAATGAAAAGGCTCAGTTCAACGACCGATTAATCATATTTAACAAGCAGTTCAGTTCATTTGTTCAATCAGTTCTCAAGTAGTTTTATCCTGCTCCATAGCTGCTGCTCTGTGAACTCCTTATCTCGATCCATGGCTGCTGCTCCATAAAATTCTTCTTGTATTACAACAATTCCAAGATTCTGCCTATAGAGTAACAACACTACTTAAATTAATAACACAACTATTATAACTCAATCAAGACCTCAATTGACAATACTCTAAAAGTGAAAAAAGAGACAAGTCAAATACAACACAACAACATTACTGTTAAACCTACTAAAAAGAACAAACATGTTTGTACTGCAACCTAAGTTTCTGCAACCTAAAAATAAATCCGTGAGGGTCCCATTGTGTTAATCTGTAACTGATCAGGAAAAGTCTTCAATTTTCATATACTCTGATATATTGATTTTAATGACCACTAAAATTTGTGCAATAAATGCTTTTAAGATGCTCATAACCATGCTCTACCAACTGAGTTATCCGGGCTAATAATTGATTAATGATTGTGCAATTTTATGAAGTAGCATGTCAAATAGAACCAATTTTAGAGGACAAATGTACTAGAGTATCACTAGGGGCATTAATACTTATTGACCCTTGAGAAACAGCAAGCCATGTTGGTGGTGGATGCGACAGGTAGTGCCAGCAGGGCGTCCCCTGCTTCAAGGTGCACATTTCCTCTCTCACCCATCACAGATTCTCTCCTGCATTCAGGGTCTGAAGGATTTCTTCCAGTTGTACACCATATCCGCATGGCCAGTGCGTGATATAGAGCCCAAGTGGAACACCTGCTTGGAAAACAGAATAAACTATCAAATTTAGTTCTAATAGCGTGCACTTTTGTCTAAAATGATGCATGGTTATATTTTCAGATCCCAATTAATTGGATGTAAAAGAGGTATCCGTTCTATGATACAGGGTCATCTCTTTGTCTGGGTTTCCTTTCCAGGTTTTGTCTTTGCAAATTAAGAAAAGCTAATTAATAGGCTAATAACATCATAACCAAACAGTACTAAAACATTAAAAGAGCTATTCCTGTAGATTCTAGCATTGATTACATCAAATCCTGTTTAATACACATCTGATCTATTACTAGAATAGAAGAAGCACACAACATCCTAGCTAATGCCTTAAACTCTAAATCTTGAGACTGCATTGGTAAAACAGAAAATCACACACTATGTCAAACTATTACTAATATTATCTATAACACAGCAAGTTACAAAGCAATACCACTAAGTAAGAAACACACAATTACAATTACTATAAAGGCTGGATGCTATTTTCTGCCTTCAAATGAGACCAAACATATCATGCTGGAACCCACATAGGGCCAGTCCCTGTGGAAATACGAGCATATTCATGACCCCAAGTTGTCAGTGGTAGAGGACAGTCCCAAAGTCCTGTGGCCATATTCCAAACATTAACCATAGGCTGTTCCTTTAGCACCGGGGAAGCCTCAAAATGACAATCCACATAAGCTGTATCTCTATGAACACGATTCAAAAAATTCAGCACAAACAAAACACGCAAAACCTTGCATAATATTTCTTGTAGTGTGCCTCCCATATTCCCCCTTTTTTGTTTAATAATAAGAATGGATTTCAATGTTTGATAAATGTGATCAGTGATAGCTTGTCCAGTGGGAGAATGAGCAATGGCTCTAGTATGTCTAACACACCCTTCTTGGAGGAAAGTTTGAGTGGTCTTAGAGGTATATGCAGGCCC
This sequence comes from Coturnix japonica, assembly GCF_054131305.1. Taxonomy (NCBI): domain Eukaryota; kingdom Metazoa; phylum Chordata; class Aves; order Galliformes; family Phasianidae; genus Coturnix; species Coturnix japonica. The sequence continues at coordinate 11,188,427 of NC_140668.1, read as the reverse complement.
ATTATCTGTTTTTGTAGTATGTGGGATTCCCATAGCAGCATAAGCAGATAACCAGTGTTTATGGGTGTCATGACTGTGTTCACCTGTATGTGCTGTGGCAAATATGTAAGAAGAATGAATATCTATTGTTACATGTGCATATTTTACACGGCCAAATTCAGGAATGTGAGTGACATTTGTCTGACACAGTTGAAGAGGTGCTGTGCCACATGGATTTGTCCGAGTCTGAGGCAAAGAGCTATCAGTCAAATTATGTAGCTGATATTCAGTCACAAACACGGTGTATTGCATAGGAGATAGGATCATTCTTAACACAGTTTTCCAATCGTGAGGGGTCATAGCGTAAGTGTCACTGTTTGTAACCAAAAGATTGTATGTAAAGGCTGACTGAACTCTGTATGTTCTCACTGACTCCCTTAGCTCCTTCACTGCCTCACAAGGCAGGGATTCCAAATGGGGGACCTGATTAGGAAAGCTTTGCAACGTGTCAGCATCACCCCTTAATATTGTTTCTTCTCTGCATTGCTCTAAGACATCACAGTACGCTGTAGGGAAAATTGTCATTCCTGCTTCCTTCAAAGTATCATCAGGAGGAAATGCGTCCGATTCTCTTTCTGGATCTACTGGACCTGGGTCATAACGATCCCCTGGTTTCAGTCCATCCGTGTCTTTAACCACGTTACACACGGGCTGCACAGACGCAGCCGCGCACGACGAGGGAGGGGCGGCATGGCGAGGTGCAGAGAACGACGTGGGCGAAGCAGAGGGCGGGGGTGCTGTAGAGACCGACAACGCGACGAGCGACGTGTGCGGGGGGGCAGGCGGCCGCTGGCTGGGAACGGCAGCTTGTATCGGAGCGCGGCCGCTGTTCTTTCGTGCGCTGCTTCTCACATTTCCCGACTTCCTATAGCATACAGCAGCGTTGTGGGTGTTGGATTGACACTTGCTGCGCCAAATCCCAGTGGCTTGGCACTCGTGACGGATGTGGCCAGTTTTTTCACAACGGAAACATGTCATGAGGGAGCTGTTCTGCGAGCGTGGGCTTGTAGCGACTGCAGCTTGGAGGGGTGCAAGGGCTGCTAACACTTGATTCTGAGAAGCCTCAGCCTGTGCCTTTAATCCTGCCCCTAGCTCTTTAATAGCCTCAACTATGAAAGCCTGAGCCCCCGTGGGCACGCTTGATAGTCTGTCTAACGCCTCCTCTATTGTCCAGTTACTCCTCAAAGTACTTAGAATGCTATGAGCTGTAGCATTACAATTCTGAAGTGCACAATGTTTTAGCATTATTTCCCTCATGTACTCTGGTACTCCAGACTTCTCTATGGCTCCAGCTACCTTATCTAGAAACGCTCCAAAATCCTCATTTCTTCCCTGCCGGATTCCCATATAAGACAACAACCCACCTGGTGCCTTGATCTTATCCATAGCCTGCCTGGCCAGATGCATTGACTCCCTACATTTAGCTGGTCCTAATAAGGCCTGGGCCTCCTTCCGGATGAAAGGACCCACCCCTAAAAGTTCTTCAACAGTGACATTATACAAGGGATCTCCGGGCTGCCTAACTATCGCAACTCTCTGTTGGCACATCTCTTCCCAATAAGCATTAAATAGCAATTGTTGGTGCTGCGAAAAAATCAACCTAGCTATAGCCCCACAATCAGATGGCAACAAAACCTGAGTACTCCAGATATAATCCAGTATCTGTCTCGCTGGCTCACTTTTTACTCCAAACTGACTGACCGTAGACCGCAATTGTAACAACAACTTCCAATCTAAAGCACTGATAACAGCCTGTATCCCGCCTGCAGGATCAGGCGAATACCCCACCGACAGCACCATCTGTGGCACCGCTTCCAACGCCTCACCGTCTCCCGTCTCCAAACAAGCCCGCGCCAGCGCAGCCCAAGCCTCCCCCCGCTCCCGCGCGACGGCCTCCGCCAGGTCACTCTGTGCCCCAGGGAGCGGCTCATTGCAAAGGGGGGTCGAGGGGGCCGGCTGTAGCGCCATGGTCGATGCAGGCGGCTCGTCTGATACAGACGTGCAGGGAGACGGAGACGGGGCACTCGGCTCCACAGCCACTGGCAACTCAGGCTCGGCGGCCGGCAGCAACTTTACGGTGGATACTGCAGGGGGCACCGGGCAATCTGACCATTCATTATAATTCTTATTCCTCCCCTGCACAGCACTAGCTTTCTCTACCGCTTCCTTTTCTGCCTGATATTGCAACAAATCATTATAAACCACACGCCAACACTTCCCGCATTTTTTAGCCATTTTCTCCCCATCTATCATTCCCTGAAAAATTGCATCTCCAAATTTACGCCACTCAGCAAGATCATGCACTAAATGCGGATTCTGAAATAACCCTTTAGCATACCCATACACTAATAACTTAGGGAGTTCCTTTTCCAAGTCTATCCCCTTAAGCTGTCTCCGCCTAAGAAAAGCGGAAAATAAATTATATGCTGCTTGCCTGTCCATTTTTACTCACGTCGGTACCGTTGCAGCCCTCCAGGCTTCGGCAGCACGTGTCGGTCGAGCCCACCTGTCGTGGTCGCTCGAGACGCGGAGCTCCAATTTTAGCTCTTTTCGTCGTCCGTCGGGCTGTGAAATCCGGACCCGAACCCAACGCAGTTCTTCACCCGTGGCGCCCTTTTTTCCTTATCACGTCGGGGTCACCATTTCTTGGAAGTAACCGCGGGAGACAAGTCTCATACTATCATGGTCAACAAGCCTCGTTTATTAGGTGTTACAGCATCTTATTTATACAATCAGTAATAAGTTCATGCATATTGCAAAAGTAAAGCTCAGGATTGGTGAATTAGACATTATTTCATCTGACCTTTGTGGTTAGTCTTATGGATACTTTTTCTTTGCAGCTCTGTCTACACCTTGCTACACAACTTGCTTTTCCCTTAGGCCGTCCTTGCTTCTAGATACATATTTCATCTTTAGCTACATACCCTGTCTTTTCACATACTGATTTCTTCTCAGCTGCCTAGCCCGTGATCGTCCCTAGGATAAACCGTCTTTGTCTTTAATCACGTTCATTCTTTTACAATTTAACTAGTGGAATCTCTTCATGTCCTTTCTCATGAAGCCATTCTGCATAAACACTCTCCACATCATAACTCGGAATCTAACTCGGAATCAACTGCGCCTACATCATAACTCGGAATCTAACTCGGAATCTACTGCGCCTACATCATAACTCGGAATCTACTGCGCCTACATCATAACTCGGAATCTAACTCGGAATCTACTGCACCTACATCATAACTCGGAATCTAACTCGGAATCTACTGCGCCTACATCATAACTCGGAATCTACTGTGCCTACATCATAACTCGGAATCTAACTTGGAATCTACTGCGCCTACATCATAACTCGGAATCTACTGCGCCTACATCATAACTCGGAATCTAACTCGGAATCTACTGCGCCGACATCATAACTCGGAATCTACTGCGCCTACATCATAACTCGGAATCTAACTCGGAATCTACTGCGCCTACATCATAACTCGGAATCTACTGCGCCTACATCATAACTCGGAATCTACTGCGCCTACATCATAACTCGGTATCTAACTCGGAATCTACTGCGCCTATATCATAACTTGGAATCTAACTCGGAATCTACTGCGCCTACATCATAACTCGGAATCTACTGCGCCTACATCATAACTCGGAATCTAACTCGGAATCTACTGCGCCTACATCATAACTCGGAATCTACTGCGCCGACATCATAACTCGGAATCTAACTCGGAATCTACTGCGCCTATATCATAACTCGGAATCTACTGCGCCTACATCATAACTCGGAATCTAACTCGGAATCTACTGCGCCTACATCATAACTCGGAATCTACTGCGCCTGCATCATAACTCGGAATATAACTCGGAATCTACTGCGCCTACATCATAACTCGGAATCTACTGCGCCTACATCATAACTCGGAATCTAACTCGGAATCTACTGCGCCTACATCATAACTCGGAATCTACTGCGCCTACATCATAACTCGGAATCTAACTCGGAATCTACTGCGCCTACATCATAACTCGGAATCTACTGCGCCTACATCATATCTCGGAATCTAACTCGGAATCTACTGCGCCTACATCATAACTCGGAATTTAACTCGGAATCTACTGCGCCTACATCATAACTCGAAATCTACTGCGCCTACATCATAACTCGGAATCTAACTCGGAATCTACTGCGCCTACATCATAACTCGGAATCTAACTCGGAATCTACTGCGCCTACATCATAACTCGGAATCTACTGCGCCTACATCATAACTCGGAATCTAACTCGGAATCTACTGCGCCTACATCATAACTCGGAATCTACTGAGCCTACATCATAACTCGGAATCTCCTGCGCCTACATCATAACTCAGAATCTACTGCGCCTAAATCATAACTTGGAATCTAACTCGGAATCTACTGCGCCTACATCATAACTCGGAATCTACTGCGCCTACATCATAACTTGGAATCTAACTCGGAATCTACTGCGCCTACATCATAACTCGGAATCTACTGCGCCTACATCATAACTTGGAATCTAACTCGGAATCTACTGCGCCTACATCATAACTCGGAATCTACTGCGCCTACATCATAACTCGGAATCTAACTCGGAATCTACTGCGCCTACATCATAACTCGTAATCTACTGCGCCTACATCATAACTCGGAATCTAACACGGAATCTACTGCGCCTACATCATAACTCGGAATCTACTGCGCCTACATCATAACTCGGAATCTAACTCGGAATCTACTGCGCCTACATCATAACTCGGAATCTACTGCGCCTGCATCATAACTCGGAATATAACTCGGAATCTACTGCGCCTACATCATAACTCGGAATCTACTGCGCCTACATCATAACTCGGAATCTAACTCGGAATCTACTGCGCCTACATCATAACTCGGAAACTACTGCGCCTACATCATAACTCGGAATCTAACTCGGAATCTACTGCGCCTACATCATAACTCGGAATCTACTGCGCCTACATCATAACTCGGAATCTAACTCGGAATCTACTGCGCCTACATCATAACTCGGAATCTACTGCGCCTACATCATAACTCGGAATCTAACTCGGAATCTACTGCGCCTACATCATAACTCGGAATCTAACTCGGAATCTACTGCGCCTACATCATAACTCGGAATTTAACTCGAAATCTACTGCGCCTACATCATAACTCGGAATCTACTGCGCCTACATCATAACTCGGAATCTAACTCGGAATCTACTGCGCCTACATCATAACTCGGAATCTACTGCGCCTACATCATAACTCGGAATCTAACTCGGAATCTACTGCGCCTACATCATAACTCGGAATCTAACTCGGAATCTACTGCGCCTACATCATAACTCGGAATCTACTGTGCCTACATCATAACTCGGAATCTAACTCGGAATCTACTGCGCCTACATCATAACTCGGAATCTACTGCGCCTACATCATAACTCGGAATCTAACTCGGAATCTACTGCGCCTACATCATAACTCGGAATCTACTGCGCCTACATCATAACTCGGAATCTAACTCGGAATCTACTGCGCCTACATCATAACTCGGAATCTACTGCGCCTACATCATAACTCGGAATCTAACTCGGAATCTACTGCGCCTACATCATAACTCGGAATCTACTGCGCCTACATCATAACTCGGAATCTAACTCGGAATCTACTGCGCCTACATCATAACTCGGAATCTAACTCGGAATCTACTGCGCCTACATCATAACTCAGAATCTAACTCGGAATCTACTGCGCCTACATCATAACTCGGAATCTACTGCGCCTACATCATAACTCGGAATCTAACTCGGAATCTACTGCGCCTACATCATAACTCGGAATCTACTGCGCCTACATCATAACTCGGAATCTAACTCGGAATCTACTGCGCCTACATCATAACTCGGAATCTACTGCGCCGACATCATAACTCGGAATCTAACTCGGAATCTACTGCGCCTACATCATAACTCGGAATCTACTGCGCCTACATCATAACTCGGAATCTAACTCGGAATCTACTGCGCCTACATCATAACTCGGAATCTACTGCGCCTACATCATAACTCGGAATCTAACTCGGAATCTACTGCGCCTACATCATAACTCGGAATCATACTCGGAATCTACTGCGCCTACATCATAACTCGGAATCTAACTCGGAATCTACTGCGCCTACATCATAACTCGGAATCTACTGCGCCTACATCATAACTCGGAATCTAACTCGGAATCTACTGCGCCTACATCATAACTCGGAATCTACTGCGCCTACATCATAACTCGGAATCTAACTTGGAATCTACTGCGCCTACATCATAACTCGGAATCTACTGCGCCGACATCATAACTCGGAATCTAACTCGGAATCTACTGCGCCTACATCATAACTCGGAATCTACTGCGCCTACATCATAACTCGGAATCTACTGCGCCTACATCATAACTCGGAATCTAACTCGGAATCTACTGCGCCTACATCATAACTTGGAATCTACTGCGCCTACATCATAACTCGGTATCTAACTCGGAATCTACTGCGCCTACATCATAACTCGGAATCTAACTCGGAATCTACTGCGCCTACATCATAACTCGGAATCTACTGCGCCTACATCATAACTCGGAATCTAACTCGGAATCTACTGCGCCTACATCATAACTCGGAATCTACTGTGCCTACATCATAACTTGGAATCTAACTCGGAATCTACTGCGCCTACATCATAACTCGGAATCTACTGCGCCTACATCATAACTCGGAATCTAACTCGGAATCTACTGCGCCTACATCATAACTCGGAATCTAACTCGGAATCTACTGCGCCTACATCATAACTCGGAATCTACTGCGCCTACATCATAACTCGGAATCTACTGCGCCTACATGATAACTCGGAATCTCACTCGGAATCTACTGCGCCTACATCATAACTCGGAATCTACTGCGCCTACATCATAACTCGGAATCTAACTCGGAATCTACTGCGCCTACATCATAACTCGGAATCTACTCAGCCTACATCATAACTTGGAATCTAACTCGGAATCTACTGCGCCTACATCATAACTCGGAATCTACTGCGCCTACATCATAACTCGGAATCTAACTCGGAATCTACTGCGCCTACATCATAACTCGGAATCTAACTCGGAATCTACTGCGCCTACATCATAACTCGGAATCTACTGTGCCTACATCATAACTCGGAATCTAACTCGGAATCTACTGCGCCTACATCATAACTCGGAATCTACTGCGCCTACATCATAACTCGGAATCTAACTCGGAATCTACTGCGCCTACATCATAACTCGGAATTTAACTCGAAATCTACTGCGCCTACATCATAACTCGGAATCTACTGCGCCTACATCATAACTCGGAATCTAACTCGGAATCTACTGCGCCTACATCATAACTCGGAATCTACTGCGCCTACATCATAACTCGGAATCTAACTCGGAATCTACTGCGCCTACATCATAACTCGGAATCTAACTCGGAATCTACTGCGCCTACATCATAACTCGGAATCTACTGTGCCTACATCATAACTCGGAATCTAACTCGGAATCTACTGCGCCTACATCATAACTCGGAATCTACTGCGCCTACATCATAACTCGGAATCTAACTCGGAATCTACTGCGCCTACATCATAACTCGGAATCTACTGCGCCTACATCATAACTCGGAATCTAACTCGGAATCTACTGCGCCTACATCATAACTCGGAATCTACTGCGCCTACATCATAACTCGGAATCTAACTCGGAATCTACTGCGCCTACATCATAACTCGGAATCTACTGCGCCTACATCATAACTCGGAATCTAACTCGGAATCTACTGCGCCTACATCATAACTCGGAATCTAACTCGGAATCTACTGCGCCTACATCATAACTCAGAATCTAACTCGGAATCTACTGCGCCTACATCATAACTCGGAATCTACTGCGCCTACATCATAACTCGGAATCTAACTCGGAATCTACTGCGCCTACATCATAACTCGGAATCTACTGCGCCTACATCATAACTCGGAATCTAACTCGGAATCTACTGCGCCTACATCATAACTCGGAATCTACTGCGCCGACATCATAACTCGGAATCTAACTCGGAATCTACTGCGCCTACATCATAACTCGGAATCTACTGCGCCTACATCATAACTCGGAATCTAACTCGGAATCTACTGCGCCTACATCATAACTCGGAATCTACTGCGCCTACATCATAACTCGGAATCTAACTCGGAATCTACTGCGCCTACATCATAACTCGGAATCATACTCGGAATCTACTGCGCCTACATCATAACTCGGAATCTAACTCGGAATCTACTGCGCCTACATCATAACTCGGAATCTACTGCGCCTACATCATAACTCGGAATCTAACTCGGAATCTACTGCGCCTACATCATAACTCGGAATCTACTGCGCCTACATCATAACTCGGAATCTAACTTGGAATCTACTGCGCCTACATCATAACTCGGAATCTACTGCGCCGACATCATAACTCGGAATCTAACTCGGAATCTACTGCGCCTACATCATAACTCGGAATCTACTGCGCCTACATCATAACTCGGAATCTACTGCGCCTACATCATAACTCGGAATCTAACTCGGAATCTACTGCGCCTACATCATAACTTGGAATCTACTGCGCCTACATCATAACTCGGTATCTAACTCGGAATCTACTGCGCCTACATCATAACTCGGAATCTAACTCGGAATCTACTGCGCCTACATCATAACTCGGAATCTACTGCGCCTACATCATAACTCGGAATCTAACTCGGAATCTACTGCGCCTACATCATAACTCGGAATCTACTGTGCCTACATCATAACTTGGAATCTAACTCGGAATCTACTGCGCCTACATCATAACTCGGAATCTACTGCGCCTACATCATAACTCGGAATCTAACTCGGAATCTACTGCGCCTACATCATAACTCGGAATCTAACTCGGAATCTACTGCGCCTACATCATAACTCGGAATCTACTGCGCCTACATCATAACTCGGAATCTACTGCGCCTACATGATAACTCGGAATCTCACTCGGAATCTACTGCGCCTACATCATAACTCGGAATCTACTGCGCCTACATCATAACTCGGAATCTAACTCGGAATCTACTGCGCCTACATCATAACTCGGAATCTACTCAGCCTACATCATAACTTGGAATCTAACTCGGAATCTACTGCGCCTACATCATAATTAGGAATCTAACTCGGAATCTTCTGCGCCTACATCATAACTCGGAATCTACTGAGCCTACATCATAACTCGGAATCTAACTCGGAATCTACTGCGCCTACATCATAACTCGGAATCTACTGCGCCTACATCATAACACGGAATCTAACTCGGAATCTACTGCGCCTACATCATAACTCGGAATCTACAGCGCCTACATCATAACTCGGAATCTACTGCGCCTACATCATAACTTGGAATCTAACTCGGAATCTACTGCGCCTACATGATAACTCGGAATCTAACTCGAAATCTACTGCGCCTACATCATAACTCGGAATCTACTGCGCCTACATCATAACTCGGAATCTAACTCGGAATCTACTGCGCCTACATCATAACTCGGAATCTACTGCGCCTACATCATAACTTGGAATCTAACTCGGAATCTACTGCGCCTACATCATAACTCGGAATCTAACTCGGAATCTACTGCGCCTACATCATAACTCGGAATCTACTGCACCTACATCATAACTCGGAATCTAACTCGGAATCTACTGCGCCTACATCATAACTCGGAATCTACTGCGCCTACATCATAACTCGGAATCTAACTCGGAATCTACTGCGCCTACATCATAACTCGGAATCTAACTCGGAATCTACTGCGCCTACATCATAACTCGGAATCTACTGTGCCTACATCATAACTCGGAATCTAACTCGGAATCTACTGCGCCTACATCATAACTCGGAATCTACTGCGCCTACATCATAACTCGGAATCTAACTCGGAATCTACTGCGCCGACATCATAACTCGGAATCTACTGCGCCTACATCATAACTCGGAATCTAACTCGGAATCTACTGCGCCTACATCATAACTCGGAATCTACTGCGACTACATCATAACACGGAATCTAACTCGGAATCTACTGCGCCTACATCATAACTCGGAATCTACTGTGCCTACATCATAACTCGGAATCTACTGCGCCTACATCATAACTCGGTATCTAACTCGGAATCTACTGCGCCTACATCATAACTCGGAATCTACTGCGCCTACATCATAACTCGGAATCTAACTCGGAATCTACTGCGCCTACATCATAACTCGGAATCTACTGCGCCTACATCATAACTCGGAATCTAACTCGGAATCTACTGCGCCTACATCATAACTCGGAATCTACTGCGCCTACATCATAACTCGGAATCTAACTCGGAATCTACTGCGCCTACATCATAACTCGGAATCTACTGCGCCTACATCATAACTCGGAATCTACTGCACCTACATCATAACTCGGAATCTAACTCGGAATCTACTGCGCCTACATCATAACTCGGAATCTACTGCGCCTACATCATAACTCGGAATCTAACTCGGAATCTACTGCGCCTACATCATAACTCGGAATCTAACTCGGAATCTACTGCGCCTACATCATAACTCGGAATCTAACTCGGAATCTACTGCGCCTACATCATAACTCGGAATCTACTGCGCCTACATCATAACTCGGAATCTAACTCGGAATCTACTGCGCCTACATCATAACTCGGAATCTACTGCGCCTACATCATAACTCGGAATCTAAGTCGGAATCTACTGCGCCTACATCATAACTCGGAATCTACTGCGCCTACATCATAACTCGGAATCTAACTCGGAATCTACTGCGCCTACATCATAACTCGGAATCTACTGCGCCTACATCATAACTCGGAATCTAACTCGGAATCTACTGCGCCTACATCATAACTCGGAATCTACTGCGCCTACATCATAACTCGGAATCTAACTCGGAATCTACTGCGCCTACATCATAACTCGGAATCTAACTCGGAATCTACTGCGCCTACATCATAACTCGGAATCTAACTCGGAATCTACTGCGCCTACATCATAACTCGGAATCTACTGCGCCTACATCATAACTCGGAATCTAACTCGGAATCTACTGCGCCTACATCATAACTCGGAATCTACTGCGCCTACATCATAACTCGGAATCTACTGCGCTTACATCATAACTAGGAATCTAACTCGGAATCTACTGCGCCTACATCATAACTCGGAATCTACTGCGCCTACATCATAACTTGGAATCTAACTCGGAATCTACTGCGCCTACATCATAACTCGGAATCTACTGCGCCTACATCATAACTCGGAATCTAACTCGGAATCTACTGCGCCTACATCATAACTCGGAATCTACTGCGCCGACATCATAACTTGGAATCTAACTCGGAATCTACTGCGCCTACATCATAACTCGGAATCTACTGCGCCTACATGATAACTCGGAATCTAACTCGGAATCTACTGCGCCTACATCATAACTCGGAATCTACTGCGCCTACATCATAACTCGGAATCTAACTCGGAATCTACTGCGCCTACATCATAACTCGGAATCTACTGCGCCTACATCATAACTCGGAATCTAACTCGGAATCTACTGCGCCTACATCATAACTCGGAATCTAACTCGGAATCTACTACGCCTACATCATAACTCGGAATCTACTGCGCCTACATCATAACTCGGAATCTAACTCGGAATCTACTGCGCCTACATCATAACTCGGAAGCTACTGTGCCTACATCATAACTTGGAATCTAACTCGGAATCTACTGCGCCTACATCATAACTCGGAATCTACTGCGCCTACATCATAATTCGGAATTGAACTCGGAATCTACTGCGCCTACATCATAACTCGGAATCTAACTCGGAATCTACTGCGCCTACATCATAACTCGGAATCTAACTCGGAATATACTGCGCCTACATCATAACTCGGAATCTACTGCGCCTACATCATAACTCGGAATCTAACTCGGAATCTACTGCGCCTACATCATAACTCGGAATCTACTGCGCCGACATCATAACTCGGAATCTAACTCGGAATCTACTGCGCCTACATCATAACTCGGAATCTACTGCGCCTACATCATAACTCGGAATCTAACTCGGAATCTACTGCGCCTACATCATAACTCGGAATCTACTGCGCCTACATCATAACTCGGAATCTAACTCGGAATCTACTGCGCCTACATCATAACTCGGAATCTACTGCGCCTACATCATAACTTGGAATCTAACTCGGAATCTACTGCGCCTACATCATAACTCGGAATCTACTGCGCCTACATCATAACTCGGAATCTAACTCGGAATCTACTGCGCCTACATCATAACTCGGAATCTACTGCGCCGCCATCATAACTCGGAATCTAACTCGGAATCTACTGCGCCTACATCATAACTCGGAATCTACTGCGCCTACATCATAACTCGGAATCTAACTCGGAATCTACTGCGCCTACATCATAACTCGGAATCTACTGCGCCTACATCATAACTCGGAATCTAACTCGGAATCTACTGCGCCTACATCATAACTCGGAATCTACTGCGCCTACATCATAACTCGGAATCTAACTCGGAATCTACTGCGCCTACATCATAACTCGGAATCTAACTCGGAATCTACTGCGCCTACATCATAACTCGGAATCTACTGCGCCTACATCAGAACTCGGAATCTAACTCGGAATCTACTGCGCCTACATCATAACTCGGAATCTACTGTGCCTACATCATAACTTGGAATCTAACTCGGAATCTACTGCGCCTACATCATAACTCGGAATCTACTGCGCCTACATCATAATTCGGAATTGAACTCGGAATCTACTGCGCCTACATCATAACTCGGAATCTAACTCGGAATCTACTGCGCCTACATCATGACTCGGAATCTAACTCGGAATATACTGCGCCTACATCATAACTCGGAATCTACTGCGCCTACATCATAACTCGGAATCTAACTCGGAATCTACTGCGCCTACATCATAACTCGGAATCTACTGCGCCGACATCATAACTCGGAATCTAACTCGGAATCTACTGCGCCTACATCATAACTCGGAATCTACTGCGCCTACATCATAACTCGGAATCTAAATCGGAATCTACTGCGCCTACATCATAACTCGGAATCTACTGCGCCTACATCATAACTCGGAATCTAACTCGGAATCTACTGCGCCTACATCATAACTCGGAATCTAACTCGGAATCTACTGCGCCTACATCATAACTCGGAATCTAACTTGGAATCTACTGCACCTACATCATAACTCGGAATCTACTGCGCCTACATCATAACTCGGAATCTAACTCGGAATCTACTGCGCCTACATCATAACTCGGAAACTACTGCGCCTACATCATAACTCGGAATCTACTGCGCCTACATGATAACTCGGAATCTAACTCGGAAACTACTGCGCCTACATCATAACTCGGAATCTACTGCGCCTACATCATAACTCGGAATCTAACTCGGAATCTACTGCGCCTACATCATAACTCGGAATCTACTGCGCCTACATCATAACTTGGAATCTAACTCGGAATCTACTGCGCCTACATCATAACTCGGAATCTAACTCGGAATCTACTGCGCCTACATCATAACTCGGAATCTACTGAGCCTACATCATAACTCGGAATCTAACTCGGAATCTACTGCGCCTACATCATAACTCGGAATCTACTGCGCCTACATCATAACACGGAATCTAACTCGGAATCTACTGCGCCTACATCATAACTCGGAATCTACAGCGCCTACATCATAACTCGGAATCTACTGCGCCTACATCATAACTCGGAATCTAACTCGGAATCTACTGCGCCTACATGATAACTCGGAATCTAACTCGGAATCTACTGCGCCTACATCATAACTAAGAATCTAATGCGCCTACATCATAACTCGGAATCTAACTCGGAATCTACTGCGCCTACATCATAACTCGGAATCTACTGCGCCTACATCATAACTTGGAATCTAACTCGGAATCTACTGCGCCTACATCATAACTCGGAATCTAACTCGGAATCTACTGCGCCTACATCATAACTCGGAATCTACTGCACCTACATCATAACTCGGAATCTAACTCGGAATCTACTGCGCCTACATCATAACTCGGAATCTACTGCGCCTACATCATAACTCGGAATCTAACTCGGAATCTACTGCGCCTACATCATAACTCGGAATCTACTGCGCCTACATCATAACTTGGAATCTAACTCGGAATCTACTGCGCCGACATCATAACTCGGAATCTAACTCGGAATCTACTGCGCCTACATCATAACTCGGAATCTACTGCGCCTACATCATAACTCGGAATCTACTGCGCCTACATCATAACTCGAAATCTAACTCGGAATCTACTGCGCCTACATCATAACTCGGAATCTAACTCGGAATCTACTGCGCCTACATCATAACTCGGAATCTACTGCGCCTGCATCATAACTCGGAATATAACTCGGAATCTACTGCGCCTACATCATAACTCGGAATCTACTGCGCCTACATCATAACTCGGAATCTAACTCGGAATCTACTGCGCCTACATCATAACTCGGAATCTACTGCGCCTACATCATAACTCGGAATCTAACTCGGAATCTACTGCGCCTACATCATAACTCGGAATCTACTGCGCCTACATCATATCTCGGAATCTAACTCGGAATCTACTGCGCCTACATCATAACTCGGAATCTAACTCGGAATCTACTGTGCCTACATCATAACTCGGAATTTAACTCGGAATCTACTGCGCCTACATCATAACTCGAAATCTACTGCGCCTACATCATAACTCGGAATCTAACTCGGAATCTACTGCGCCTACATCATAACTCGGAATCTAACTCGGAATCTACTGCACCTACATCATAACTCGGAATCTACTGCGCCTACATCATAACTCGGAATCTAACTCGGAATCTACTGCGCCTACATCATAACTCGGAATCTACTGCGCCTACATCATAACTCGGAATCTACTGCGCCTACATCATAACTCGGAATCGAACTCGGAATCTACTGCGCCTACATCATAACTCGGAATCTAACTCGGAATCTACTGCGCCTACATCATAACTCGGAATCTAACTCGGAATCTACTGCGCCTACATCATAACTCGGAATCTACTGCGCCTACATCATAACTCGGAATCCAACTCGGAATCTACTGCGCCTACATCATAACTCGGAATCTACTGCGCCGACATCATCACTCGGAATCTAACTCGGAATCTACTGCGCCTACATCATAACTCGGAATCTACTGCGCCTACATCATAACTCGGAATCTACTGCGCCTACATCATAACTCGGAATCTACTGTGCCTACATCATAACTCGGAATCTAACTCGGAATCTACTGCGCCTACATCATAACTCGGAATCTACTGCGCCTACATCATAACTCGGAATCTAACTCGGAATCTACTGCGCCTACATCATAACTCGGAATCTACTGCGCCTACATCATAACTCGGAATCTAACTCGGAATCTACTGCGCCTACATCATAACTCGGAATCTAACTCGGAATCTACTGCGCCTACATCATAACTCGGAATCTAACTTGGAATCTACTGCACCTACATCATAACTCGGAATCTACTGCGCCTACATCATAACTCGGAATCTAACTCGGAATCTACTGCGCCTACATCATAACTCGGAATCTACTGCGCCTACATCATAACTCGGAATCTACTGCGCCTACATCATAACTCGGAATCTAACTCGGAATCTACTGCGCCTACATCATAACTCGGAATCTACAGCGCCTACATCATAACTCGGAATCTACTGCGCCTACATCATAACTTGGAATCTAACTCGGAATCTACTGCGCCTACATGATAACTCGGAATCTAACTCGGAATCTACTGCGCCTACATCATAACTCGGAATCTACTGCGCCTACATCATAACTCGGAATCTAACTCGGAATCTACTGCGCCTACATCATAACTCGGAATATACTGCGCCTACATCATAACTTGGAATCTAACTCGGAATCTACTGCGCCTACATCATAACTCGGAATCTAACTCGGAATCTACTGCGCCTACATCATAACTCGGAATCTACTGCACCTACATCATAACTCGGAATCTAACTCGGAATCTACTGCGCCTACATCATAACTCGGAATCTAACTCGGAATCTACTGCGCCTACATCATAACTCGGAATCTAACTCGGAATCTACTGCGCCTACATCATAACTCGGAATCTACTGTGCCTACATCATAACTCGGAATCTAACTCGGAATCTACTGCGCCTACATCATAACTCGGAATCTACTGCGCCTACATCATAACTCGGAATCTAACTCGGAATCTACTGCGCCGACATCATAACTCGGAATCTACTGCGCCTACATCATAACTCGGAATCTAACTCGGAATCTACTGCGCCTACATCATAACTCGGAATCTACTGCGCCTACATCATAACTCGGAATCTAACTCGGAATCTACTGCGCCTACATCATAACTCGGAATCTACTGCGCCTACATCATAACTCGGTATCTAACTCGGAATCTACTGCGCCTACATCATAACACGGAATCTACTGCGCCTACATCATAACTTGGAATCTAACTCGGAATCTACTGCGCCTACATCATAACTCGGAATCTACTGCGCCTACATCATAACTCGGAATCTAACTCGGAATCTACTGCGCCTACATCATAACTCGGAATCTATCCGCCTACATCATAACTCGGAATCTAACTCGGAATCTACTGCGCCTACATCATAACTCGGAATCTACTGCGCCTACATCATAACTCGGAATCTAACTCGGAATCTACTGCGCCTACATCATAACTCGGAATCTAACTCGGAATCTACTGCGCCTACATCATAACTCGGAATCTAACTCGGAATCTACTGCGCCTACATCATAACTCGGAATCTACTGCGCCTACATCATAACTCGGAATCTAACTCGGAATCTACTGCGCCTACATCATAACTCGGAATCTACTGCGCCTACATCATAACACGGAATCTAACTCGGAATCTACTGCGCCTACATCATAACTCGGAATCTACTGCGCCTACATCATAACTCGGAATCTACTGCGCCTACATCATAACTCGGTATCTAACTCGGAATCTACTGCGCCTACATCATAACTCGGAATCTACTGCGCCTACATCATAACTTGGAATCTAACTCGGAATCTACTGCGCCTACATCATAACTCGGAATCTACTGCGCCTACATCATAACTCGGAATCTAACTCGGAATCTACTGCGCCTACATCATAACTCGGAATCTACTGCGCCGACATCATAACTCGGAATCTAACTCGGAATCTACTGCGCCTACATCATAACTCGGAATCTACTGCGCCGACATCATAACTCGGAATCTAACTCGGAATCTACTGCGCCTACATCATAACTCGGAATCTACTGCGCCTACATCATAACTCGAAATCTAACTCGGAATCTACTGCGCCTACATCATAACTCGGAATCTACTGCGCCTACATCATAACTCGAAATCTAACTCGGAATCTACTGCGCCTACATCATAACTCGGAATCTACTGCGCCTACATCATAACTCGGAATCTAACTCGGAATCTACTGCGCCTACATCATAACTCGGAATCTACTGCGCCGACATCATAACTCGGAATCTAACTCGGAATCTACTGCGCCTACATCATAACTCGGAATCTACTGCGCCGACATCATAACTCGGAATCTAACTCGGAATCTACTGCGCCTACATCATAACTCGGAATCTACTGCGCCTACATCATAACTCGGAATCTAACTCGGAATCTACTGCGCCTACATCATAACTCGGAATCTACTGCACCTACATCATAACTCGGAATCTAACTCGGAATCTACTGCGCCTACATCATAACTCGGAATCTACTGCGCCTACATCATAACTCGGAATCTAACTCGGAATCTACTGCGCCTACATCATAACTCGGAATCTAACTCGGAATCTACTGCGCCTACATCATAACTCGGAATCTACTGCGCCTACATCATAACTCGGAATCTAACTCGGAATCTACTGCGCCTACATCATAACTCGGAATCTACTGTGCCTACATCATAACTTGGAATCTAACTCGGAATCTACTGCGCCTACATCATAACTCGGAATCTACTGCGCCTACATCATAATTCGGAATTGAACTCGGAATCTACTGCGCCTACATCATAACTCGGAATCTAACTCGGAATCTACTGCGCCTACATCATAACTCGGAATCTAACTCGGAATCTACTGCGCCTACATCATAACTCGGAATCTACTGCGCCGACATCATAACTCGGAATCTAACTCGGAATCTACTGCGCCTACATCATAACTCGGAATCTACTGCGCCTACATCATAACTCGGAATCTAACTCGGAATCTACTGCGCCTACATCATAACTCGGAATCTACTGCGCCTACATCATAACTCGGAATCTAACTCGGAATCTACTGCGCCTACATCATAACTCGGAATCTACTGCACCTACATCATAACTCGGAATCTAACTCGGAATCTACTGCGCCTACATCATAACTCGGAATCTAACTCGGAATCTACTGCGCCTACATCATAACTCGGAATCTAACTCGGAATCTACTGCGCCTACATCATAACTCGGAATCTACTGTGCCTACATCATAACTCGGAATCTAACTCGGAATCTACTGCGCCTACATCATAACTCGGAATCTACTGCGCCTACATCATAACTCGGAATCTAACTCGGAATCTACTGCGCCGACATCATAACTCGGAATCTACTGCGCCTACATCATAACTCGGAATCTAACTCGGAATCTACTGCGCCTACATCATAACTCGGAATCTACTGCGCCTACATCATAACACGGAATCTAACTCGGAATCTACTGCGCCTACATCATAACTCGGAATCTACTGCGCCTACATCATAACTCGGTATCTAACTCGGAATCTACTGCGCCTACATCATAACTCGGAATCTACTGCGCCTACATCATAACTTGGAATCTAACTCGGAATCTACTGCGCCTACATCATAACTCGGAATCTACTGCGCCTACATCATAACTCGGAATCTAACTCGGAATCTACTGCGCCTACATCATAACTCGGAATCTATCCGCCTGCATCATAACTCGGAATCTAACTCGGAATCTACTGCGCCTACATCATAACTCGGAATCTACTGCGCCTACATCATAACTCGGAATCTAACTCGGAATCTACTGCGCCTACATCATAACTCGGAATCTAACTCGGAATCTACTGCGCCTACATCATAACTCGGAATCTAACTCGGAATCTACTGCGCCTACATCATAACTCGGAATCTACTGCGCCTACATCATAACACGGAATCTAACTCGGAATCTACTGCGCCTACATCATAACTCGGAATCTACTGCGCCTACATCATAACTCGGAATCTACTGCGCCTACATCATAACTCGGTATCTAACTCGGAATCTACTGCGCCTACATCATAACTCGGAATCTACTGCGCCTACATCATAACTTGGAATCTAACTCGGAATCTACTGCGCCTACATCATAACTCGGAATCTACTGCGCCTACATCATAACTCGGAATCTAACTCGGAATCTACTGCGCCTACATCATAACTCGGAATCTACTGCGCCGACATCATAACTCGGAATCTAACTCGGAATCTACTGCGCCTATATCATAACTCGGAATCTACTGCGCCTACATCATAACTCGGAATCTAACTCGGAATCTACTGCGCCTACATCATAACTCGGAATCTACTGCGCCTACATCATAACTCGAAATCTAACTCGGAATCTACTGCGCATACATCATAACTCGGAATCTACTGCGCCTACATCATAACTTGGAATCTAACTCGGAATCTACTGCGCCTACATCATAACTCGGAATCTACTGCGCCTACATCATAACTCGGAATCTAACTCGGAATCTACTGCGCCTACATCATAACTCGGAATCTACTGCGCCTACATCATAACTCGGAATCTAACTCGGAATCTACTGCGCCTACATCATAACTCGGAATCTACTGCGCCTACATCATAACTCGGAATCTAACTCGGAATCTACTGCGCCTACATCATAACTCGGAATCTACTGCGCCTACATCATAACTCGGAATCTAACTCGGAATCTACTGCGCCTACATCATAACTCGGAATCTACTGCGCCTACATCATAACTCGGAATCTAACTCGGAATCTACTGCGCCTACATCATAACTCGGAATCTAACTCGGAATCTACTGCGCCTACATCATAACTCGGAATCTACTGCGCCTACATCATAACTCGGAATCTAACTCGGAATCTACTGCGCCTACATCATAACTCGGAATCTACTGTGCCTACATCATAACTTGGAATCTAACTCGGAATCTACTGCGCCTACATCATAACTCGGAATCTACTGCGCCTACATCATAATTCGGAATTGAACTCGGAATCTACTGCGCCTACATCATAACTCGGAATCTAACTCGGAATCTACTGCGCCTACATCATAACTCGGAATCTAACTCGGAATCTACTGCGCCTACATCATAACTCGGAATCTACTGCGCCTACATCATAACTCGGAATCCAACTCGGAATCTACTGCGCCTACATCATAACTCGGAATCTACTGCGCCGACATCATCACTCGGAATCTAACTCGGAATCTACTGCGCCTACATCATAACTCGGAATCTACTGCGCCTACATCATAACTCGGAATCTACTGCGCCTACATCATAACTCGGAATCTACTGTGCCTACATCATAACTCGGAATCTAACTCGGAATCTACTGCGCCTACATCATAACTCGGAATCTACTGCGCCTACATCATAACTCGGAATCTAACTCGGAATCTACTGCGCCTACATCATAACTCGGAATCTACTGCGCCTACATCATAACTCGGAATCTAACTCGGAATCTACTGCGCCTACATCATAACTCGGAATCTAACTCGGAATCTACTGCGCCTACATCATAACTCGGAATCTAACTTGGAATCTACTGCACCTACATCATAACTCGGAATCTACTGCGCCTACATCATAACTCGGAATCTAACTCGGAATCTACTGCGCCTACATCATAACTCGGAATCTACTGCGCCTACATCATAACTCGGAATCTACTGCGCCTACATCATAACTCGGAATCTAACTCGGAATCTACTGCGCCTACATCATAACTCGGAATCTACAGCGCCTACATCATAACTCGGAATCTACTGCGCCTACATCATAACTTGGAATCTAACTCGGAATCTACTGCGCCTACATGATAACTCGGAATCTAACTCGGAATCTACTGCGCCTACATCATAACTCGGAATCTACTGCGCCTACATCATAACTCGGAATCTAACTCGGAATCTACTGCGCCTACATCATAACTCGGAATATACTGCGCCTACATCATAACTTGGAATCTAACTCGGAATCTACTGCGCCTACATCATAACTCGGAATCTAACTCGGAATCTACTGCGCCTACATCATAACTCGGAATCTACTGCACCTACATCATAACTCGGAATCTAACTCGGAATCTACTGCGCCTACATCATAACTCGGAATCTAACTCGGAATCTACTGCGCCTACATCATAACTCGGAATCTAACTCGGAATCTACTGCGCCTACATCATAACTCGGAATCTACTGTGCCTACATCATAACTCGGAATCTAACTCGGAATCTACTGCGCCTACATCATAACTCGGAATCTACTGCGCCTACATCATAACTCGGAATCTAACTCGGAATCTACTGCGCCGACATCATAACTCGGAATCTACTGCGCCTACATCATAACTCGGAATCTAACTCGGAATCTACTGCGCCTACATCATAACTCGGAATCTACTGCGCCTACATCATAACTCGGAATCTAACTCGGAATCTACTGCGCCTACATCATAACTCGGAATCTACTGCGCCTACATCATAACTCGGTATCTAACTCGGAATCTACTGCGCCTACATCATAACACGGAATCTACTGCGCCTACATCATAACTTGGAATCTAACTCGGAATCTACTGCGCCTACATCATAACTCGGAATCTACTGCGCCTACATCATAACTCGGAATCTAACTCGGAATCTACTGCGCCTACATCATAACTCGGAATCTATCCGCCTACATCATAACTCGGAATCTAACTCGGAATCTACTGCGCCTACATCATAACTCGGAATCTACTGCGCCTACATCATAACTCGGAATCTAACTCGGAATCTACTGCGCCTACATCATAACTCGGAATCTAACTCGGAATCTACTGCGCCTACATCATAACTCGGAATCTAACTCGGAATCTACTGCGCCTACATCATAACTCGGAATCTACTGCGCCTACATCATAACTCGGAATCTAACTCGGAATCTACTGCGCCTACATCATAACTCGGAATCTACTGCGCCTACATCATAACACGGAATCTAACTCGGAATCTACTGCGCCTACATCATAACTCGGAATCTACTGCGCCTACATCATAACTCGGAATCTACTGCGCCTACATCATAACTCGGTATCTAACTCGGAATCTACTGCGCCTACATCATAACTCGGAATCTACTGCGCCTACATCATAACTTGGAATCTAACTCGGAATCTACTGCGCCTACATCATAACTCGGAATCTACTGCGCCTACATCATAACTCGGAATCTAACTCGGAATCTACTGCGCCTACATCATAACTCGGAATCTACTGCGCCGACATCATAACTCGGAATCTAACTCGGAATCTACTGCGCCTACATCATAACTCGGAATCTACTGCGCCGACATCATAACTCGGAATCTAACTCGGAATCTACTGCGCCTACATCATAACTCGGAATCTACTGCGCCTACATCATAACTCGAAATCTAACTCGGAATCTACTGCGCCTACATCATAACTCGGAATCTACTGCGCCTACATCATAACTCGAAATCTAACTCGGAATCTACTGCGCCTACATCATAACTCGGAATCTACTGCGCCTACATCATAACTCGGAATCTAACTCGGAATCTACTGCGCCTACATCATAACTCGGAATCTACTGCGCCGACATCATAACTCGGAATCTAACTCGGAATCTACTGCGCCTACATCATAACTCGGAATCTACTGCGCCGACATCATAACTCGGAATCTAACTCGGAATCTACTGCGCCTACATCATAACTCGGAATCTACTGCGCCTACATCATAACTCGGAATCTAACTCGGAATCTACTGCGCCTACATCATAACTCGGAATCTACTGCACCTACATCATAACTCGGAATCTAACTCGGAATCTACTGCGCCTACATCATAACTCGGAATCTACTGCGCCTAAATCATAACTCGGAATCTAACTCGGAATCTACTGCGCCTACATCATAACTCGGAATCTAACTCGGAATCTACTGCGCCTACATCATAACTCGGAATCTACTGCGCCTACATCATAACTCGGAATCTAACTCGGAATCTACTGCGCCTACATCATAACTCGGAATCTACTGTGCCTACATCATAACTTGGAATCTAACTCGGAATCTACTGCGCCTACATCATAACTCGGAATCTACTGCGCCTACATCATAATTCGGAATTGAACTCGGAATCTACTGCGCCTACATCATAACTCGGAATCTAACTCGGAATCTACTGCGCCTACATCATAACTCGGAATCTAACTCGGAATCTACTGCGCCTACATCATAACTCGGAATCTACTGCGCCGACATCATAACTCGGAATCTAACTCGGAATCTACTGCGCCTACATCATAACTCGGAATCTACTGCGCCTACATCATAACTCGGAATCTAACTCGGAATCTACTGCGCCTACATCATAACTCGGAATCTACTGCGCCTACATCATAACTCGGAATCTAACTCGGAATCTACTGCGCCTACATCATAACTCGGAATCTACTGCACCTACATCATAACTCGGAATCTAACTCGGAATCTACTGCGCCTACATCATAACTCGGAATCTAACTCGGAATCTACTGCGCCTACATCATAACTCGGAATCTAACTCGGAATCTACTGCGCCTACATCATAACTCGGAATCTACTGTGCCTACATCATAACTCGGAATCTAACTCGGAATCTACTGCGCCTACATCATAACTCGGAATCTACTGCGCCTACATCATAACTCGGAATCTAACTCGGAATCTACTGCGCCGACATCATAACTCGGAATCTACTGCGCCTACATCATAACTCGGAATCTAACTCGGAATCTACTGCGCCTACATCATAACTCGGAATCTACTGCGCCTACATCATAACACGGAATCTAACTCGGAATCTACTGCGCCTACATCATAACTCGGAATCTACTGCGCCTACATCATAACTCGGTATCTAACTCGGAATCTACTGCGCCTACATCATAACTCGGAATCTACTGCGCCTACATCATAACTTGGAATCTAACTCGGAATCTACTGCGCCTACATCATAACTCGGAATCTACTGCGCCTACATCATAACTCGGAATCTAACTCGGAATCTACTGCGCCTACATCATAACTCGGAATCTATCCGCCTGCATCATAACTCGGAATCTAACTCGGAATCTACTGCGCCTACATCATAACTCGGAATCTACTGCGCCTACATCATAACTCGGAATCTAACTCGGAATCTACTGCGCCTACATCATAACTCGGAATCTAACTCGGAATCTACTGCGCCTACATCATAACTCGGAATCTAACTCGGAATCTACTGCGCCTACATCATAACTCGGAATCTACTGCGCCTACATCATAACACGGAATCTAACTCGGAATCTACTGCGCCTACATCATAACTCGGAATCTACTGCGCCTACATCATAACTCGGAATCTACTGCGCCTACATCATAACTCGGTATCTAACTCGGAATCTACTGCGCCTACATCATAACTCGGAATCTACTGCGCCTACATCATAACTTGGAATCTAACTCGGAATCTACTGCGCCTACATCATAACTCGGAATCTACTGCGCCTACATCATAACTCGGAATCTAACTCGGAATCTACTGCGCCTACATCATAACTCGGAATCTACTGCGCCGACATCATAACTCGGAATCTAACTCGGAATCTACTGCGCCTATATCATAACTCGGAATCTACTGCGCCTACATCATAACTCGGAATCTAACTCGGAATCTACTGCGCCTACATCATAACTCGGAATCTACTGCGCCTACATCATAACTCGAAATCTAACTCGGAATCTACTGCGCATACATCATAACTCGGAATCTACTGCGCCTACATCATAACTTGGAATCTAACTCGGAATCTACTGCGCCTACATCATAACTCGGAATCTACTGCGCCTACATCATAACTCGGAATCTAACTCGGAATCTACTGCGCCTACATCATAACTCGGAATCTACTGCGCCTACATCATAACTCGGAATCTAACTCGGAATCTACTGCGCCTACATCATAACTCGGAATCTACTGCGCCTACATCATAACTCGGAATCTAACTCGGAATCTACTGCGCCTACATCATAACTCGGAATCTACTGCGCCTACATCATAACTCGGAATCTAACTCGGAATCTACTGCGCCTACATCATAACTCGGAATCTACTGCGCCTACATCATAACTCGGAATCTAACTCGGAATCTACTGCGCCTACATCATAACTCGGAATCTAACTCGGAATCTACTGCGCCTACATCATAACTCGGAATCTACTGCGCCTACATCATAACTCGGAATCTAACTCGGAATCTACTGCGCCTACATCATAACTCGGAATCTACTGTGCCTACATCATAACTTGGAATCTAACTCGGAATCTACTGCGCCTACATCATAACTCGGAATCTACTGCGCCTACATCATAATTCGGAATTGAACTCGGAATCTACTGCGCCTACATCATAACTCGGAATCTAACTCGGAATCTACTGCGCCTACATCATAACTCGGAATCTAACTCGGAATCTACTGCGCCTACATCATAACTCGGAATCTACTGCGCCGACATCATAACTCGGAATCTAACTCGGAATCTACTGCGCCTACATCATAACTCGGAATCTACTGCGCCTACATCATAACTCGGAATCTAACTCGGAATCTACTGCGCCTACATCATAACTCGGAATCTACTGCGCCTACATCATAACTCGGAATCTAACTCGGAATCTACTGCGCCTACATCATAACTCGGAATCTACTGCGCCTACATCATAACTCGGAATCTAACTCGGAATCTACTGCGCCTACATCATAACTCGGAATCTAACTCGGAATCTACTGCGCCTACATCATAACTCGGAATCTAACTTGGAATCTACTGCACCTACATCATAACTCGGAATCTACTGCGCCTACATCATAACTCGGAATCTAACTCGGAATCTACTGCGCCTACATCATAACTCGGAATCTACTGCGCCTACATCATAACTCGGAATCTACTGCGCCTACATGATAACTCGGAATCTAACTCGGAAACTACTGCGCCTACATCATAACTCGGAATCTACTGCGCCTACATCATAACTCGGAATCTAACTCGGAATCTACTGCGCCTACATCATAACTCGGAATCTACTGCGCCTACATCATAACTTGGAATCTAACTCGGAATCTACTGCGCCTACATCATAACTCGGAATCTAACTCGGAATCTACTGCGCCTACATCATAACTCGGAATCTACTGAGCCTACATCATAACTCGGAATCTAACTCGGAATCTACTGCGCCTACATCATAACTCGGAATCTACTGCGCCTACATCATAACACGGAATCTAACTCGGAATCTACTGCGCCTACATCATAACTCGGAATCTACAGCGCCTACATCATAACTCGGAATCTACTGCGCCTACATCATAACTTGGAATCTAACTCGGAATCTACTGCGCCTACATGATAACTCGGAATCTAACTCGGAATCTACTGCGCCTACATCATAACTCGGAATCTACTGCGCCTACATCATAACTCGGAATCTAACTCGGAATCTACTGCGCCTACATCATAACTCGGAATCTACTGAGCCTACATCATAACTTGGAATCTAACTCGGAATCTACTGCGCCTACATCATAACTCGGAATCTAACTCGGAATCTACTGCGCCTACATCATAACTCGGAATCTACTGCACCTACATCATAACTCGGAATCTAACTCGGAATCTACTGCGCCTACATCATAACTCGGAATCTACTGCGCCTACATCATAACTCGGAATCTAACTCGGAATCTACTGCGCCTACATCATAACTCGGAATCTAACTCGGAATCTACTGCGCCTACATCATAACTCGGAATCTAACTCGGAATCTACTGCGCCTACATCATAACTCGGAATCTACTGTGCCTACATCATAACTCGGAATCTAACTCGGAATCTACTGCGCCTACATCATAACTCGGAATCTACTGCGCCTACATCATAACTCGGAATCTAACTCGGAATCTACTGCGCCGACATCATAACTCGGAATCTACTGCGCCTACATCATAACTCGGAATCTAACTCGGAATCTAATGCGCCTACATCATAACTCGGAATCTACTGTGCCTACATCATAACACGGAATCTAACTCGGAATCTACTGCGCCTACATCATAACTCGGAATCTACTGCGCCTACATCATAACTCGGTTTCTAACTCGGAATCTACTGCGCCTACATCATAACTCAGAATCTACTGCGCCTACATCATAACTCGGAATCTAACTCGGAATCTTCTGCGGCTACATCATAACTCGGAATCTACTGCGCCGACATCTTAACTCGGAATCTAACTCGGAATCTACTGCGCCTATATCATAACTCGGAATCTACTGCGCCTACATCATAACTCGAAATCTAACTCGGAATCTACTGCGCCTACATCATAACTCGGAATCTAACTCGGAATCTACTGCGCCGACATCATAACTCGGAATCTACTGCGCCTACATCATAACTCGGAATCTAACTCGGAATCTACTGCGCCTACATCATAACTCGGAATCTACTGCGCCTACATCATAACACGGAATCTAACTCGGAATCTACTGCGCCTACATCATAACTCGGAATCTACTGCGCCTACATCATAACTCGGTATCTAACTCGGAATCTACTGCGCCTACATCATAACTCGGAATCTACTGCGCCTACATCATAACTTGGAATCTAACTCGGAATCTACTGCGCCTACATCATAACTCGGAATCTACTGCGCCTACATCATAACTCGGAATCTAACTCGGAATCTACTGCGCCTACATCATAACTCGGAATCTATCCGCCTGCATCATAACTCGGAATCTAACTCGGAATCTACTGCGCCTACATCATAACTCGGAATCTACTGCGCCTACATCATAACTCGGAATCTAACTCGGAATCTACTGCGCCTACATCATAACTCGGAATCTAACTCGGAATCTACTGCGCCTACATCATAACTCGGAATCTAACTCGGAATCTACTGCGCCTACATCATAACTCGGAATCTACTGCGCCTACATCATAACACGGAATCTAACTCGGAATCTACTGCGCCTACATCATAACTCGGAATCTACTGCGCCTACATCATAACTCGGAATCTAACTCGGAATCTACTGCGCCTACATCATAACTCGGAATCTACTGCGCCTACATCATAACTTGGAATCTTCTGCGCCTACATCATAACTCGAAATCTAACTCGGAATCTACTGCGCCTACATCATAACTCGGAATCTACTGCGCCTACATCATAACTTGGAATCTAACTCGGAATCTACTGCGCCTACATCATAACTCGGAATCTACTGCGCCTACATCATAACTCGGAATCTAACTCGGAATCTACTGCGCCTACATCATAACTCGGAATCTACTGCGCCGACATCATAACTCGGAATCTAACTCGGAATCTACTGCGCCTACATCATAACTCGGAATCTACTGCGCCTACATCATAACTCGGAATCTAACTCGGAATCTACTGCGCCTACATCATAACTCGGAATCTACTGCGCCTACATCATAACTCGGAATCTAACTCGGAATCTACTGCGCCTACATCATAACTCGGAATCTACTGCGCCTACATCATAACTCGGAATCTAACTCGGAATCTACTGCGCCTACATCATAACTCGGAATCTAACTCGGAATCTACTGCGCCTACATCATAACTCGGAATCTACTGCGCCTACATCATAACTCGGAATCTAACTCGGAATCTACTGCGCCTACATCATAACTCGGAATCTACTGTGCCTACATCATAACTTGGAATCTAACTCGGAATCTACTGCGCCTACATCATAACTCGGAATCTACTGCGCCTACATCATAATTCGGAATTGAACTCGGAATCTACTGCGCCTACATCATAACTCGGAATCTAACTCGGAATCTACTGCGCCTACATCATAACTCGGAATCTAACTCGGAATCTACTGCGCCTACATCATAACTCGGAATCTACTGCGCCGACATCATAACTCGGAATCTAACTCGGAATCTACTGCGCCTACATCATAACTCGGAATCTACTGCGCCTACATCATAACTCGGAATCTAACTCGGAATCTACTGCGCCTACATCATAACTCGGAATCTACTGCGCCTACATCATAACTCGGAATCTAACTCGGAATCTACTGCGCCTACATCATAACTCGGAATCTACTGCGCCTACATCATAACTCGGAATCTAACTCGGAATCTACTGCGCCTACATCATAACTCGGAATCTAACTCGGAATCTACTGCGCCTACATCATAACTCGGAATCTATCCGCCTGCATCATAACTCGGAATCTAACTCGGAATCTACTGCGCCTACATCATAACTCGGAATCTACTGCGCCTACATCATAACTCGGAATCTAACTCGGAATCTACTGCGCCTACATCATAACTCGGAATCTAACTCGGAATCTACTGCGCCTACATCATAACTCGGAATCTAACTCGGAATCTACTGCGCCTACATCATAACTCGGAATCTACTGCGCCTACATCATAACACGGAATCTAACTCGGAATCTACTGCGCCTACATCATAACTCGGAATCTACTGCGCCTACATCATAACTCGGTATCTAACTCGGAATCTACTGCGCCTACATCATAACTCGGAATCTACTGCGCCTACATCATAACTTGGAATCTAACT
Source organism: Coturnix japonica (assembly GCF_054131305.1). Classification (NCBI taxonomy): domain Eukaryota; kingdom Metazoa; phylum Chordata; class Aves; order Galliformes; family Phasianidae; genus Coturnix; species Coturnix japonica. The sequence continues at coordinate 11,158,036 of NC_140668.1, read as the reverse complement.
CGGAATCTACTGCGCCTACATCATAACTCGGAATCTACTGCGCCTACATCATAACTCGGAATCTAACTCGGAATCTACTGCGCCTACATCATAACTCGAAATCTACTGCGCCGAAATCATAACTCGGAATCTAACTCGGAATCTACTGCGCCTATATCATAACTCGGAATCTACTGCGCCTACATCATAACTCGGAATCTAACTCGGAATCTACTGCGCCTACATCATAACTCGGAATCTACTGCGCCTACATCATAACTCGAAATCTAACTCGGAATCTACTGCGCCTACATCATAACTCGGAATCTACTGCGCCTACATCATAACTTGGAATCTAACTCGGAATCTACTGCGCCTACATCATAACTCGGAATCTACTGCGCCTACATCATAACTCGGAATCTAACTCGGAATCTACTGCGCCTACATCATAACTCGGAATCTACTGCGCCGACATCATAACTCGGAATCTAACTCGGAATCTACTGCGCCTACATCATAACTCGGAATCTACTGCGCCTACATCATAACTCGGAATCTAACTCGGAATCTACTGCGCCTACATCATAACTCGGAATCTACTGCGCCTACATCATAACTCGGAATCTAACTCGGAATCTACTGCGCCTACATCATAACTCGGAATCTACTGCGCCTACATCATAACTCGGAATCTAACTCGGAATCTACTGCGCCTACATCATAACTCGGAATCTAACTCGGAATCTACTGCGCCTACATCATAACTCGGAATCTACTGCGCCTACATCATAACTCGGAATCTAACTCGGAATCTACTGCGCCTACATCATAACTCGGAATCTACTGTGCCTACATCATAACTTGGAATCTAACTCGGAATCTACTGCGCCTACATCATAACTCGGAATCTACTGCGCCTACATCATAATTCGGAATTGAACTCGGAATCTACTGCGCCTACATCATAACTCGGAATCTAACTCGGAATCTACTGCGCCTACATCATAACTCGGAATCTAACTCGGAATCTACTGCGCCTACATCATAACTCGGAATCTACTGCGCCGACATCATAACTCGGAATCTAACTCGGAATCTACTGCGCCTACATCATAACTCGGAATCTACTGCGCCTACATCATAACTCGGAATCTAACTCGGAATCTACTGCGCCTACATCATAACTCGGAATCTACTGCGCCTACATCATAACTCGGAATCTAACTCGGAATCTACTGCGCCTACATCATAACTCGGAATCTACTGCGCCTACATCATAACTCGGAATCTAACTCGGAATCTACTGCGCCTACATCATAACTCGGAATCTAACTCGGAATCTACTGCGCCTACATCATAACTCGGAATCTAACTTGGAATCTACTGCACCTACATCATAACTCGGAATCTACTGCGCCTACATCATAACTCGGAATCTAACTCGGAATCTACTGCGCCTACATCATAACTCGGAATCTACTGCGCCTACATCATAACTCGGAATCTACTGCGCCTACATGATAACTCGGAATCTAACTCGGAAACTACTGCGCCTACATCATAACTCGGAATCTACTGCGCCTACATCATAACTCGGAATCTAACTCGGAATCTACTGCGCCTACATCATAACTCGGAATCTACTGCGCCTACATCATAACTTGGAATCTAACTCGGAATCTACTGCGCCTACATCATAACTCGGAATCTAACTCGGAATCTACTGCGCCTACATCATAACTCGGAATCTACTGAGCCTACATCATAACTCGGAATCTAACTCGGAATCTACTGCGCCTACATCATAACTCGGAATCTACTGCACCTACATCATAACACGGAATCTAACTCGGAATCTACTGCGCCTACATCATAACTCGGAATCTACAGCGCCTACATCATAACTCGGAATCTACTGCGCCTACATCATAACTTGGAATCTAACTCGGAATCTACTGCGCCTACATGATAACTCGGAATCTAACTCGGAATCTACTGCGCCTACATCATAACTCGGAATCTACTGCGCCTACATCATAACTCGGAATCTAACTCGGAATCTACTGCGCCTACATCATAACTCGGAATCTACTGCGCCTACATCATAACTTGGAATCTAACTCGGAATCTACTGCGCCTACATCATAACTTGGAATCTAACTCGGAATCTACTGCGCCTACATCATAACTCGGAATCTACTGCGCCTACATCATAACTCGGAATCTAACTCGGAATCTACTGCGCCTACATCATAACTCGGAATCTACTGCGCCTACATCATAACTCGGAATCTAACTCGGAATCTACTGCGCCTACATCATAACTCGGAATCTAACTCGGAATCTACTGCGCCTACATCATAACTCGGAATCTACTGTGCCTACATCATAACTCGGAATCTAACTCGGAATCTACTGCGCCTACATCATAACTCGGAATCTACTGCGCCTACATCATAACTCGGAATCTAACTCGGAATCTACTGCGCCGACATCATAACTCGGAATCTACTGCGCCTACATCATAACTCGGAATCTAACTCGGAATCTACTGCGCCTACATCATAACTCGGAATCTACTGCGCCTACATCATAACACGGAATCTAACTCGGAATCTACTGCGCCTACATCATAACTCGGAATCTACTGCGCCTACATCATAACTCGGAATCTACTGCGCCTACATCATAACTCGGTTTCTAACTCGGAATCTACTGCGCCTACATCATAACTCGGAATCTACTGCGCCTACATCATAACTCGGAATCTAACTCGGAATCTACTGCGCCTACATCATAACTCGGAATCTACTGCGCCGACATCATAACTCGGAATCTAACTCGGAATCTACTGCGCCTATATCATAACTCGGAATCTACTGCGCCTACATCATAACTCGAAATCTAACTCGGAATCTACTGCGCCTACATCATAACTCGGAATCTAACTCGGAATCTACTGCGCCTACATCATAACTCGGAATCTACTGCGCCTGCATCATAACTCGGAATATAACTCGGAATCTACTGCGCCTACATCATAACTCGGAATCTACTGCGCCTACATCATAACTCGGAATCTAACTCGGAATCTACTGCGCCTACATCATAACTCGGAATCTACTGCGCCTACATCATAACTCGGAATCTAACTCGGAATCTACTGCGCCTACATCATAACTCGGAATCTACTGCGCCTACATCATATCTCGGAATCTAACTCGGAATCTACTGCGCCTACATCATAACTCGGAATCTAACTCGGAATCTACTGTGCCTACATCATAACTCGGAATTTAACTCGGAATCTACTGCGCCTACATCATAACTCGAAATCTACTGCGCCTACATCATAACTCGGAATCTAACTCGGAATCTACTGCGCCTACATCATAACTCGGAATCTAACTCGGAATCTACTGCGCCTACATCATAACACGGAATCTAACTCGGAATCTACTGCGCCTACATCATAACTCGGAATCTACTGCGCCTACATCATAACTCGGAATCTACTGCGCCTACATCATAACTCGGTTTCTAACTCGGAATCTACTGCGCCTACATCATAACTCGGAATCTACTGCGCCTACATCATAACTCGGAATCTAACTCGGAATCTACTGCGCCTACATCATAACTCGGAATCTACTGCGCCTACATCATAACTTGGAATCTAACTCGGAATCTACTGCGCCTACATCATAACTCGGAATCTAACTCGGAATCTACTGCGCCTACATCATAACTCGGAATCTACTGAGCCTACATCATAACTCGGAATCTAACTCGGAATCTACTGCGCCTACATCATAACTCGGAATCTAATGCGCCTACATCATAACACGGAATCTAACTCGGAATCTACTGCGCCTACATCATAACTCGGAATCTACAGCGCCTACATCATAACTCGGAATCTACTGCGCCTACATCATAACTCGGAATCTAACTCGGAATCTACTGCGCCTACATGATAACTCGGAATCTAACTCGGAATCTACTGCGCCTACATCATAACTCGGAATCTACTGCGCCTACATCATAACTCGGAATCTAACTCGGAATCTACTGCGCCTACATCATAACTCGGAATCTACTGCGCCTACATCATAACTTGGAATCTAACTCGGAATCTACTGCGCCTACATCATAACTCGGAATCTAACTCGGAATCTACTGCGCCTACATCATAACTCGGAATCTACTGCACCTACATCATAACTCGGAATCTAACTCGGAATCTACTGCGCCTACATCATAACTCGGAATCTACTGCGCCTACATCATAACTCGGAATCTAACTCGGAATCTACTGCGCCTACATCATAACTCGGAATCTACTGCGCCTACATCATAACTTGGAATCTAACTCGGAATCTACTGCGCCGACATCATAACTCGGAATCTAACTCGGAATCTACTGCGCCTATATCATAACTCGGAATCTACTGCGCCTACATCATAACTCGAAATCTAACTCGGAATCTACTGCGCCTACATCATAACTCGGAATCTACTGCGCCTACATCATAACTCGGAATCTAACTCGGAATCTACTGCGCCTACATCATAACTCGGAATCTACTGCACCTACATCATAACTCGGAATCTAACTCGGAATCTACTGCGCCTACATCATAACTCGGAATCTACTGCGCCTACATCATAACTCGGAATCTAACTCGGAATCTACTGCGCCTACATCATAACTCGGAATCTACTGCGCCTACATCATAACTTGGAATCTAAATCGGAATCAACTGCGCCGACATCATAACTCGGAATCTAACTCGGAATCTACTGCGCCTATATCATAACTCGGAATCTACTGCGCCTACATCATAACTCGGAATCTAACTCGGAATCTACTGCGCCTACATCATAACTCGGAATCTACTGCGCCTACATCATAACTCGGAATCTAACTCGGAATCTACTGCGCCTACATCATAACTCGGAATCTACTGCGCCTGCATCATAACTCGGAATATAACTCGGAATCTACTGCGCCTACATCATAACTCGGAATCTACTGCGCCTACATCATAACTCGGAATCTAACTCGGAATCTACTGCGCCTACATCATAACTCGGAATCTACTGCGCCTACATCATAACTCGGAATCTAACTCGGAATCTACTGCGCCTACATCATAACTCGGAATCTACTGCGCCTACATCATATCTCGGAATCTAACTCGGAATCTACTGCGCCTACATCATAACTCGGAATCTAACTCGGAATCTACTGTGCCTACATCATAACTCGGAATTTAACTCGGAATCTACTGCGCCTACATCATAACTCGAAATCTACTGCGCCTACATCATAACTCGGAATCTAACTCGGAATCTACTGCGCCTACATCATAACTCGGAATCTAACTCGGAATCTACTGCACCTACATCATAACTCGGAATCTACTGCGCCTACATCATAACTCGGAATCTAACTCGGAATCTACTGCGCCTACATCATAACTCGGAATCTACTGCGCCTACATCATAACTCGGAATCTAACTCGGAATCTACTGCGCCTACATCATAACTCGGAATCTACTGCGCCTACATCATAACTCGGAATCTAACTCGGAATCTACTGCGCCTACATCATAACTCGGAATCTACTGTGCCTACATCATAACTTGGAATCTAACTCGGAATCTACTGCGCCTACATCATAACTCGGAATCTACTGCGCCTACATCATAACTCGGAATCGAACTCGGAATCTACTGCGCCTACATCATAACTCGGAATCTAACTCGGAATCTACTGCGCCTACATCATAACTCGGAATCTAACTCGGAATATACTGCGCCTACATCATAACTCGGAATCTACTGCGCCTACATCATAACTCGGAATCCAACTCGGAATCTACTGCGCCTACATCATAACTCGGAATCTACTGCGCCGACATCATCACTCGGAATCTAACTCGGAATCTACTGCGCCTACATCATAACTCGGAATCTACTGCGCCTACATCATAACTCGGAATCTAACTCGGAATCTACTGCGCCTACATCATAACTCGGAATCTACTGCGCCTACATCATAACTCGGAATCTAACTCGGAATCTACTGCGCCTACATCATAACTCGGAATCTAACTCGGAATCTACTGCGCCTACATCATAACTCGGAATCTAACTTGGAATCTACTGCACCTACATCATAACTCGGAATCTACTGCGCCTACATCATAACTCGGAATCTAACTCGGAATCTACTGCGCCTACATCATAACTCGGAATCTACTGCGCCTACATCATAACTCGGAATCTACTGCGCCTACATGATAACTCGGAATCTAACTCGGAATCTACTGCGCCTACATCATAACTCGGAATCTACTGCGCCTACATCATAACTCGGAATCTAACTCGGAATCTACTGCGCCTACATCATAACTCGGAATCTACTGCGCCTACACCATAACTTGGAATCTAACTCGGAATCTACTGCGCCTACATCATAACTCGGAATCTAACTCGGAATCTACTGCGCCTACATCATAACTCGGAATCTACTGAGCCTACATCATAACTCGGAATCTAACTCGGAATCTACTGCGCCTACATCATAACTCGGAATCTACTGCGCCTACATCATAACACGGAATCTAACTCGGAATCTACTGCGCCTACATCATAACTCGGAATCTACAGCGCCTACATCATAACTCGGAATCTACTGCGCCTACATCATAACTTGGAATCTAACTCGGAATCTACTGCGCCTACATCATAACTCGGAATCTAACTCGGAATCTACTGCGCCTACATCATAACTCGGAATCTACTGCACCTACATCATAACTCGGAATCTAACTCGGAATCTACTGCGCCTACATCATAACTCGGAATCTAACTCGGAATCTACTGCGCCTACATCATAACTCGGAATCTAACTCGGAATCTACTGCGCCTACATCATAACTCGGAATCTACTGCGCCTACATCATAACTCGGAATCTAACTCGGAATCTACTGCGCCGACATCATAACTCGGAATCTACTGCGCCTACATCATAACTCGGAATCTAACTCGGAATCTACTGCGCCTACATCATAACTCGGAATCTACTGCGCCTACATCATAACTTGGAATCTAACTCGGAATCTACTGCGCCTACATCATAACTCGGAATCTACTGCGCCTACATCATAACTCGGTATCTAACTCGGAATCTACTGCGCCTACATCATAACACGGAATCTACTGCGCCTACATCATAACTTGGAATCTAACTCGGAATCTACTGCGCCTACATCATAACTCGGAATCTACTGCGCCTACATCATAACTCGGAATCTAACTCGGAATCTACTGCGCCTACATCATAACTCGGAATCTATCCGCCTACATCATAACTCGGAATCTAACTCGGAATCTACTGCGCCTACATCATAACTCGGAATCTACTGCGCCTACATCATAACTCGGAATCTAACTCGGAATCTACTGCGCCTACATCATAACTCGGAATCTAACTCGGAATCTACTGCGCCTACATCATAACTCGGAATCTAACTCGGAATCTACTGCGCCTACATCATAACTCGGAATCTACTGCGCCTACATCATAACACGGAATCTAACTCGGAATCTACTGCGCCTACATCATAACTCGGAATCTACTGCGCCTACATCATAACTCGGAATCTACTGCGCCTACATCATAACTCGGTATCTAACTCGGAATCTACTGCGCCTACATCATAACTCGGAATCTACTGCGCCTACATCATAACTTGGAATCTAACTCGGAATCTACTGCGCCTACATCATAACTCGGAATCTACTGCGCCTACATCATAACTCGGAATCTAACTCGGAATCTACTGCGCCTACATCATAACTCGGAATCTACTGCGCCGACATCATAACTCGGAATCTAACTCGGAATCTACTGCGCCTATATCATAACTCGGAATCTACTGCGCCTACATCATAACTCGGAATCTAACTCGGAATCTACTGCGCCTACATCATAACTCGGAATCTACTGCGCCTACATCATAACTCGAAATCTAACTCGGAATCTACTGCGCCTACATCATAACTCGGAATCTACTGCGCCTACATCATAACTTGGAATCTAACTCGGAATCTACTGCGCCTACATCATAACTCGGAATCTACTGCGCCTACATCATAACTCGGAATCTAACTCGGAATCTACTGCGCCTACATCATAACTCGGAATCTACTGCGCCGACATCATAACTCGGAATCTAACTCGGAATCTACTGCGCCTACATCATAACTCGGAATCTACTGCGCCTACATCATAACTCGGAATCTAACTCGGAATCTACTGCGCCTACATCATAACTCGGAATCTACTGCGCCTACATCATAACTCGGAATCTAACTCGGAATCTACTGCGCCTACATCATAACTCGGAATCTACTGCGCCTACATCATAACTCGGAATCTAACTCGGAATCTACTGCGCCTACATCATAACTCGGAATCTAACTCGGAATCTACTGCGCCTACATCATAACTCGGAATCTACTGCGCCTACATCATAACTCGGAATCTAACTCGGAATCTACTGCGCCTACATCATAACTCGGAATCTAACTCGGAATCTACTGCGCCTACATCATAACTCGGAATCTACTGCGCCTACATCATAACTCGGAATCTAACTCGGAATCTACTGCGCCTACATCATAACTCGGAATCTACTGTGCCTACATCATAACTTGGAATCTAACTCGGAATCTACTGCGCCTACATCATAACTCGGAATCTACTGCGCCTACATCATAATTCGGAATTGAACTCGGAATCTACTGCGCCTACATCATAACTCGGAATCTAACTCGGAATCTACTGCGCCTACATCATAACTCGGAATCTAACTCGGAATCTACTGCGCCTACATCATAACTCGGAATCTACTGCGCCGACATCATAACTCGGAATCTAACTCGGAATCTACTGCGCCTACATCATAACTCGGAATCTACTGCGCCTACATCATAACTCGGAATCTAACTCGGAATCTACTGCGCCTACATCATAACTCGGAATCTACTGCGCCTACATCATAACTCGGAATCTAACTCGGAATCTACTGCGCCTACATCATAACTCGGAATCTACTGCGCCTACATCATAACTCGGAATCTAACTCGGAATCTACTGCGCCTACATCATAACTCGGAATCTAACTCGGAATCTACTGCGCCTACATCATAACTCGGAATCTAACTTGGAATCTACTGCACCTACATCATAACTCGGAATCTACTGCGCCTACATCATAACTCGGAATCTAACTCGGAATCTACTGCGCCTACATCATAACTCGGAATCTACTGCGCCTACATCATAACTCGGAATCTACTGCGCCTACATGATAACTCGGAATCTAACTCGGAAACTACTGCGCCTACATCATAACTCGGAATCTACTGCGCCTACATCATAACTCGGAATCTAACTCGGAATCTACTGCGCCTACATCATAACTCGGAATCTACTGCGCCTACATCATAACTTGGAATCTAACTCGGAATCTACTGCGCCTACATCATAACTCGGAATCTAACTCGGAATCTACTGCGCCTACATCATAACTCGGAATCTACTGAGCCTACATCATAACTCGGAATCTAACTCGGAATCTACTGCGCCTACATCATAACTCGGAATCTACTGCGCCTACATCATAACACGGAATCTAACTCGGAATCTACTGCGCCTACATCATAACTCGGAATCTACAGCGCCTACATCATAACTCGGAATCTACTGCGCCTACATCATAACTTGGAATCTAACTCGGAATCTACTGCGCCTACATGATAACTCGGAATCTAACTCGGAATCTACTGCGCCTACATCATAACTCGGAATCTACTGCGCCTACATCATAACTCGGAATCTAACTCGGAATCTACTGCGCCTACATCATAACTCGGAATCTACTGAGCCTACATCATAACTTGGAATCTAACTCGGAATCTACTGCGCCTACATCATAACTCGGAATCTAACTCGGAATCTACTGCGCCTACATCATAACTCGGAATCTAACTCGGAATCTACTGCGCCTACATCATAACTCGGAATCTACTGTGCCTACATCATAACTTGGAATCTAACTCGGAATCTACTGCGCCTACATCATAACTCGGAATCTACTGCGCCTACATCATAATTCGGAATTGAACTCGGAATCTACTGCGCCTACATCATAACTCGGAATCTAACTCGGAATCTACTGCGCCTACATCATAACTCGGAATCTAACTCGGAATCTACTGCGCCTACATCATAACTCGGAATCTACTGCGCCGACATCATAACTCGGAATCTAACTCGGAATCTACTGCGCCTACATCATAACTCGGAATCTACTGCGCCTACATCATAACTCGGAATCTAACTCGGAATCTACTGCGCCTACATCATAACTCGGAATCTACTGCGCCTACATCATAACTCGGAATCTAACTCGGAATCTACTGCGCCTACATCATAACTCGGAATCTACTGCGCCTACATCATAACTCGGAATCTAACTCGGAATCTACTGCGCCTACATCATAACTCGGAATCTAACTCGGAATCTACTGCGCCTACATCATAACTCGGAATCTAACTTGGAATCTACTGCACCTACATCATAACTCGGAATCTACTGCGCCTACATCATAACTCGGAATCTAACTCGGAATCTACTGCGCCTACATCATAACTCGGAATCTACTGCGCCTACATCATAACTCGGAATCTACTGCGCCTACATGATAACTCGGAATCTAACTCGGAAACTACTGCGCCTACATCATAACTCGGAATCTACTGCGCCTACATCATAACTCGGAATCTAACTCGGAATCTACTGCGCCTACATCATAACTCGGAATCTACTGCGCCTACATCATAACTTGGAATCTAACTCGGAATCTACTGCGCCTACATCATAACTCGGAATCTAACTCGGAATCTACTGCGCCTACATCATAACTCGGAATCTACTGAGCCTACATCATAACTCGGAATCTAACTCGGAATCTACTGCGCCTACATCATAACTCGGAATCTACTGCGCCTACATCATAACACGGAATCTAACTCGGAATCTACTGCGCCTACATCATAACTCGGAATCTACAGCGCCTACATCATAACTCGGAATCTACTGCGCCTACATCATAACTTGGAATCTAACTCGGAATCTACTGCGCCTACATGATAACTCGGAATCTAACTCGGAATCTACTGCGCCTACATCATAACTCGGAATCTACTGCGCCTACATCATAACTCGGAATCTAACTCGGAATCTACTGCGCCTACATCATAACTCGGAATCTACTGAGCCTACATCATAACTTGGAATCTAACTCGGAATCTACTGCGCCTACATCATAACTCGGAATCTAACTCGGAATCTACTGCGCCTACATCATAACTCGGAATCTACTGCACCTACATCATAACTCGGAATCTAACTCGGAATCTACTGCGCCTACATCATAACTCGGAATCTACTGCGCCTACATCATAACACGGAATCTAACTCGGAATCTACTGCGCCTACATCATAACTCGGAATCTAACTCGGAATCTACTGCGCCTACATCATAACTCGGAATCTACTGTGCCTACATCATAACTCGGAATCTAACTCGGAATCTACTGCGCCTACATCATAACTCGGAATCTACTGCGCCTACATCATAACTCGGAATCTAACTCGGAATCTACTGCGCCGACATCATAACTCGGAATCTACTGCGCCTACATCATAACTCGGAATCTAACTCGGAATCTACTGCGCCTACATCATAACTCGGAATCTACTGCGCCTACATCATAACACGGAATCTAACTCGGAATCTACTGCGCCTACATCATAACTCGGAATCTACTGCGCCTACATCATAACTCGGTTTCTAACTCGGAATCTACTGCGCCTACATCATAACTCGGAATCTACTGCGCCTACATCATAACTCGGAATCTAACTCGGAATCTACTGCGCCTACATCATAACTCGGAATCTACTGCGCCGACATCATAACTCGGAATCTAACTCGGAATCTACTGCGCCTATATCATAACTCGGAATCTACTGCGCCTACATCATAACTCGAAATCTAACTCGGAATCTACTGCGCCTACATCATAACTCGGAATCTAACTCGGAATCTACTGCGCCGACATCATAACTCGGAATCTACTGCGCCTACATCATAACTCGGAATCTAACTCGGAATCTACTGCGCCTACATCATAACTCGGAATCTACTGCGCCTACATCATAACACGGAATCTAACTCGGAATCTACTGCGCCTACATCATAACTCGGAATCTACTGCGCCTACATCATAACTCGGTATCTAACTCGGAATCTACTGCGCCTACATCATAACTCGGAATCTACTGCGCCTACATCATAACTTGGAATCTAACTCGGAATCTACTGCGCCTACATCATAACTCGGAATCTACTGCGCCTACATCATAACTCGGAATCTAACTCGGAATCTAGTGCGCCTACATCATAACTCGGAATCTATCCGCCTGCATCATAACTCGGAATCTAACTCGGAATCTACTGCGCCTACATCATAACTCGGAATCTACTGCGCCTACATCATAACTCGGAATCTAACTCGGAATCTACTGCGCCTACATCATAACTCGGAATCTAACTCGGAATCTACTGCGCCTACATCATAACTCGGAATCTAACTCGGAATCTACTGCGCCTACATCATAACTCGGAATCTACTGCGCCTACATCATAACACGGAATCTAACTCGGAATCTACTGCGCCTACATCATAACTCGGAATCTACTGCGCCTACATCATAACTCGGAATCTACTGCGCCTACATCATAACTCGGTATCTAACTCGGAATCTACTGCGCCTACATCATAACTCGGAATCTACTGCGCCTACATCATAACTCGGAATCTACTGCGCCTACATCATAACTCGGAATCTAACTCGGAATCTACTGCGCCTACATCATAACTCGGAATCTACTGCGCCGACATCATAACTCGGAATCTAACTCGGAATCTACTGCGCCTATATCATAACTCGGAATCTACTGCGCCTACATCATAACTCGGAATCTAACTCGGAATCTACTGCGCCTACATCATAACTCGGAATCTACTGCGCCTACATCATAACTCGAAATCTAACTCGGAATCTACTGCGCCTACATCATAACTCGGAATCTACTGCGCCTACATCATAACTTGGAATCTAACTCGGAATCTACTGCGCCTACATCATAACTCGGAATCTACTGCGCCTACATCATAACTCGGAATCTAACTCGGAATCTACTGCGCCTACATCATAACTCGGAATCTACTGCGCCGACATCATAACTCGGAATCTAACTCGGAATCTACTGCGCCTACATCATAACTCGGAATCTACTGCGCCTACATCATAACTCGGAATCTAACTCGGAATCTACTGCGCCTACATCATAACTCGGAATCTACTGCGCCTACATCATAACTCGGAATCTAACTCGGAATCTACTGCGCCTACATCATAACTCGGAATCTACTGCGCCTACATCATAACTCGGAATCTAACTCGGAATCTACTGCGCCTACATCATAACTCGGAATCTAACTCGGAATCTACTGCGCCTACATCATAACTCGGAATCTACTGCGCCTACATCATAACTCGGAATCTAACTCGGAATCTACTGCGCCTACATCATAACTCGGAATCTACTGTGCCTACATCATAACTTGGAATCTAACTCGGAATCTACTGCGCCTACATCATAACTCGGAATCTACTGCGCCTACATCATAATTCGGAATTGAACTCGGAATCTACTGCGCCTACATCATAACTCGGAATCTAACTCGGAATCTACTGCGCCTACATCATAACTCGGAATCTAACTCGGAATCTACTGCGCCTACATCATAACTCGGAATCTACTGCGCCGACATCATAACTCGGAATCTAACTCGGAATCTACTGCGCCTACATCATAACTCGGAATCTACTGCGCCTACATCATAACTCGGAATCTAACTCGGAATCTACTGCGCCTACATCATAACTCGGAATCTACTGCGCCTACATCATAACTCGGAATCTAACTCGGAATCTACTGCGCCTACATCATAACTCGGAATCTACTGCGCCTACATCATAACTCGGAATCTAACTCGGAATCTACTGCGCCTACATCATAACTCGGAATCTAACTCGGAATCTACTGCGCCTACATCATAACTCGGAATCTAACTTGGAATCTACTGCACCTACATCATAACTCGGAATCTACTGCGCCTACATCATAACTCGGAATCTAACTCGGAATCTACTGCGCCTACATCATAACTCGGAATCTACTGCGCCTACATCATAACTCGGAATCTACTGCGCCTACATGATAACTCGGAATCTAACTCGGAAACTACTGCGCCTACATCATAACTCGGAATCTACTGCGCCTACATCATAACTCGGAATCTAACTCGGAATCTACTGCGCCTACATCATAACTCGGAATCTACTGCGCCTACATCATAACTTGGAATCTAACTCGGAATCTACTGCGCCTACATCATAACTCGGAATCTAACTCGGAATCTACTGCGCCTACATCATAACTCGGAATCTACTGAGCCTACATCATAACTCGGAATCTAACTCGGAATCTACTGCGCCTACATCATAACTCGGAATCTACTGCGCCTACATCATAACACAGAATCTAACTCGGAATCTACTGCGCCTACATCATAACTCGGAATCTACAGCGCCTACATCATAACTCGGAATCTACTGCGCCTACATCATAACTTGGAATCTAACTCGGAATCTACTGCGCCTACATGATAACTCGGAATCTAACTCGGAATCTACTGCGCCTACATCATAACTCGGAATCTACTGCGCCTACATCATAACTCGGAATCTAACTCGGAATCTACTGCGCCTACATCATAACTCGGAATCTACTGCGCCTACATCATAACTTGGAATCTAACTCGGAATCTACTGCGCCTACATCATAACTCGGAATCTAACTCGGAATCTACTGCGCCTACATCATAACTCGGAATCTACTGCACCTACATCATAACTCGGAATCTAACTCGGAATCTACTGCGCCTACATCATAACTCGGAATCTACTGCGCCTACATCATAACTCGGAATCTAACTCGGAATCTACTGCGCCTACATCATAACTCGGAATCTAACTCGGAATCTACTGCGCCTACATCATAACTCGGAATCTACTGTGCCTACATCATAACTCGGAATCTAACTCGGAATCTACTGCGCCTACATCATAACTCGGAATCTACTGCGCCTACATCATAACTCGAAATCTAACTCGGAATCTACTGCGCCTACATCATAACTCGGAATCTACTGCGCCTACATCATAACTCGGAATCTACTGCGCCTACATCATAACTCGGTTTCTAACTCGGAATCTACTGCGCCTACATCATAACTCGGAATCTACTGCGCCTACATCATAACTCGGAATCTAACTCGGAATCTACTGCGCCTACATCATAACTCGGAATCTACTGCGCCGACATCATAACTCGGAATCTAACTCGGAATCTACTGCGCCTATATCATAACTCGGAATCTACTGCGCCTACATCATAACTCGAAATCTAACTCGGAATCTACTGCGCCTACATCATAACTCGGAATCTAACTCGGAATCTACTGCGCCTACATCATAACTCGGAATCTACTGCGCCTGCATCATAACTCGGAATATAACTCGGAATCTACTGCGCCTACATCATAACTCGGAATCTACTGCGCCTACATCATAACTCGGAATCTAACTCGGAATCTACTGCGCCTACATCATAACTCGGAATCTACTGCGCCTACATCATAACTCGGAATCTAACTCGGAATCTACTGCGCCTACATCATAACTCGGAATCTACTGCGCCTACATCATATCTCGGAATCTAACTCGGAATCTACTGCGCCTACATCATAACTCGGAATCTAACTCGGAATCTACTGTGCCTACATCATAACTCGGAATTTAACTCGGAATCTACTGCGCCTACATCATAACTCGAAATCTACTGCGCCTACATCATAACTCGGAATCTAACTCGGAATCTACTGCGCCTACATCATAACTCGGAATCTAACTCGGAATCTACTGCGCCTACATCATAACACGGAATCTAACTCGGAATCTACTGCGCCTACATCATAACTCGGAATCTACTGCGCCTACATCATAATTCGGAATCTACTGCGCCTACATCATAACTCGGTTTCTAACTCGGAATCTACTGCGCCTACATCATAACTCGGAATCTACTGCGCCTACATCATAACTCGGAATCTAACTCGGAATCTACTGCGCCTACATCATAACTCGGAATCTACTGCGCCTACATCATAACACGGAATCTAACTCGGAATCTACTGCGCCTACATCATAACTCGGAATCTAACTCGGAATCTACTGCGCCTACATCATAACTCGGAATCTACTGTGCCTACATCATAACTCGGAATCTAACTCGGAATCTACTGCGCCTACATCATAACTCGGAATCTACTGCGCCTACATCATAACTCGGAATCTAACTCGGAATCTACTGCGCCGACATCATAACTCGGAATCTACTGCGCCTACATCATAACTCGGAATCTAACTCGGAATCTACTGCGCCTACATCATAACTCGGAATCTACTGCGCCTACATCATAACACGGAATCTAACTCGGAATCTACTGCGCCTACATCATAACTCGGAATCTACTGCGCCTACATCATAACTCGGTTTCTAACTCGGAATCTACTGCGCCTACATCATAACTCGGAATCTACTGCGCCTACATCATAACTCGGAATCTAACTCGGAATCTACTGCGCCTACATCATAACTCGGAATCTACTGCGCCGACATCATAACTCGGAATCTAACTCGGAATCTACTGCGCCTATATCATAACTCGGAATCTACTGCGCCTACATCATAACTCGAAATCTAACTCGGAATCTACTGCGCCTACATCATAACTCGGAATCTAACTCGGAATCTACTGCGCCGACATCATAACTCGGAATCTACTGCGCCTACATCATAACTCGGAATCTAACTCGGAATCTACTGCGCCTACATCATAACTCGGAATCTACTGCGCCTACATCATAACACGGAATCTAACTCGGAATCTACTGCGCCTACATCATAACTCGGAATCTACTGCGCCTACATCATAACTCGGTATCTAACTCGGAATCTACTGCGCCTACATCATAACTCGGAATCTACTGCGCCTACATCATAACTTGGAATCTAACTCGGAATCTACTGCGCCTACATCATAACTCGGAATCTACTGCGCCTACATCATAACTCGGAATCTAACTCGGAATCTACTGCGCCTACATCATAACTCGGAATCTATCCGCCTGCATCATAACTCGGAATCTAACTCGGAATCTACTGCGCCTACATCATAACTCGGAATCTACTGCGCCTACATCATAACTCGGAATCTAACTCGGAATCTACTGCGCCTACATCATAACTCGGAATCTAACTCGGAATCTACTGCGCCTACATCATAACTCGGAATCTAACTCGGAATCTACTGCGCCTACATCATAACTCGGAATCTACTGCGCCTACATCATAACACGGAATCTAACTCGGAATCTACTGCGCCTACATCATAACTCGGAATCTACTGCGCCTACATCATAACTCGGAATCTACTGCGCCTACATCATAACTCGGTATCTAACTCGGAATCTACTGCGCCTACATCATAACTCGGAATCTACTGCGCCTACATCATAACTTGGAATCTAACTCGGAATCTACTGCGCCTACATCATAACTCGGAATCTACTGCGCCTACATCATAACTCGGAATCTAACTCGGAATCTACTGCGCCTACATCATAACTCGGAATCTACTGCGCCGACATCATAACTCGGAATCTAACTCGGAATCTACTGCGCCTATATCATAACTCGGAATCTACTGCGCCTACATCATAACTCGGAATCTAACTCGGAATCTACTGCGCCTACATCATAACTCGGAATCTACTGCGCCTACATCATAACTCGAAATCTAACTCGGAATCTACTGCGCCTACATCATAACTCGGAATCTACTGCGCCTACATCATAACTTGGAATCTAACTCGGAATCTACTGCGCCTACATCATAACTCGGAATCTACTGCGCCTACATCATAACTCGGAATCTAACTCGGAATCTACTGCGCCTACATCATAACTCGGAATCTACTGCGCCGACATCATAACTCGGAATCTAACTCGGAATCTACTGCGCCTACATCATAACTCGGAATCTACTGCGCCTACATCATAACTCGGAATCTAACTCGGAATCTACTGCGCCTACATCATAACTCGGAATCTACTGCGCCTACATCATAACTCGGAATCTAACTCGGAATCTACTGCGCCTACATCATAACTCGGAATCTACTGCGCCTACATCATAACTCGGAATCTAACTCGGAATCTACTGCGCCTACATCATAACTCGGAATCTAACTCGGAATCTACTGCGCCTACATCATAACTCGGAATCTACTGCGCCTACATCATAACTCGGAATCTAACTCGGAATCTACTGCGCCTACATCATAACTCGGAATCTACTGTGCCTACATCATAACTTGGAATCTAACTCGGAATCTACTGCGCCTACATCATAACTCGGAATCTACTGCGCCTACATCATAATTCGGAATTGAACTCGGAATCTACTGCGCCTACATCATAACTCGGAATCTAACTCGGAATCTACTGCGCCTACATCATAACTCGGAATCTAACTCGGAATCTACTGCGCCTACATCATAACTCGGAATCTACTGCGCCGACATCATAACTCGGAATCTAACTCGGAATCTACTGCGCCTACATCATAACTCGGAATCTACTGCGCCTACATCATAACTCGGAATCTAACTCGGAATCTACTGCGCCTACATCATAACTCGGAATCTACTGCGCCTACATCATAACTCGGAATCTAACTCGGAATCTACTGCGCCTACATCATAACTCGGAATCTACTGCGCCTACATCATAACTCGGAATCTAACTCGGAATCTACTGCGCCTACATCATAACTCGGAATCTAACTCGGAATCTACTGCGCCTACATCATAACTCGGAATCTAACTTGGAATCTACTGCACCTACATCATAACTCGGAATCTACTGCGCCTACATCATAACTCGGAATCTAACTCGGAATCTACTGCGCCTACATCATAACTCGGAATCTACTGCGCCTACATCATAACTCGGAATCTACTGCGCCTACATGATAACTCGGAATCTAACTCGGAAACTACTGCGCCTACATCATAACTCGGAATCTAACTCGGAATCTACTGCGCCTACATCATAACTCGGAATCTACTGAGCCTACATCATAACTCGGAATCTAACTCGGAATCTACTGCGCCTACATCATAACTCGGAATCTACTGCGCCTACATCATAACACAGAATCTAACTCGGAATCTACTGCGCCTACATCATAACTCGGAATCTACAGCGCCTACATCATAACTCGGAATCTACTGCGCCTACATCATAACTTGGAATCTAACTCGGAATCTACTGCGCCTACATGATAACTCGGAATATAACTCGGAATCTACTGCGCCTACATCATAACTCGGAATCTACTGCGCCTACATCATAACTCGGAATCTAACTCGGAATCTACTGCGCCTACATCATAACTCGGAATCTACTGCGCCTACATCATAACTTGGAATCTAACTCGGAATCTACTGCGCCTACATCATAACTCGGAATCTACTGCGCCTACATCATAACTCGGAATCTAACTCGGAATCTACTGCGCCTACATCATAACTCGGAATCTAACTCGGAATCTACTGCGCCTACATCATAACTCGGAATCTACTGTGCCTACATCATAACTCGGAATCTAACTCGGAATCTACTGCGCCTACATCATAACTCGGAATCTACTGCGCCTACATCATAACTCGAAATCTAACTCGGAATCTACTGCGCCTACATCATAACTCGGAATCTACTGCGCCTACATCATAACTCGGAATCTACTGCGCCTACATCATAACTCGGTTTCTAACTCGGAATCTACTGCGCCTACATCATAACTCGGAATCTACTGCGCCTACATCATAACTCGGAATCTAACTCGGAATCTACTGCGCCTACATCATAACTCGGAATCTACTGCGCCGACATCATAACTCGGAATCTAACTCGGAATCTACTGCGCCTATATCATAACTCGGAATCTACTGCGCCTACATCATAACTCGAAATCTAACTCGGAATCTACTGCGCCTACATCATAACTCGGAATCTAACTCGGAATCTACTGCGCCTACATCATAACTCGGAATCTACTGCGCCTGCATCATAACTCGGAATATAACTCGGAATCTACTGCGCCTACATCATAACTCGGAATCTACTGCGCCTACATCATAACTCGGAATCTAACTCGGAATCTACTGCGCCTACATCATAACTCGGAATCTACTGCGCCTACATCATAACTCGGAATCTAACTCGGAATCTACTGCGCCTACATCATAACTCGGAATCTACTGCGCCTACATCATATCTCGGAATCTAACTCGGAATCTACTGCGCCTACATCATAACTCGGAATCTAACTCGGAATCTACTGTGCCTACATCATAACTCGGAATTTAACTCGGAATCTACTGCGCCTACATCATAACTCGAAATCTACTGCGCCTACATCATAACTCGGAATCTAACTCGGAATCTACTGCGCCTACATCATAACTCGGAATCTAACTCGGAATCTACTGCGCCTACATCATAACACGGAATCTAACTCGGAATCTACTGCGCCTACATCATAACTCGGAATCTACTGCGCCTACATCATAACTCGGAATCTACTGCGCCTACATCATAACTCGGTTTCTAACTCGGAATCTACTGCGCCTACATCATAACTCGGAATCTACTGCGCCTACATCATAACTCGGAATCTAACTCGGAATCTACTGCGCCTACATCATAACTCGGAATCTACTGCGCCGACATCATAACTCGGAATCTAACTCGGAATCTACTGCGCCTATATCATAACTCGGAATCTACTGCGCCTACATCATAACTCGAAATCTAACTCGGAATCTACTGCGCCTACATCATAACTCGGAATCTAACTCGGAATCTACTGCGCCTACATCATAACTCGGAATCTACTGCGCCTGCATCATAACTCGGAATATAACTCGGAATCTACTGCGCCTACATCATAACTCGGAATCTACTGCGCCTACATCATAACTCGGAATCTAACTCGGAATCTACTGCGCCTACATCATAACTCGGAATCTACTGCGCCTACATCATAACTCGGAATCTAACTCGGAATCTACTGCGCCTACATCATAACTCGGAATCTACTGCGCCTACATCATATCTCGGAATCTAACTCGGAATCTACTGCGCCTACATCATAACTCGGAATCTAACTCGGAATCTACTGTGCCTACATCATAACTCGGAATTTAACTCGGAATCTACTGCGCCTACATCATAACTCGAAATCTACTGCGCCTACATCATAACTCGGAATCTAACTCGGAATCTACTGCGCCTACATCATAACTCGGAATCTAACTCGGAATCTACTGCGCCTACATCATAACTCGGAATCTACTGCGCCTACATCATAACTCGGAATCTAACTCGGAATCTACTGCGCCTACATCATAACTCGGAATCTACTGCGCCTACATCATAACTCGGAATCTAACTCGGAATCTACTGCGCCTACATCATAACTCGGAATCTACTGCGCCTACATCATAACTCGGAATCTAACTCGGAATCTACTGCGCCTACATCATAACTCGGAATCTACTATGCCTACATCATAACTTGGAATCTAACTCGGAATCTACTGCGCCTACATCATAACTCGGAATCTACTGCGCCTACATCATAACTCGGAATCTAACTCGGAATCTACTGCGCCTACATCATAACTCGGAATCTAACTCGGAATCTACTGCGCCTACATCATAACTCGGAATCTAACTCGGAATATACTGCGCCTACATCATAACTCGGAATCTACTGCGCCTACATCATAACTCGGAATCTAACTCGGAATCTACTGCGCCTACATCATAACTCGGAATCTACTGCGCCGACATCATAACTCGGAATCTAACTCGGAATCTACTGCGCCTACATCATAACTCGGAATCTACTGCGCCTACATCATAACTCGGAATCTAACTCGGAATCTACTGCGCCTACATCATAACTCGGAATCTACTGCGCCTACATCATAACTCGGAATCTAACTCGGAATCTACTGCGCCTACATCATAACTCGGAATCTAACTCGGAATCTACTGCGCCTACATCATAACTCGGAATCTAACTTGGAATCTACTGCACCTACATCATAACTCGGAATCTACTGCGCCTACATCATAACTCGGAATCTAACTCGGAATCTACTGCGCCTACATCATAACTCGGAATCTACTGCGCCTACATCATAACTCGGAATCTACTGCGCCTACATGATAACTCGGAATCTAACTCGGAATCTACTGCGCCTACATCATAACTCGGAATCTAACTCGGAATCTACTGCGCCTACATCATAACTCGGAATCTACTGCGCCTACATCATAACTCGGAATCTACTGAGCCTACATCATAACTCGGAATCTAACTCGGAATCTACTGCGCCTACATCATAACTCGGAATCTACTGCGCCTACATCATAACACGGAATCTAACTCGGAATCTACTGCGCCTACATCATAACTCGGAATCTACAGCGCCTACATCATAACTCGGAATCTACTGCGCCTACATCATAACTTGGAATCTAACTCGGAATCTACTGCGCCTACATGATAACTCGGAATCTAACTCGGAATCTACTGCGCCTACATCATAACTCGGAATCTACTGCGCCTACATCATAACTCGGAATCTAACTCGGAATCTACTGCGCCTACATCATAACTCGGAATCTACTGCGCCTACATCATAACTTGGAATCTAACTCGGAATCTACTGCGCCTACATCATAACTCGGAATCTAACTCGGAATCTACTGCGCCTACATCATAACTCGGAATCTACTGCACCTACATCATAACTCGGAATCTAACTCGGAATCTACTGCGCCTACATCATAACTCGGAATCTAACTCGGAATCTACTGCGCCTACATCATAACTCGGAATCTAACTCGGAATCTACTGCGCCTACATCATAACTCGGAATCTACTGTGCCTACATCATAACTCGGAATCTAACTCGGAATCTACTGCGCCTACATCATAACTCGGAATCTACTGCGCCTACATCATAACTCGGAATCTAACTCGGAATCTACTGCGCCGACATCATAACTCGGAATCTACTGCGCCTACATCATAACTCGGAATCTAACTCGGAATCTACTGCGCCTACATCATAACTCGGAATCTACTGCGCCTACATCATAACTCGGAATCTACTGCGCCTACATCATAACTTGGAATCTAACTCGGAATCTACTGCGCCTACATCATAACTCGGAATCTAACTCGGAATCTACTGCGCCTACATCATAACCCGGAATCTACTGAGCCTACATCATAACTCGGAATCTAACTCGGAATCTACTGCGCCTACATCATAACTCGGAATCTACTGCGCCTACATCATAACACGGAATCTAACTCGGAATCTACTGCGCCTACATCATAACTCGGAATCTACAGCGCCTACATCATAACTCGGAATCTACTGCGCCTACATCATAACTTGGAATCTAACTCGGAATCTACTGCGCCTACATGATAACTCGGAATCTAACTCGGAATCTACTGCGCCTACATCATAACTCGGAATCTACTGCGCCTACATCATAACTCGGAATCTAACTCGGAATCTACTGCGCCTACATCATAACTCGGAATCTACTGCGCCTACATCATAACTTGGAATCTAACTCGGAATCTACTGCGCCTACATCATAACTCGGAATCTAACTCGGAATCTACTGCGCCTACATCATAACTCGGAATCTACTGCACCTACATCATAACTCGGAATCTAACTCGGAATCTACTGCGCCTA
Organism: Coturnix japonica; assembly: GCF_054131305.1. Taxonomy (NCBI): domain Eukaryota; kingdom Metazoa; phylum Chordata; class Aves; order Galliformes; family Phasianidae; genus Coturnix; species Coturnix japonica. The sequence continues at coordinate 11,133,857 of NC_140668.1, read as the reverse complement.
CATCATAACTCGGAATCTAACTCGGAATCTACTGCGCCTACATCATAACTCGGAATCTACTGTGCCTACATCATAACTCGGAATCTAACTCGGAATCTACTGCGCCTACATCATAACTCGGAATCTACTGCGCCTACATCATAACTCGGAATCTAACTCGGAATCTACTGCGCCGACATCATAACTCGGAATCTACTGCGCCTACATCATAACTCGGAATCTAACTCGGAATCTACTGCGCCTACATCATAACTCGGAATCTACTGCGCCTACATCATAACACGGAATCTAACTCGGAATCTACTGCGCCTACATCATAACTCGGAATCTACTGCGCCTACATCATAACTCGGTATCTAACTCGGAATCTACTGCGCCTACATCATAACTCGGAATCTACTGCGCCTACATCATAACTTGGAATCTAACTCGGAATCTACTGCGCCTACATCATAACTCGGAATCTACTGCGCCTACATCATAACTCGGAATCTAACTCGGAATCTACTGCGCCTACATCATAACTCGGAATCTATCCGCCTACATCATAACTCGGAATCTAACTCGGAATCTACTGCGCCTACATCATAACTCGGAATCTACTGCGCCTACATCATAACTCGGAATCTAACTCGGAATCTACTGCGCCTACATCATAACTCGGAATCTAACTCGGAATCTACTGCGCCTACATCATAACTCGGAATCTAACTCGGAATCTACTGCGCCTACATCATAACTCGGAATCTACTGCGCCTACATCATAACACGGAATCTAACTGGGAATCTACTGCGCCTACATCATAACTCGGAATCTACTGCGCCTACATCATAACTCGGAATCTACTGCGCCTACATCATAACTCGGTATCTAACTCGGAATCTACTGCGCCTACATCATAACTCGGAATCTACTGCGCCTACATCATAACTTGGAATCTAACTCGGAATCTACTGCGCCTACATCATAACTCGGAATCTACTGCGCCTACATCATAACTCGGAATCTACTGCGCCGACATCATAACTCGGAATCTAACTCGGAATCTACTGCGCCTATATCATAACTCGGAATCTACTGCGCCTACATCATAACTCGGAATCTAACTCGGAATCTACTGCGCCTACATCATAACTCGGAATCTACTGCGCCTACATCATAACTCGAAATCTAACTCGGAATCTACTGCGCCTACATCATAACTCGGAATCTAACTCGGAATCTACTGCGCCTACATCATAACTCGGAATCTACTGCGCCTGCATCATAACTCGGAATATAACTCGGAATCTACTGCGCCTACATCATAACTCGGAATCTACTGCGCCTACATCATAACTCGGAATCTAACTCGGAATCTACTGCGCCTACATCATAACTCGGAATCTACTGCGCCTACATCATAACTCGGAATCTAACTCGGAATCTACTGCGCCTACATCATAACTCGGAATCTACTGCGCCTACATCATATCTCGGAATCTAACTCGGAATCTACTGCGCCTACATCATAACTCGGAATCTAACTCGGAATCTACTGTGCCTACATCATAACTCGGAATTTAACTCGGAATCTACTGCGCCTACATCATAACTCGAAATCTACTGCACCTACATCATAACTCGGAATCTAACTCGGAATCTACTGCGCCTACATCATAACTCGGAATCTAACTCGGAATCTACTGCGCCTACATCATAACTCGGAATCTACTGCGCCTACATCAAAACTCGGAATCTAACTCGGAATCTACTGCGCCTACATCATAACTCGGAATCTACTGCGCCTACATCATAACTCGGAATCTAACTCGGAATCTACAGCGCCTACATCATAACTCGGAATCTACTGCGCCTACATCATAACTCGGAATCTAACTCGGAATCTACTGCGCCTACATCATAACTCGGAATCTACTGCGCCTACATCATAACTCGGAATCTAACTCGGAATCTACTGCGCCTACATCATAATTCGGAATCTACTGAGCCTACATCATAACTCGGAATCTCCTGCGCCTACATCATAACTCGGAATCTACTGCGCCTACATCATAACTTGGAATCTAACTCGGAATCTACTGCGCCTACATCATAACTCGGAATCTAACTCGGAATCTACTGCGCCTACATCATAACTCGTAATCTACAGCGCCTACATCATAACTCGGAATCTAACACGGAATCTACTGCGCCTACATCATAACTCGGAATCTACTGCGCCTACATCATAACTCGGAATCTAACTCGGAATCTACTGCGCCTACATCATAACTCGGAATCTACTGCGCCTACATCATAACTCGGAATCTAACTCGGAATCTACTGCGCCTACATCATAACTCGGAATCTACTGCGCCTACATCATAACTCGGAATCTAACTCGGAATCTACTGCGCCTACATCATAACTCGGAATCTACTGCGCCTACATCATAACTTGGAATCTAACTCGGAATCTACTGCGCCTACATCATAACTCGGAATCTACTGCGCCTACATCATAACTCGGAATCTAACTCGGAATCTACTGCGCCTACATCATAACTCGGAATCTACTGTGCCTACATCATAACTCGGAATCTAACTCGGAATCTACTGCGCCTACATCATAACTCGGAATCTAACTCGGAATCTACTGCGCCTACATCATAACTCGGAATCTACTGTGCCTACATCATAACTCGGAATCTAACTCGGAATCTACTGCGCCTACATCATAACTCGGAATCTACTGCGCCTACATCATAACTTGGAATCTAACTCGGAATCTACTGCGCCGACATCATAACTCGGAATCTACTGCGCCTACATCATAACTCGGAATCTAACTCGGAATCTACTGCGCCTACATCATAACTCGGAATCTACTGCGCCTACATCATAACACGGAATCTAACTCGGAATCTACTGCGCCTACATCATAACTCGGAATCTACTGCGCCTACATCATAACTCGGAATCTACTGCGCCTACATCATAACTCGGTATCTAACTCGGAATCTACTGCGCCTACATCATAACTCGGAATCTACTGCGCCTACATCATAACTTGGAATCTAACTCGGAATCTACTGCGCCTACATCATAACTCGGAATCTACTGCGCCTACATCATAACTCGGAATCTAACTCGGAATCTACTGCGCCTACATCATAACTCGGAATCTACTGCGCCTACACCATAACTCGGAATCTAACTCGGAATCTACTGCGCCTACATCATAACTCGGAATCTACTGCGCCTACACCATAACTCGGAATCTAACTCGGAATCTACTGCGCCTACATCATAACTCGGAATCTACTATGCCTACATCATAACTTGGAATCTAACTCGGAATCTACTGCGCCTACATCATAACTCGGAATCTACTGCGCCTACATCATAACTCGGAATCGAACTCGGAATCTACTGCGCCTACATCATAACTCGGAATCTAACTCGGAATCTACTGCGCCTACATCATAACTCGGAATCTAACTCGGAATATACTGCGCCTACATCATAACTCGGAATCTACTGCGCCTACATCATAACTCGGAATCTAACTCGGAATCTACTGCGCCTACATCATAACTCGGAATCTACTGCGCCGACATCATAACTCGGAATCTAACTCGGAATCTACTGCGCCTACATCATAACTCGGAATCTACTGCGCCTACATCATAACTCGGAATCTAACTCGGAATCTACTGCGCCTACATCATAACTCGGAATCTACTGCGCCTACATCATAACTCGGAATCTAACTCGGAATCTACTGCGCCTACATCATAACTCGGAATCTAACTCGGAATCTACTGCGCCTACATCATAACTCGGAATCTAACTTGGAATCTACTGCACCTACATCATAACTCGGAATCTACTGCGCCTACATCATAACTCGGAATCTAACTCGGAATCTACTGCGCCTACATCATAACTCGGAATCTACTGCGCCTACATCATAACTCGGAATCTAACTCGGAATCTACTGCGCCTACATCATAACTCGGAATCTACTGTGCCTACATCATAACTCGGAATCTAACTCGGAATCTACTGCGCCTACATCATAACTCGGAATCTAACTCGGAATCTACTGCGCCTACATCATAACTCGGAATCTACTGTGCCTACATCATAACTCGGAATCTAACTCGGAATCTACTGCGCCTACATCATAACTCGGAATCTACTGCGCCTACATCATAACTTGGAATCTAACTCGGAATCTACTGCGCCGACATCATAACTCGGAATCTACTGCGCCTACATCATAACTCGGAATCTAACTCGGAATCTACTGCGCCTACATCATAACTCGGAATCTACTGCGCCTACATCATAACACGGAATCTAACTCGGAATCTACTGCGCCTACATCATAACTCGGAATCTACTGCGCCTACATCATAACTCGGAATCTACTGCGCCTACATCATAACTCGGTATCTAACTCGGAATCTACTGCGCCTACATCATAACTCGGAATCTACTGCGCCTACATCATAACTTGGAATCTAACTCGGAATCTACTGCGCCTACATCATAACTCGGAATCTACTGCGCCTACATCATAACTCGGAATCTAACTCGGAATCTACTGCGCCTACATCATAACTCGGAATCTACTGCGCCTACACCATAACTCGGAATCTAACTCGGAATCTACTGCGCCTACATCATAACTCGGAATCTACTGCGCCTACACCATAACTCGGAATCTAACTCGGAATCTACTGCGCCTACATCATAACTCGGAATCTACTATGCCTACATCATAACTTGGAATCTAACTCGGAATCTACTGCGCCTACATCATAACTCGGAATCTACTGCGCCTACATCATAACTCGGAATCGAACTCGGAATCTACTGCGCCTACATCATAACTCGGAATCTAACTCGGAATCTACTGCGCCTACATCATAACTCGGAATCTAACTCGGAATATACTGCGCCTACATCATAACTCGGAATCTACTGCGCCTACATCATAACTCGGAATCTAACTCGGAATCTACTGCGCCTACATCATAACTCGGAATCTACTGCGCCGACATCATAACTCGGAATCTAACTCGGAATCTACTGCGCCTACATCATAACTCGGAATCTACTGCGCCTACATCATAACTCGGAATCTAACTCGGAATCTACTGCGCCTACATCATAACTCGGAATCTACTGCGCCTACATCATAACTCGGAATCTAACTCGGAATCTACTGCGCCTACATCATAACTCGGAATCTAACTCGGAATCTACTGCGCCTACATCATAACTCGGAATCTAACTTGGAATCTACTGCACCTACATCATAACTCGGAATCTACTGCGCCTACATCATAACTCGGAATCTAACTCGGAATCTACTGCGCCTACATCATAACTCGGAATCTACTGCGCCTACATCATAACTCGGAATTTACTGCGCCTACATGATAACTCGGAATCTAACTCGGAATCTACTGCGCCTACATCATAACTCGGAATCTAACTCGGAATCTACTGCGCCTACATCATAACTCGGAATCTACTGCGCCTACATCATAACTTGGAATCTAACTCGGAATCTACTGCGCCTACATCATAACTCGGAATCTAACTCGGAATCTACTGCGCCTACATCATAACTCGGAATCTACTGAGCCTACATCATAACTCGGAATCTAACTCGGAATCTACTGCGCCTACATCATAACTCGGAATCTACTGCGCCTACATCATAACACGGAATCTAACTCGGAATCTACTGCGCCTACATCATAACTCGGAATCTACAGCGCCTACATCATAACTCGGAATCTACTGCGCCTACATCATAACTTGGAATCTAACTCGGAATCTACTGCGCCTACATGATAACTCGGAATCTAACTCGGAATCTACTGCGCCTACATCATAACTCGGAATCTACTGCGCCTACATCATAACTCGGAATCTAACTCGGAATCTACTGCGCCTACATCATAACTCGGAATCTACTGCGCCTACATCATAACTTGGAATCTAACTCGGAATCTACTGCGCCTACATCATAACTCGGAATCTAACTCGGAATCTACTGCGCCTACATCATAACTCGGAATCTACTGCACCTACATCATAACTCGGAATCTAACTCGGAATCTACTGCGCCTACATCATAACTCGGAATCTAACTCGGAATCTACTGCGCCTACATCATAACTCGGAATCTAACTCGGAATCTACTGCGCCTACATCATAACTCGGAATCTACTGTGCCTACATCATAACTCGGAATCTAACTCGGAATCTACTGCGCCTACATCATAACTCGGAATCTACTGCGCCTACATCATAACACGGAATCTAACTCGGAATCTACTGCGCCTACATCATAACTCGGAATCTACTGCGCCTACATCATAACTCGGAATCTAACTCGGAATCTACTGCGCCTACATCATAACTCGGAATCTACTGCGCCTACATCATAACACGGAATCTAACTCGGAATCTACTGCGCCTACATCATAACTCGGAATCTACTGCGCCTACATCATAACTCGGTATCTAACTCGGAATCTACTGCGCCTACATCATAACTCGGAATCTACTGCGCCTACATCATAACTTGGAATCTAACTCGGAATCTACTGCGCCTACATCATAACTCAGAATCTACTGCGCCTACATCATAACTCGGAATCTAACTCGGAATCTACTGCGCCTACATCATAACTCGGAATCTATCCGCCTACATCATAACTCGGAATCTAACTCGGAATCTACTGCGCCTACATCATAACTCGGAATCTACTGCGCCTACATCATAACTCGGAATCTAACTCGGAATCTACTGCGCCTACATCATAACTCGGAATCTAACTCGGAATCTACTGCGCCTACATCATAACTCGGAATCTAACTCGGAATCTACTGCGCCTACATCATAACTCGGAATCTACTGCGCCTACATCATAACACGGAATCTAACTCGGAATCTACTGCGCCTACATCATAACTCGGAATCTACTGCGCCTACATCATAACTCGGAATCTACTGCGCCTACATCATAACTCGGAATCTACTGCGCCTACATCATAACTTGGAATCTAACTCGGAATCTACTGCGCCTACATCATAACTCGGAATCTACTGCGCCTACATCATAACTCGGAATCTACTGCGCCGACATCATAACTCGGAATCTAACTCGGAATCTACTGCGCCTATATCATAACTCGGAATCTACTGCGCCTACATCATAACTCGGAATCTACTCGGAATCTACTGCGCCTACATCATAACTCGGAATCTACTGCGCCTACATCATAACTCGAAATCTAACTCGGAATCTACTGCGCCTACATCATAACTCGGAATCTAACTCGGAATCTACTGCGCCTACATCATAACTCGGAATCTACTGCGCCTGCATCATAACTCGGAATATAACTCGGAATCTACTGCGCCTACATCATAACTCGGAATCTACTGCGCCTACATCATAACTCGGAATCTAACTCGGAATCTACTGCGCCTACATCATAACTCGGAATCTACTGCGCCTACATCATAACTCGGAATCTAACTCGGAATCTACTGCGCCTACATCATAACTCGGAATCTACTGCGCCTACATCATATCTCGGAATCTAACTCGGAATCTACTGCGCCTACATCATAACTCGGAATCTAACTCGGAATCTACTGTGCCTACATCATAACTCGGAATTTAACTCGGAATCTACTGCGCCTACATCATAACTCGAAATCTACTGCACCTACATCATAACTCGGAATCTAACTCGGAATCTACTGCGCCTACATCATAACTCGGAATCTAACTCGGAATCTACTGCGCCTACATCATAACTCGGAATCTACTGCGCCTACATCAAAACTCGGAATCTAACTCGGAATCTACTGCGCCTACATCATAACTCGGAATCTACTGCGCCTACATCATAACTCGGAATCTAACTCGGAATCTACAGCGCCTACATCATAACTCGGAATCTACTGCGCCTACATCATAACTCGGAATCTAACTCGGAATCTACTGCGCCTACATCATAACTCGGAATCTACTGCGCCTACATCATAACTCGGAATCTAACTCGGAATCTACTGCGCCTACATCATAACTCGGAATCTGCTGAGCCTACATCATAACTCGGAATCTCCTGCGCCTACATCATAACTCGGAATCTACTGCGCCTACATCATAACTTGGAATCTAACTCGGAATCTACTGCGCCTACATCATAACTCGGAATCTAACTTGGAATCTACTGCGCCTACATCATAACTCGTAATCTACAGCGCCTACATCATAACTCGGAATCTAACACGGAATCTACTGCGCCTACATCATAACTCGGAATCTACTGCGCCTACATCATAACTCGGAATCTAACTCGGAATCTACTGCGCCTACATCATAACTCGGAATCTACTGCGCCTACATCATAACTCGGAATCTAACTCGGAATCTACTGCGCCTACATCATAACTCGGAATCTACTGCGCCTACATCATAACTCGGAATCTAACTCGGAATCTACTGCGCCTACATCATAACTCGGAATCTACTGCGCCTACATCATAACTTGGAATCTAACTCGGAATCTACTGCGCCTACATCATAACTCGGAATCTACTGCGCCTACATCATAACTCGGAATCTAACTCGGAATCTACTGCGCCTACATCATAACTCGGAATCTACTGTGCCTACATCATAACTCGGAATCTAACTCGGAATCTACTGCGCCTACATCATAACTCGGAATCTAACTCGGAATCTACTGCGCCTACATCATAACTCGGAATCTACTGTGCCTACATCATAACTCGGAATCTAACTCGGAATCTACTGCGCCTACATCATAACTCGGAATCTACTGCGCCTACATCATAACTCGGAATCTAACTCGGAATCTACTGCGCCGACATCATAACTCGGAATCTACTGCGCCTACATCATAACTCGGAATCTAACTCGGAATCTACTGCGCCTACATCATAACTCGGAATCTACTGCGCCTACATCATAACACGGAATCTAACTCGGAATCTACTGCGCCTACATCATAACTCGGAATCTACTGCGCCTACATCATAACTCGGAATCTACTGCGCCTACATCATAACTCGGTATCTAACTCGGAATCTACTGCGCCTACATCATAACTCGGAATCTACTGCGCCTACATCATAACTTGGAATCTAACTCGGAATCTACTGCGCCTACATCATAACTCGGAATCTACTGCGCCTACATCATAACTCGGAATCTAACTCGGAATCTACTGCGCCTACATCATAACTCGGAATCTACTGCGCCGACATCATAACTCAGAATCTAACTCGGAATCTACTGCGCCTATATCATAACTCGGAATCTACTGCGCCTACATCATAACTCGGAATCTAACTCGGAATCTACTGCGCCTACATCATAACTCGGAATCTACTGCGCCTACATCATAACTCGAAATCTAACTCGGAATCTACTGCGCCTACATCATAACTCGGAATCTACTGCGCCTGCATCATAACTCGGAATATAACTCGGAATCTACTGCGCCTACATCATAACTCGGAGTCTACTGCGCCTACATCATAACTCGGAATCTAACTCGGAATCTACTGCGCCTACATCATAACTCGGAATCTACTGCGCCTACATCATAACTCGGAATCTAACTCGGAATCTACTGCGCCTACATCATAACTCGGAATCTACTGCGCCTACATCATATCTCGGAATCTAACTCGGAATCTACTGCACCTACATCATAACTCGGAATCTAACTCGGAATCTACTGTGCCTACATCATAACTCGGAATTTAACTCGGAATCTACTGCGCCTACATCATAACTCGAAATATACGGCACCTACATCATAACTCGGAATCTAACTCGGAATCTACTGCGCCTACATCATAACTCGGAATCTAACTCGGAATCTACTGCGCCTACATCATAACTCGGAATCTACTGCGCCTACATCATAACTCGGAATCTAACTCGGAATCTACTGCGCCTACATCATAACTCGGAATCTACTGTGCCTACATCATAACTCGGAATCTAACTCGGAATCTACTGCGCCTACATCATAACTCGGAATCTAACTCGGAATCTACTGCGCCTACATCATAACTCGGAATCTACTGTGCCTACATCATAACTCGGAATCTAACTCGGAATCTACTGCGCCTACATCATAACTCGGAATCTACTGCGCCTACATCATAACTCGGAATCTAACTCGGAATCTACTGCGCCGACATCATAACTCGGAATCTACTGCGCCTACATCATAACTCGGAATCTAACTCGGAATCTACTGCGCCTACATCATAACTCGGAATCTACTGCGCCTACATCATAACACGGAATCTAACTCGGAATCTACTGCGCCTACATCATAACTCGGAATCTACTGCGCCTACATCATAACTCGGAATCTACTGCGCCTACATCATAACTCGGTATCTAACTCGGAATCTACTGCGCCTACATCATAACTCGGAATCTACTGCGCCTACATCATAACTTGGAATCTAACTCGGAATCTACTGCGCCTACATCATAACTCGGAATCTACTGCGCCTACATCATAACTCGGAATCTAACTCGGAATCTACTGCGCCTACATCATAACTCGGAATCTACTGCGCCGACATCATAACTCAGAATCTAACTCGGAATCTACTGCGCCTATATCATAACTCGGAATCTACTGCGCCTACATCATAACTCGGAATCTAACTCGGAATCTACTGCGCCTACATCATAACTCGGAATCTACTGCGCCTACATCATAACTCGAAATCTAACTCGGAATCTACTGCGCCTACATCATAACTCGGAATCTACTGCGCCTGCATCATAACTCGGAATATAACTCGGAATCTACTGCGCCTACATCATAACTCGGAGTCTACTGCGCCTACATCATAACTCGGAATCTAACTCGGAATCTACTGCGCCTACATCATAACTCGGAATCTACTGCGCCTACATCATAACTCGGAATCTAACTCGGAATCTACTGCGCCTACATCATAACTCGGAATCTACTGCGCCTACATCATATCTCGGAATCTAACTCGGAATCTACTGCACCTACATCATAACTCGGAATCTAACTCGGAATCTACTGTGCCTACATCATAACTCGGAATTTAACTCGGAATCTACTGCGCCTACATCATAACTCGAAATATACGGCACCTACATCATAACTCGGAATCTAACTCGGAATCTACTGCGCCTACATCATAACTCGGAATCTAACTCGGAATCTACTGCGCCTACATCATAACTCGGAATCTACTGCGCCTACATCATAACTCGGAATCTAACTCGGAATCTACTGCGCCTACATCATAACTCGGAATCTAACTCGGAATCTACTGCGCCTACATCATAACTCGGAATCTAACTCGGAATCTACTGCGCCTACATCATAACTCGGAATCTACTGAGCCTACATCATAACTCGGAATCTCCTGCGCCTACATCATAACTCGGAATCTACTGCGCCTACATCATAACTTGGAATCTAACTCGGAATCTACTGCGCCGACATCATAACTCGGAATCTACTGCGCCTACATCATAACTTGGAATCTAACTCGGAATCTACTGCGCCTACATCATAACTCGGAATCTACTGCGCCTACATCATAACTCGGAATCTAACTCGGAATCTACTGCGCCTACATCATAACTCGTAATCAACAGCGCCTACATCATAACTCGGAATCTAACACGGAATCTACTGCGCCTACATCATAACTCGGAATCTACTGCGCCTACATCATAACTCGGAATCTAACTCGGAATCTACTGCGCCTACATCATAACTCGGAATCTACTGCGCCTACATCATAACTCGGAATCTAACTCGGAATCTACTGCGCCTACATCATAACTCGGAATCTACTGCGCCTACATCATAACTCGGAATCTAACTCGGAATCTACTGCGCCTACATCATAACTCGGAATCTACTGCGCCTACATCATAACTCGGAATCTAACTCGGAATCTACTGCGCCTACATCATAACTCGGAATCTACTGCGCCTACATCATAACTTGGAATCTAACTCGGAATCTACTGCGCCTACATCATAACTCGGAATCTAACTCGGAATCTACTGCGCCTACATCATAACTCGGAATCTACTGCACCTACATCATAACTCGGAATCTAACTCGGAATCTACTGCGCCTACATCATAACTCGGAATCTACTGCGCCTACATCATAACTCGGAATCTAACTCGGAATCTACTGCGCCTACATCATAACTCGGAATCTAACTCGGAATCTACTGCGCCTACATCATAACTCGGAATCTACTGTGCCTACATCATAACTCGGAATCTAACTCGGAATCTACTGCGCCTACATCATAACTCGGAATCTACTGCGCCTACATCATAACTCGGAATCTAACTCGGAATCTACTGCGCCGACATCATAACTCGGAATCTACTGCGCCTACATCATAACTCGGAATCTAACTCGGAATCTACTGCGCCTACATCATAACTCGGAATCTACTGCGCCTACATCATAACACGGAATCTAACTCGGAATCTACTGCGCCTACATCATAACTCGGAATCTACTGCGCCTACATCATAACTCGGAATCTACTGCGCCTACATCATAACTCGGTATCTAACTCGGAATCTACTGCGCCTACATCATAACTCGGAATCTACTGCGCCTACATCATAACTTGGAATCTAACTCGGAATCTACTGCGCCTACATCATAACTCGGAATCTACTGCGCCTACATCATAACTCGGAATCTAACTCGGAATCTACTGCGCCTACATCATAACTCGGAATCTACTGCGCCGACATCATAACTCGGAATCTAACTCGGAATCTACTGCGCCTATATCATAACTCGGAATCTACTGCGCCTACATCATAACTCGGAATCTAACTCGGAATCTACTGCGCCTACATCATAACTCGGAATCTACTGCGCCTACATCATAACTCGAAATCTAACTCGGAATCTACTGCGCCTACATCATAACTCGGAATCTAACTCGGAATATACTGCGCCTACATCATAACTCGGAATCTACTGCGCCTGCATCATAACTCGGAATATAACTCGGAATCTACTGCGCCTACATCATAACTCGGAATCTACTGCGCCTACTTCATAACTCGGAATCTAACTCGGAATCTACTGCGCCTACATCATAACTCGGAATCTACTGCGCCTACATCATAACTCGGAATCTAACTCGGAATCTACTGCGCCTACATCATAACTCGGAATCTACTGCGCCTACATCATATCTCGGAATCTAACTCGGAATCTACTGCGCCTACATCATAACTCGGAATCTAACTCGGAATCTACTGTGCCTACATCATAACTCGGAATCTAACTCGGAATCTACTGCGCCTACATCATAACTCGAAATCTACTGCGCCTACATCATAACTCGGAATCTAACTCGGAATCTACTGCGCCTACATCATAACTCGGAATCTAACACAGAATCTACTGCGCCTACATCATAACTCGGAATCTAGTGCGCCTACATCATAACTCGGAATCTAACTCGGAATCTACTGCGCCTACATCATAACTCGGAATCTACTGCGCCTACATCATAACTCGGAATCTAACTCGGAATCTACTGCGCCTACATCATAACTCGGAATCTACTGCGCCTACATCATAACTCGGAATCTAACTCGGAATCTACTGCGCCTACATCATAACTCGGAATCTACTGCGCCTACATCATAACTCGGAATCTAACTCGGAATCTACTGCGCCTACATCATAACTCGGAATCTACTGAGCCTACATCATAACTCGGAATCTCCTGCGCCTACATCATAACTCTGAATCTACTGCGCCTACATCATAACTTGGAATCTAACTCGGAATCTACTGCGCCTACATCATAACTCGGAATCTACTGCGCCTACATCATAACTTGGAATCTAACTCGGAATCTACTGCGCCTACATCATAACTCGGAATCTACTGCGCCTACATCATAACTTGGAATCTAACTCGGAATCTACTGCGCCTACATCATAACTCGGAATCTACTGCGCCTACATCATAACTCGGAATCTAACTCGGAATCTACTGCGCCTACATCATAACTCGTAATCTACAGCGCCTACATCATAACTCGGAATCTAACACGGAATCTACTGCGCCTACATCATAACTCGGAATCTACTGCGCCTACATCATAACTCGGAATCTAACTCGGAATCTACTGCGCCTACATCATAACTCGGAATCTAACTCGGAATCTACTGCGCCTACATCATAACTCGGAATCTAACTCGGAATCTACTGCGCCTACATCATAACTCGGAATTTAACTCGAAATCTACTGCGCCTACATCATAACTCGGAATCTAACTCGGAATCTACTGCGCCTACATCATAACTCGGAATCTACTGCGCCTACATCATAACTCGGAATCTAACTCGGAATCTACTGCGCCTACATCATAACTCGGAATCTAACTCGGAATCTACTGCGCCTACATCATAACTCGGAATCTAACTCGGAATCTACTGCGCCTACATCATAACTCGGAATCTACTGCGCCTACATCATAACTCGGAATCTAACTCGGAATCTACTGCGCCTACATCATAACTCGGAATCTACTGCGCCTACATCATAACTCGGAATCTAAGTCGGAATCTACTGCGCCTACATCATAACTCGGAATCTACTGCGCCTACATCATAACTCGGAATCTAACTCGGAATCTACTGCGCCTACATCATAACTCGGAATCTACTGCGCCTACATCATAACTCGGAATCTAACTCGGAATCTACTGCGCCTACATCATAACTCGGAATCTACTGAGCCTACATCATAACTCGGAATCTCCTGCGCCTACATCATAACTCGGAATCTACTGCGCCTACATCATAACTTGGAATCTAACTCGGAATCTACTGCGCCTACATCATAACTCGGAATCTACTGCGCCTACATCATAACTTGGAATCTAACTCGGAATCTACTGCGCCTACATCATAACTCGGAATCTACTGCGCCTACATCATAACTTGGAATCTAACTCGGAATCTACTGCGCCTACATCATAACTCGGAATCTACTGCGCCTACATCATAACTCGGAATCTAACTCGGAATCTACTGCGCCTACATCATAACTCGTAATCTACAGCGCCTACATCATAACTCGGAATCTAACACGGAATCTACTGCGCCTACATCATAACTCGGAATCTACTGCGCCTACATCATAACTCGGAATCTAACTCGGAATCTACTGCGCGTACATCATAACTCGGAATCTACTGCGCCTACATCATAACTCGGAATCTAACTCGGAATCTACTGCGCCTACATCATAACTCGGAATCTAACTCGGAATCTACTGCGCCTACATCATAACTCGGAATCTAACTCGGAATCTACTGCGCCTACATCATAACTCGGAATTTAACTCGAAATCTACTGCGCCTACATCATAACTCGGAATCTACTGCGCCTACATCATAACTCGGAATCTAACTCGGAATCTACTGCGCCTACATCATAACTCGGAATCTACTGCGCCTACATCATAACTCGGAATCTAACTCGGAATCTACTGCGCCTACATCATAACTCGGAATCTACTGAGCCTACATCATAACTCGGAATCTAACTCGGAATCTACTGCGCCTACATCATAACTCGGAATCTACTGCGCCTACATCATAACTCGGAATCTAACTCGGAATCTACTGCGCCTACATCATAACTCGGAATCTACTGCGCCTACATCATAACTCGGAATCTAACTCGGAATCTACTGCGCCTACATCATAACTCGTAATCTACAGCGCCTACATCATAACTCGGAATCTAACACGGAATCTACTGCGCCTACATCATAACTCGGAATCTACTGCGCCTACATCATAACTCGGAATCTAACTCGGAATCTACTGCGCCTACATCATAACTCGGAATCTACTGCGCCTACATCATAACTCGGAATCTAACTCGGAATCTACTGCGCCTACATCATAACTCGGAATCTAACTCGGAATCTACTGCGCCTACATCATAACTCGGAATCTAACTCGGAATCTACTGCGCCTACATCATAACTCGGAATCTAACTCGGAATCTACTGCGCCTACATCATAACTCGGAATCTAACTCGGAATCTACTGCGCCTACATCATAACTCGGAATCTAACTCGGAATCTACTGCGCCTACATCATAACTCGGAATCTACTGCGCCTACATCATAACTCGGAATCTAACTCGGAATCTACTGCGCCTACATCATAACTCGGAATCTACTGCGCCTACATCATAACTCGGAATCTAACTCGGAATCTACTGCGCCTACATCATAACTCGGAATCTACTGCGCCTACATCATAAATCGGAATCTAACTCGGAATCTACTGCGCCTACATCATAACTCGGAATCTACTGCGCCTACATCATAACTCGGAATCTAACTCGGAATCTACTGCGCCTACATCATAACTCGGAATCTACTGAGCCTACATCATAACTCGGAATCTCCTGCGCCTACATCATAACTCGGAATCTACTGCGCCTACATCATAACTCGGAATCTACTGCGCCTACATCATAACTCGGAATCTAACTCGGAATCTACTGCGCCTACATCATAACTCGGAATCTACTGAGCCTACATCATAACTCGGAATCTCCTGCGCCTACATCATAACTCGGAATCTACTGCGCCTACATCATAACTCGGAATCTACTGCGCCTACATCATAACTCGGAATCTAACTCGGAATCTACTGCGCCTACATCATAACTCGGAATCTAACTCGGAATCTACTGCGCCTACATCATAACTCGGAATCTAACTCGGAATCTACTGCGCCTACATCATAACTCGGAATCTACTGCGCCTACATCATAACTCGGAATCTAACTCGGAATCTACTGCGCCTACATCATAACTCGGAATCTACTGCGCCTACATCATAACTCGGAATCTAACTCGGAATCTACTGCGCCTACATCATAACTCGGAATCTACTGCGCCTACATCATAAATCGGAATCTAACTCGGAATCTACTGCGCCTACATCATAACTCGGAATCTACTGCGCCTACATCATAACTCGGAATCTAACTCGGAATCTACTGCGCCTACATCATAACTCGGAATCTACTGAGCCTACATCATAACTCGGAATCTCCTGCGCCTACATCATAACTCGGAATCTACTGCGCCTACATCATAACTTGGAATCTAACTCGGAATCTACTGCGCCTACATCATAACTCGGAATCTACTGCGCCTACATCATAACTTGGAATCTAACTCGGAATCTACTGCGCCTACATCATAACTCGGAATCTACTGCGCCTACATCATAACTTGGAATCTAACTCGGAATCTACTGCGCCTACATCATAACTCGGAATCTACTGCGCCTACATCATAACTCGGAATCTAACTCGGAATCTACTGCGCCTACATCATAACTCGTAATCTACAGCGCCTACATCATAACTCGGAATCTAACACGGAATCTACTGCGCCTACATCATAACTCGGAATCTACTGCGCCTACATCATAACTCGGAATCTAACTCGGAATCTACTGCGCCTACATCATAACTCGGAATCTACTGCGCCTACATCATAACTCGGAATCTAACTCGGAATCTACTGCGCCTACATCATAACTCGGAATCTAACTCGGAATCTACTGCGCCTACATCATAACTCGGAATCTAACTCGGAATCTACTGCGCCTACATCATAACTCGGAATTTAACTCGAAATCTACTGCGCCTACATCATAACTCGGAATCTACTGCGCCTACATCACAACTCGGAATCTAACTCGGAATCTACTGCGCCTACATCATAACTCGGAATCTACTGCGCCTACATCATAACTCGGAATCTAACTCGGAATCTACTGCGCCTACATCATAACTCGGAATCTAACTCGGAATCTACTGCGCCTACATCATAACTCGGAATCTAACTCGGAATCTACTGCGCCTACATCATAACTCGGAATCTACTGCGCCTGCATCATAACTCGGAATATAACTCGGAATCTACTGCGCCTACATCATAACTCGGAATCTACTGCGCCTACATCATAACTCGGAATCTAACTCGGAATCTACTGCGCCTACATCATAACTCGGAATCTACTGCGCCTACATCATAACTCGGAATCTAACTCGGAATCTACTGCGCCTACATCATAACTCGGAATCTACTGCGCCTACATCATATCTCGGAATCTAACTCGGAATCTACTGCGCCTACATCATAACTCGGAATCTAACTCGGAATCTACTGTGCCTACATCATAAATCGTAATTTAACTCGGAATCTACTGCGCCTACATCATATCTCGAAATCTACTGCGCCTACATCATAACTCGGAATCTAACTCGGAATCTACTGCGCCTACATCATAACTCGGAATCTAACTCGGAATCTACTGCGCCTACATCATAACTCGGAATCTACTGCGCCTACATCATAACACGGAATATAACTCGGAATCTACTGCGCCTACATCATAACTCGGAATCTACTGCGCCTACATCATAACTCGGAATCTACTGCGCCTACTTCATAACTCGGAATCTAACTCGGAATCTACTGCGCCTACATCATAACTCGGAATCTACTGCGCCTACATCATAACTCGGAATCTAACTCGGAATCTACTGCGCCTACATCATAACTCGGAATCTACTGCGCCTACATCATATCTCGGAATCTAACTCGGAATCTACTGCGCCTACATCATAACTCGGAATCTAACTCGGAATCTACTGTGCCTACATCATAACTCGGAATCTAACTCGGAATCTACTGCGCCTACATCATAACTCGAAATCTACTGCGCCTACATCATAACTCGGAATCTAACTCGGAATCTACTGCGCCTACATCATAACTCGGAATCTAACACAGAATCTACTGCGCCTACATCATAACTCGGAATCTAGTGCGCCTACATCATAACTCGGAATCTAACTCGGAATCTACTGCGCCTACATCATAACTCGGAATCTACTGCGCCTACATCATAACTCGGAATCTAACTCGGAATCTACTGCGCCTACATCATAACTCGGAATCTACTGCGCCTACATCATAACTCGGAATCTAACTCGGAATCTACTGCGCCTACATCATAACTCGGAATCTACTGCGCCTACATCATAACTCGGAATCTAACTCGGAATCTACTGCGCCTACATCATAACTCGGAATCTACTGAGCCTACATCATAACTCGGAATCTCCTGCGCCTACATCATAACTCTGAATCTACTGCGCCTACATCATAACTTGGAATCTAACTCGGAATCTACTGCGCCTACATCATAACTCGGAATCTACTGCGCCTACATCATAACTCGGAATCTAACTCGGAATCTACTGCGCCTACATCATAACTCGTAATCTACAGCGCCTACATCATAACTCGGAATCTAACACGGAATCTACTGCGTCTACATCATAACTCGGAATCTACTGCGCCTACATCATAACTCGGAATCTAACTCGGAATCTACTGCGCCTACATCATAACTCGGAATCTAACTCGGAATCTACTGCGCCTACATCATAACTCGGAATCTAACTCGGAATCTACTGCGCCTACATCATAACTCGGAATTTAACTCGAAATCTACTGCGCCTACATCATAACTCGGAATCTAACTCGGAATCTACTGCGCCTACATCATAACTCGGAATCTACTGCGCCTACATCATAACTCGGAATCTAACTCGGAATCTACTGCGCCTACATCATAACTCGGAATCTAACTCGGAATCTACTGCGCCTACATCATAACTCGGAATCTAACTCGGAATCTACTGCGCCTACATCATAACTCGGAATCTACTGCGCCTACATCATAACTCGGAATCTAACTCGGAATCTACTGCGCCTACATCATAACTCGGAATCTACTGCGCCTACATCATAACTCGGAATCTAAGTCGGAATCTACTGCGCCTACATCATAACTCGGAATCTACTGCGCCTACATCATAACTCGGAATCTAACTCGGAATCTACTGCGCCTACATCATAACTCGGAATCTACTGCGCCTACATCATAACTCGGAATCTAACTCGGAATCTACTGCGCCTACATCATAACTCGGAATCTACTGAGCCTACATCATAACTCGGAATCTCCTGCGCCTACATCATAACTCGGAATCTACTGCGCCTACATCATAACTTGGAATCTAACTCGGAATCTACTGCGCCTACATCATAACTCGGAATCTACTGCGCCTACATCATAACTTGGAATCTAACTCGGAATCTACTGCGCCTACATCATAACTCGGAATCTACTGCGCCTACATCATAACTTGGAATCTAACTCGGAATCTACTGCGCCTACATCATAACTCGGAATCTACTGCGCCTACATCATAACTCGGAATCTAACTCGGAATCTACTGCGCCTACATCATAACTCGTAATCTACAGCGCCTACATCATAACTCGGAATCTAACACGGAATCTACTGCGCCTACATCATAACTCGGAATCTACTGCGCCTACATCATAACTCGGAATCTAACTCGGAATCTACTGCGCGTACATCATAACTCGGAATCTACTGCGCCTACATCATAACTCGGAATCTAACTCGGAATCTACTGCGCCTACATCATAACTCGGAATCTAACTCGGAATCTACTGCGCCTACATCATAACTCGGAATCTAACTCGGAATCTACTGCGCCTACATCATAACTCGGAATTTAACTCGAAATCTACTGCGCCTACATCATAACTCGGAATCTACTGCGCCTACATCATAACTCGGAATCTAACTCGGAATCTACTGCGCCTACATCATAACTCGGAATCTACTGCGCCTACATCATAACTCGGAATCTAACTCGGAATCTACTGCGCCTACATCATAACTCGGAATCTACTGAGCCTACATCATAACTCGGAATCTAACTCGGAATCTACTGCGCCTACATCATAACTCGGAATCTACTGCGCCTACATCATAACTCGGAATCTAACTCGGAATCTACTGCGCCTACATCATAACTCGGAATCTACTGCGCCTACATCATAACTCGGAATCTAACTCGGAATCTACTGCGCCTACATCATAACTCGTAATCTACAGCGCCTACATCATAACTCGGAATCTAACACGGAATCTACTGCGCCTACATCATAACTCGGAATCTACTGCGCCTACATCATAACTCGGAATCTAACTCGGAATCTACTGCGCCTACATCATAACTCGGAATCTACTGCGCCTACATCATAACTCGGAATCTAACTCGGAATCTACTGCGCCTACATCATAACTCGGAATCTAACTCGGAATCTACTGCGCCTACATCATAACTCGGAATCTAACTCGGAATCTACTGCGCCTACATCATAACTCGGAATTTAACTCGAAATCTACTGCGCCTACATCATAACTCGGAATCTACTGCGCCTACATCATAACTCGGAATCTAACTCGGAATCTACTGCGCCTACATCATAACTCGGAATCTACTGCGCCTACATCATAACTCGGAATCTAACTCGGAATCTACTGCGCCTACATCATAACTCGGAATCTAACTCGGAATCTACTGCGCCTACATCATAACTCGGAATCTAACTCGGAATCTACTGCGCCTACATCATAACTCGGAATCTACTGCGCCTACATCATAACTCGGAATCTAACTCGGAATCTACTGCGCCTACATCATAACTCGGAATCTACTGCGCCTACATCATAACTCGGAATCTAACTCGGAATCTACTGCGCCTACATCATAACTCGGAATCTACTGCGCCTACATCATAAATCGGAATCTAACTCGGAATCTACTGCGCCTACATCATAACTCGGAATCTACTGCGCCTACATCATAACTCGGAATCTAACTCGGAATCTACTGCGCCTACATCATAACTCGGAATCTACTGAGCCTACATCATAACTCGGAATCTCCTGCGCCTACATCATAACTCGGAATCTACTGCGCCTACATCATAACTTGGAATCTAACTCGGAATCTACTGCGCCTACATCATAACTCGGAATCTACTGCGCCTACATCATAACTTGGAATCTAACTCGGAATCTACTGCGCCTACATCATAACTCGGAATCTACTGCGCCTACATCATAACTTGGAATCTAACTCGGAATCTACTGCGCCTACATCATAACTCGGAATCTACTGCGCCTACATCATAACTCGGAATCTAACTCGGAATCTACTGCGCCTACATCATAACTCGTAATCTACAGCGCCTACATCATAACTCGGAATCTAACACGGAATCTACTGCGCCTACATCATAACTCGGAATCTACTGCGCCTACATCATAACTCGGAATCTAACTCGGAATCTACTGCGCCTACATCATAACTCGGAATCTACTGCGCCTACATCATAACTCGGAATCTAACTCGGAATCTACTGCGCCTACATCATAACTCGGAATCTAACTCGGAATCTACTGCGCCTACATCATAACTCGGAATCTAACTCGGAATCTACTGCGCCTACATCATAACTCGGAATTTAACTCGAAATCTACTGCGCCTACATCATAACTCGGAATCTACTGCGCCTACATCACAACTCGGAATCTAACTCGGAATCTACTGCGCCTACATCATAACTCGGAATCTACTGCGCCTACATCATAACTCGGAATCTAACTCGGAATCTACTGCGCCTACATCATAACTCGGAATCTAACTCGGAATCTACTGCGCCTACATCATAACTCGGAATCTAACTCGGAATCTACTGCGCCTACATCATAACTCGGAATCTACTGCGCCTGCATCATAACTCGGAATATAACTCGGAATCTACTGCGCCTACATCATAACTCGGAATCTACTGCGCCTACATCATAACTCGGAATCTAACTCGGAATCTACTGCGCCTACATCATAACTCGGAATCTACTGCGCCTACATCATAACTCGGAATCTAACTCGGAATCTACTGCGCCTACATCATAACTCGGAATCTACTGCGCCTACATCATATCTCGGAATCTAACTCGGAATCTACTGCGCCTACATCATAACTCGGAATCTAACTCGGAATCTACTGTGCCTACATCATAAATCGTAATTTAACTCGGAATCTACTGCGCCTACATCATATCTCGAAATCTACTGCGCCTACATCATAACTCGGAATCTAACTCGGAATCTACTGCGCCTACATCATAACTCGGAATCTAACTCGGAATCTACTGCGCCTACATCATAACTCGGAATCTACTGCGCCTACATCATAACACGGAATATAACTCAGAATCTACTGCGCCTACATCATAACTCGGAATCTACTGCGCCTACATCATAACTCGGAATCTAACTCGGAATCTACTGCGCCTACATCATAACTCGGAATCTACTGCGCCTACATCATAACTCGGAATCTAACTCGGAATCTACTGCGCCTACATCATAACTCGGAATCTACTGAGCCTACATCATAACTCGGAATCTCCTGCGCCTACATCATAAATCGGAATCTACTGCGCCTACATCATAACTTGGAATCTAACTCGGAATCTACTGCGCCTACATCATAACTCGGAATCTACTGCGCCTACATCATAACTTGGAATTTAACTCGGAATCTACTGCGCCTTAATCATAACTCGGAATCTACTGCGCCTACATCATAACTCGGAATCTAACTCGGAATCTACTGCGCCTACATCATAACTTGGAATCTAACTCGGAATCTACTGCGCCTACATCATAACTCGGAATCTACTGCGCCTACATCATAACTCGGAATCTAACTCGGAATCTACTGCGCCTACATCATAACTCGTAATCTACTGCGCCTACATCATAACTCGGAATCTAAGACGGAATCTACTGCGCCTACATCATAACTCGGAATCTACTGCGCCTACATCATAACTCGGAATCTAACTCGGAATCTACTGCGCCTACATCATAACTCGGAATCTACTGCGCCTACATCATAACTCGGAATCTAACTCGGAATCTACTGCGCCTACATCATAACTCGGAATCTACTGCGCCTACATCATAACTCGGAATCTAACTCGGAATCTACTGCGCCTACATCATAACTCGGAATCTACTGCGCCTACATCATAACTCGGAATCTAACTCGGAATCTACTGCGCCTACATCATAACTCGGAATCTACTGCGCCTACATCATAACTCGGAATCTAACTCGGAATCTACTGCGCCTACATCATAACTCGGAATCTAACTCGGAATCTACTGCGCCTACATCATAACTCGGAATCTAACTCGGAATCTACTGCGCCTACATCATAACTCGGAATTTAACTCGAAATCTACTGCGCCTACATCATAACTCGGAATCTACTGCGCCTACATCATAACTCGGAATCTAACTCGGAATCTACTGCGCCTACATCATAACTCGGAATCTACTGCGCCTACATCATAACTCGGAATCTAACTCGGAATCTACTGCGCCTACATCATAACTCGGAATCTACTGCGCCTACATCATAACTCGGAATCTAACTCGGAATCTACTGCGCCTACATCATAACTCGGAATCTAACTCGGAATCTACTGCGCCTACATCATAACTCGGAATCTAACTCGGAATCTACTGCGCCTACATCATAACTCGGAATCTACTGCGCCTACATCATAACTCGGAATTTAACTCGGAATCTACTGCGCCTACATCATAACTCGGAATCTACTGCGCCTACATCATAACTCGGAATCTAACTCGGAATCTACTGCGCCTACATCATAACTCGGAATCTACTGCGCCTACATCATAACTCGGAATCTAACTCGGAATCTACTGCGCCTACATCATAACTCGGAATCTACTGCGCCTACATCATAACTCGGAATCTAACTCGGAATCTACTGCGCCTACATCATAACTCGGAATCTACTGCGCCTACATCATAACTCGGAATCTAACTCGGAATCTACTGCGCCTACATCATAACTCGGAATCTAACTCGGAATCTACTGCGCCTACATCATAACTCGGAATCTACTGCGCCTACATCATAACTCGGAATCTAACTCGGAATCTACTGCGCCTACATCATAACTCGGAATCTACTGCGCCTACATCATAACTCGGAATCTACTGCGCTTACATCATAACTAGGAATCTAACTCGGAATCTACTGCGCCTCCATCATAACTCGGAATCTACTGCGCCTACATCATAACTTGGAATCTAACTCGGAATCTACTGCGCCTACATCATAACTCGGAATCTACTGCGCCTACATCATAACTCGGAATCTAACTCGGAATCTACTGCGCCTACATCATAACTCGGAATCTACTGCGCCTACATCATAACTTGGAATCTAACTCGGAATCTACTGCGCCTACATCATAACTCGGAATCTAATTCGGAATCTACTGCGCCTACATCATAACTCGGAATCTACTGCACCTACATCATAACTCGGAATCTAACTCGGAATCTACTGCGCCTACATCATAACTCGGAATCTACTGCGCCTACATCATAACTCGGAATCTAACTCGGAATCTACTGCGCCTACATCATAACTCGGAATCTAACTCGGAATCTACTGCGCCTACATCATAACTCGGAATCTACTGTGCCTACATCATAACTCGGAATCTAACTCGGAATCTACTGCGCCTACATCATAACTCGGAATCTACTGCGCCTACATCATAACTCGGAATCTAACTCGGAATCTACTGCGCCGACATCATAACTCGGAATCTACTGCGCCTACATCATAACTCGGAATCTAACTCGGAATCTACTGCGCCTACATCATAACTCGGAATCTACTGCGCCTACATCATAACACGGAATCTAACTCGGAATCTACTGCGCCTACATCATAACTCGGAATCTACTGCGCCTACATCATAACTCGGAATCTACTGCGCCTACATCATAACTCGGTATCTAACTCGGAATCTACTGCGCCTACATCATAACTCGGAATCTACTGCGCCTACATCATAACTTGGAATCTAACTCGGAATCTACTGCGCCTACATCATAACTCGGAATCTACTGCGCCTACATCATAACTCGGAATCTAACTCGGAATCTACTGCGCCTACATCATAACTCGGAATCTACTGCGCCGACATCATAACTCGGAATCTAACTCGGAATCTACTGCGCCTATATCATAACTCGGAATCTACTGCGCCTACATCATAACTCGGAATCTAACTCGGAATCTACTGCGCCTACATCATAACTCGGAATCTACTGCGCCTACATCATAACTCGAAATCTAACTCGGAATCTACTGCGCCTACATCATAACTCGGAATCTAACTCGGAATCTACTGCGCCTACATCATAACTCGGAATCTACTGCGCCTGCATCATAACTCGGAATATAACTCGGAATCTACTGCGCCTACATCATAACTCGGAATCTACTGCGCCTACATCATAACTCGGAATCTAACTCGGAATCTACTGCGCCTACATCATAACTCGGAATCTACTGCGCCTACATCATAACTCGGAATCTAACTCGGAATCTACTGCGCCTACATCATAACTCGGAATCTACTGCGCCTACATCATATCTCGGAATCTAACTCGGAATCTACTGCGCCTACATCATAACTCGGAATCTAACTCGGAATCTACTGTGCCTACATCATAACTCGGAATTTAACTCGGAATCTACTGCGCCTACATCATAACTCGAAATCTACTGCGCCTACATCATAACTCGGAATCTAACTCGGAATCTACTGCGCCTACATCATAACTCGGAATCTAACACGGAATCTACTGCGCCTACATCATAACTCGGAATCTAGTGCGCCTACATCATAACTCGGAATCTAACTCGGAATCTACTGCGCCTACATCATAACTCGGAATCTACTGCGCCTACATCATAACTCGGAATCTAACTCGGAATCTACTGCGCCTACATCATAACTCGGAATCTACTGCGCCTACATCATAACTCGGAATCTAACTCGGAATCTACTGCGCCTACATCATAACTCGGAATCTACTGCGCCTACATCATAAATCGGAATCTAACTCGGAATCTACTGCGCCTACATCATAACTCGGAATCTACTGAGCCTACATCATAACTCGGAATCTCCTGCGCCTACATCATAACTCGGAATCTACTGCGCCTACATCATAACTTGGAATCTAACTCGGAATCTACTGCGCCTACATCATAACTCGGAATCTACTGCGCCTACATCATAACTTGGAATCTAACTCGGAATCTACTGCGCCTACATCATAACTCGGAATCTACTGCGCCTACATCATAACTTGGAATCTAACTCGGAATCTACTGCGCCTACATCATAACTCGGAATCTACTGCGCCTACATCATAACTCGGAATCTAACTCGGAATCTACTGCGCCTACATCATAACTCGTAATCTACAGCGCCTACATCATAACTCGGAATCTAACACGGAATCTACTGCGCCTACATCATAACTCGGAATCTACTGCGCCTACATCATAACTCGGAATCTAACTCGGAATCTACTGCGCCTACATCATAACTCGGAATCTACTGCGCCTACATCATAACTCGGAATCTACTGCGCCTACATCATAACTCGGAATCTAACTCGGAATCTACTGCGCCTACATCATAACTCGGAATCTACTGCGCCTACATCATAACTCGGAATCTAACTCGGAATCTACTGCGCCTACATCATAACTCGGAATCTAACTCGGAATCTACTGCGCCTACATCATAACTCGGAATCTAACTCGGAATCTACTGCGCCTACATCATAACTCGGAATTTAACTCGAAATCTACTGCGCCTACATCATAACTCGGAATCTACTGCGCCTACATCATAACTCGGAATCTAACTCGGAATCTACTGCGCCTACATCATAACTCGGAATCTACTGCGCCTACATCATAACTCGGAATCTAACTCGGAATCTACTGCGCCTACATCATAACTCGGAATCTAACTCGGAATCTACTGCGCCTACATCATAACTCGGAATCTAACTCGGAATCTACTGCGCCTACATCATAACTCGGAATCTACTGCGCCTACATCATAACTCGGAATCTAACTCGGAATCTACTGCGCCTACATCATAACTCGGAATCTACTGCGCCTACATCATAACTCGGAATCTAACTCGGAATCTACTGCGCCTACATCATAACTCGGAATCTACTGCGCCTACATCATAACTCGGAATCTAACTCGGAATCTACTGCGCCTACATCATAACTCGGAATCTACTGCGCCTACATCATAACTCGGAATCTAACTCGGAATCTACTGCGCCTACATCATAAATCGGAATCTACTGAGCCTACATCATAACTCGGAATCTCCTGCGCCTACATCATAACTCGGAATCTACTGCGCCTACATCATAACTTGGAATCTAACTCGGAATCTACTGCGCCTACATCATAACTCGGAATCTACTGCGCCTACATCATAACTTGGAATCTAACTCGGAATCTACTGCGCCTACATCATAACTCGGAATCTACTGAGCCTACATCATAACTTGGAATCTAACTCGGAATCTACTGCGCCTACATCATAACTCGGAATCTACTGCGCCTACATCATAACTCGGAATCTAACTCGGAATCTACTGCGCCTACATCATAACTCGTAATCTACAGCGCCTACATCATAACTCGGAATCTAACACGGAATCTACTGCGCCTACATCATAACTCGGAATCTACTGCGCCTACATCATAACTCGGAATCTACTGCGCCTACATCATAACTCGGAATCTAACTCGGAATCTACTGCGCCTACATCATAACTCGGAATCTACTGCGCCTACATCATAACTCGGAATCTAACTCGGAATCTACTGCGCCGACATCATAACTCGGAATCTACTGCGCCTACATCATAACTCGGAATCTAACTCGGAATCTACTGCGCCTACATCATAACTCGGAATCTACTGCGCCTACATCATAACACGGAATCTAACTCGGAATCTACTGCGCCTACATCATAACTCGGAATCTACTGCGCCTACATCATAACTCGGTATCTAACTCGGAATCTACTGCGCCTACATCATAACTCGGAATCTACTGCGCCTACATCATAACTTGGAATCTAACTCGGAATCTACTGCGCCTACATCATAACTCGGAATCTACTGCGCCTACATCATAACTCGGAATCTAACTCGGAATCTACTGCGCCTACATCATAACTCGGAATCTATCCGCCTGCATCATAACTCGGAATCTAACTCGGAATCTACTGCGCCTACATCATAACTCGGAATCTACTGCGCCTACATCATAACTCGGAATCTAACTCGGAATCTACTGCGCCTACATCATAACTCGGAATCTAACTCGGAATCTACTGCGCCTACATCATAACTCGGAATCTAACTCGGAATCTACTGCGCCTACATCATAACTCGGAATCTACTGCGCCTACATCATAACACGGAATCTAACTCGGAATCTACTGCGCCTACATCATAACTCGGAATCTACTGCGCCTACATCATAACTCGGAATCTACTGCGCCTACATCATAACTCGGTATCTAACTCGGAATCTACTGCGCCTACATCATAACTCGGAATCTACTGCGCCTACATCATAACTTGGAATCTAACTCGGAATCTACTGCGCCTACATCATAACTCGGAATCTACTGCGCCTACATCATAACTCGGAATCTAACTCGGAATCTACTGCGCCTACATCATAACTCGGAATCTACTGCGCCGACATCATAACTCGGAATCTAACTCGGAATCTACTGCGCCTATATCATAACTCGGAATCTACTGCGCCTACATCATAACTCGGAATCTAACTCGGAATCTACTGCGCCTACATCATAACTCGGAATCTACTGCGCCTACATCATAACTCGAAATCTAACTCGGAATCTACTGCGCCTACATCATAACTCGGAATCTACTGCGCCTACATCATAACTTGGAATCTAACTCGGAATCTACTGCGCCTACATCATAACTCGGAATCTACTGCGCCTACATCATAACTCGGAATCTAACTCGGAATCTACTGCGCCTACATCATAACTCGGAATCTACTGCGCCTACATCATAACTGGGAATCTAACTCGGAATCTACTGCGCCTACATCATAACTCGGAATCTACTGCGCCTACATCATAACTCGGAATCTAACTCGGAATCTACTGCGCCTACATCATAACTCGGAATCTACTGCGCCTACATCATAACTCGGAATCTAACTCGGAATCTACTGCGCCTACATCATAACTCGGAATCTACTGCGCCTACATCATAACTCGGAATCTAACTCGGAATCTACTGCGCCTACATCATAACTCGGAATCTAACTCGGAATCTACTGCGCCTACATCATAACTCGGAATCTACTGCGCCTACATCATAACTCGGAATCTAACTCGGAATCTACTGCGCCTACATCATAACTCGGAATCTACTGTGCCTACATCATAACTTGGAATCTAACTCGGAATCTACTGCGCCTACATCATAACTCGGAATCTACTGCGCCTACATCATAATTCGGAATTGAACTCGGAATCTACTGCGCCTACATCATAACTCGTAATCTAACTCGGAATCTACTGCGCCTACATCATAACTTGGAATCTAACTCGGAATCTACTGCGCCTACATCATAACTCGGAATCTACTGCGCCTACATCATAACTCGGAATCTAACTCGGAATCTACTGCGCCTACATCATAACTCGGAATCTACTGCGCCGACATCATAACTCGGAATCTAACTCGGAATCTACTGCGCCTATATCATAACTCGGAATCTACTGCGCCTACATCATAACTCGGAATCTAACTCGGAATCTACTGCGCCTACATCATAACTCGGAATCTACTGCGCCTACATCATAACTCGAAATCTAACTCGGAATCTACTGCGCCTACATCATAACTCGGAATCTAACTCGGAATCTACTGCGCCTACATCATAACTCGGAATCTACTGCGCCTGCATCATAACTCGGAATATAACTCGGAATCTACTGCGCCTACATCATAACTCGGAATCTACTGCGCCTACATCATAACTCGGAATCTAACTCGGAATCTACTGCGCCTACATCATAACTCGGAATCTACTGCGCCTACATCATAACTCGGAATCTAACTCGGAATCTACTGCGCCTACATCATAACTCGGAATCTACTGCGCCTACATCATATCTCGGAATCTAACTCGGAATCTACTGCGCCTACATCATAACTCGGAATCTAACTCGGAATCTACTGTGCCTACATCATAACTCGGAATTTAACTCGGAATCTACTGCGCCTACATCATAACTCGAAATCTACTGCGCCTACATCATAACTCGGAATCTAACTCGGAATCTACTGCGCCTACATCATAACTCGGAATCTAACACGGAATCTACTGCGCCTACATCATAACTCGGAATCTAGTGCGCCTACATCATAACTCGGAATCTAACTCGGAATCTACTGCGCCTACATCATAACTCGGAATCTACTGCGCCTACATCATAACTCGGAATCTAACTCGGAATCTACTGCGCCTACATCATAACTCGGAATCTACTGCGCCTACATCATAACTCGGAATCTAACTCGGAATCTACTGCGCCTACATCATAACTCGGAATCTACTGCGCCTACATCATAACTCGGAATCTAACTCGGAATCTACTGCGCCTACATCATAACTCGGAATCTACTGAGCCTACATCATAACTCGGAATCTCCTGCGCCTACATCATAACTCGGAATCTACTGCGCCTACATCATAACTTGCAATCTAACTCGGAATCTACTGCGCCTACATCATAACTCGGAATCTACTGCGCCTACATCATAACTTGGAATCTAACTCGGAATCTACTGCGCCTACATCATAACTCGGAATCTACTGCGCCTACATCATAACTTGGAATCTAACTCGGAATCTACTGCGCCTACATCATAACTCGGAATCTACTGCGCCTACATCATAACTCGGAATCTAACTCGGAATCTACTGCGCCTACATCATAACTCGTAATCTACAGCGCCTACATCATAACTCGGAATCTAACACGGAATCTACTGCGCCTACATCATAACTCGGAATCTACTGCGCCTACATCATAACTCGGAATCTAACTCGGAATCTACTGCGCCTACATCATAACTCGGAATCTACTGCGCCTACATCATAACTCGGAATCTACTGCGCCTACATCATAACTCGGAATCTAACTCGGAATCTACTGCGCCTACATCATAACTCGGAATCTACTGCGCCTACATCATAACTCGGAATCTAACTCGGAATCTACTGCGCCTACATCATAACTCGGAATCTAACTCGGAATCTACTGCGCCTACATCATAACTCGGAATCTAACTCGGAATCTACTGCGCCTACATCATAACTCGGAATTTAACTCGAAATCTACTGCGCCTACATCATAACTCGGAATCTACTGCGCCTACATCATAACTCGGAATCTAACTCGGAATCTACTGCGCCTACATCATAACTCGGAATCTACTGCGCCTACATCATAACTCGGAATCTAACTCGGAATCTACTGCGCCTACATCATAACTCGGAATCTAACTCGGAATCTACTGCGCCTACATCATAACTCGGAATCTAACTCGGAATCTACTGCGCCTACATCATAACTCGGAATCTACTGCGCCTACATCATAACTCGGAATCTAACTCGGAATCTACTGCGCCTACATCATAACTCGGAATCTACTGCGCCTACATCATAACTCGGAATCTAACTCGGAATCTACTGCGCCTACATCATAACTCGGAATCTACTGCGCCTACATCATAACTCGGAATCTAACTCGGAATCTACTGCGCCTACATCATAACTCGGAATCTACTGCGCCTACATCATAACTCGGAATCTAACTCGGAATCTACTGCGCCTACATCATAACTCGGAATCTACTGAGCCTACATCATAACTCGGAATCTACTGCGCCTACATCATAACTCGGAATCTACTGCGCCTACATCATAACTTGGAATCTAACTCGGAATCTACTGCGCCTACATCATAACTCGGAATCTACTGCGCCTACATCATAACTTGGAATCTAACTCGGAATCTACTGCGCCTACATCATAACTCGGAATCTACTGAGCCTACATCATAACTTGGAATCTAACTCGGAATCTACTGCGCCTACATCATAACTCGGAATCTACTGCGCCTACATCATAACTCGTAATCTACAGCGCCTACATCATAACTCGGAATCTAACACGGAATCTACTGCGCCTACATCATAACTCGGAATCTACTGCGCCTACATCATAACTCGGAATCTACTGCGCCTACATCATAACTCGGAATCTAACTCGGAATCTACTGCGCCTACATCATAACTCGGAATCTACTGCGCCTACATCATAACTCGGAATCTAACTCGGAATCTACTGCGCCGACATCATAACTCGGAATCTACTGCGCCTACATCATAACTCGGAATCTAACTCGGAATCTACTGCGCCTACATCATAACTCGGAATCTACTGCGCCTACATCATAACACGGAATCTAACTCGGAATCTACTGCGCCTACATCATAACTCGGAATCTACTGCGCCTACATCATAACTCGGTATCTAACTCGGAATCTACTGCGCCTACATCATAACTCGGAATCTACTGCGCCTACATCATAACTTGGAATCTAACTCGGAATCTACTGCGCCTACATCATAACTCGGAATCTACTGCGCCTACATCATAACTCGGAATCTAACTCGGAATCTACTGCGCCTACATCATAACTCGGAATCTATCCGCCTGCATCATAACTCGGAATCTAACTCGGAATCTACTGCGCCTACATCATAACTCGGAATCTACTGCGCCTACATCATAACTCGGAATCTAACTCGGAATCTACTGCGCCTACATCATAACTCGGAATCTAACTCGGAATCTACTGCGCCTACATCATAACTCGGAATCTAACTCGGAATCTACTGCGCCTACATCATAACTCGGAATCTACTGCGCCTACATCATAACACGGAATCTAACTCGGAATCTACTGCGCCTACATCATAACTCGGAATCTACTGCGCCTACATCATAACTCGGAATCTACTGCGCCTACATCATAACTCGGTATCTAACTCGGAATCTACTGCGCCTACATCATAACTCGGAATCTACTGCGCCTACATCATAACTTGGAATCTAACTCGGAATCTACTGCGCCTACATCATAACTCGGAATCTACTGCGCCTACATCATAACTCGGAATCTAACTCGGAATCTACTGCGCCTACATCATAACTCGGAATCTACTGCGCCGACATCATAACTCGGAATCTAACTCGGAATCTACTGCGCCTATATCATAACTCGGAATCTACTGCGCCTACATCATAACTCGGAATCTAACTCGGAATCTACTGCGCCTACATCATAACTCGGAATCTACTGCGCCTACATCATAACTCGAAATCTAACTCGGAATCTACTGCGCCTACATCATAACTCGGAATCTACTGCGCCTACATCATAACTTGGAATCTAACTCGGAATCTACTGCGCCTACATCATAACTCGGAATCTACTGCGCCTACATCATAACTCGGAATCTAACTCGGAATCTACTGCGCCTACATCATAACTCGGAATCTACTGCGCCTACATCATAACTCGGAATCTAACTCGGAATCTACTGCGCCTACATCATAACTCGGAATCTACTGCGCCTACATCATAACTCGGAATCTAACTCGGAATCTACTGCGCCTACATCATAACTCGGAATCTACTGCGCCTACATCATAACTCGGAATCTAACTCGGAATCTACTGCGCCTACATCATAACTCGGAATCTACTGCGCCTACATCATAACTCGGAATCTAACTCGGAATCTACTGCGCCTACATCATAACTCGGAATCTAACTCGGAATCTACTGCGCCTACATCATAACTCGGAATCTACTGCGCCTACATCATAACTCGGAATCTAACTCGGAATCTACTGCGCCTACATCATAACTCGGAATCTACTGTGCCTACATCATAACTTGGAATCTAACTCGGAATCTACTGCGCCTACATCATAACTCGGAATCTACTGCGCCTACATCATAATTCGGAATTGAACTCGGAATCTACTGCGCCTACATCATAACTCGGAATCTAACTCGGAATCTACTGCGCCTACATCATAACTCGGAATCTAACTCGGAATCTACTGCGCCTACATCATAACTCGGAATCTACTGCGCCGACATCATAACTCGGAATCTAACTCGGAATCTACTGCGCCTACATCATAACTCGGAATCTACTGCGCCTACATCATAACTCGGAATCTAACTCGGAATCTACTGCGCCTACATCATAACTCGGAATCTACTGCGCCTACATCATAACTCGGAATCTAACTCGGAATCTACTGCGCCTACATCATAACTCGGAATCTACTGCGCCTACATCATAACTCGGAATCTAACTCGGAATCTACTGCGCCTACATCATAACTCGGAATCTAACTCGGAATCTACTGCGCCTACATCATAACTCGGATACTACTGCACCTACATCATAACTCGGAATCTAACTCGGAATCTACTGCGCCTACATCATAACTCGGAATCTACTGCGCCTACATCATAACACGGAATCTAACTCGGAATCTACTGCGCCTACATCATAACTCGGAATCTACTGCGCCTACATCATAACTCGGTATCTAACTCGGAATCTACTGCGCCTACATCATAACTCGGAATCTACTGCGCCTACATCATAACTTGGAATCTAACTCGGAATCTACTGCGCCTACATCATAACTCGGAATCTACTGCGCCTACATCATAACTCGGAATCTAACTCGGAATCTACTGCGCCTACATCATAACTCGGAATCTATCCGCCTGCATCATAACTCGGAATCTAACTCGGAATCTACTGCGCCTACATCATAACTCGGAATCTACTGCGCCTACATCATAACTCGGAATCTAACTCGGAATCTACTGCGCCTACATCATAACTCGGAATCTAACTCGGAATCTACTGCGCCTACATCATAACTCGGAATCTAACTCGGAATCTACTGCGCCTACATCATAACTCGGAATCTACTGCGCCTACATCATAACACGGAATCTAACTCGGAATCTACTGCGCCTACATCATAACTCGGAATCTACTGCGCCTACATCATAACTCGGAATCTACTGCGCCTACATCATAACTCGGTATCTAACTCGGAATCTACTGCGCCTACATCATAACTCGGAATCTACTGCGCCTACATCATAACTTGGAATCTAACTCGGAATCTACTGCGCCTACATCATAACTCGGAATCTACTGCGCCTACATCATAACTCGGAATCTAACTCGGAATCTACTGCGCCTACATCATAACTCGGAATCTACTGCGCCGACATCATAACTCGGAATCTAACTCGGAATCTACTGCGCCTATATCATAACTCGGAATCTACTGCGCCTACATCATAACTCGGAATCTAACTCGGAATCTACTGCGCCTACATCATAACTCGGAATCTACTGCGCCTACATCATAACTCGGAATCTAACTCGGAATCTACTGCGCCTACATCATAACTCGGAATCTACTGCGCCTACATCATAACTCGGAATCTAACTCGGAATCTACTGCGCCTACATCATAACTCGGAATCTACTGCGCCTACATCATAACTCGGAATCTAACTCGGAATCTACTGCGCCTACATCATAACTCGGAATCTACTGCGCCTACATCATAACTCGGAATCTAACTCGGAATCTACTGCGCCTACATCATAACTCGGAATCTACTGCGCCTACATCATAACTCGGAATCTAACTCGGAATCTACTGCGCCTACATCATAACTCGGAATCTACTGCGCCTACATCATAACTCGGAATCTAACTCGGAATCTACTGCGCCTACATCATAACTCGGAATCTAACTCGGAATCTACTGCGCCTACATCATAACTCGGAATCTACTGCGCCTACATCATAACTCGGAATCTAACTCGGAATCTACTGCGCCTACATCATAACTCGGAATCTACTGTGCCTACATCATAACTTGGAATCTAACTCGGAATCTACTGCGCCTACATCATAACTCGGAATCTACTGCGCCTACATCATAATTCGGAATTGAACTCGGAATCTACTGCGCCTACATCATAACTCGGAATCTAACTCGGAATCTACTGCGCCTACATCATAACTCGGAATCTAACTCGGAATCTACTGCGCCTACATCATAACTCGGAATCTACTGCGCCGACATCATAACTCGGAATCTAACTCGGAATCTACTGCGCCTACATCATAACTCGGAATCTACTGCGCCTACATCATAACTCGGAATCTAACTCGGAATCTACTGCGCCTACATCATAACTCGGAATCTACTGCGCCTACATCATAACTCGGAATCTAACTCGGAATCTACTGCGCCTACATCATAACTCGGAATCTACTGCGCCTACATCATAACTCGGAATCTAACTCGGAATCTACTGCGCCTACATCATAACTCGGAATCTAACTCGGAATCTACTGCGCCTACATCATAACTCGGAATCTAACTTGGAATCTACTGCACCTACATCATAACTCGGAATCTACTGCGCCTACATCATAACTCGGAATCTAACTCGGAATCTACTGAGCCTACATCATAACTCGGAATCTACTGCGCCTACATCATAACTCGGAATCTACTGCGCCTACATGATAACTCGGAATCTAACTCGGAAACTACTGCGCCTACATCATAACTCGGAATCTACTGCGCCTACATCATAACTCGGAATCTAACTCGGAATCTACTGCGCCTACATCATAACTCGGAATCTACTGCGCCTACATCATAACTTGGAATCTAACTCGGAATCTACTGCGCCTACATCATAACTCGGAATCTAACTCGGAATCTACTGCGCCTACATCATAACTCGGAATCTACTGAGCCTACATCATAACTCGGAATCTAACTCGGAATCTACTGCGCCTACATCATAACTCGGAATCTACTGCGCCTACATCATAACACGGAATCTAACTCGGAATCTACTGCGCCTACATCATAACTCGGAATCTACAGCGCCTACATCATAACTCGGAATCTACTGCGCCTACATCATAACTTGGAATCTAACTCGGAATCTACTGCGCCTACATGATAACTCGGAATCTAACTCGGAATCTACTGCGCCTACATCATAACTCGGAATCTACTGCGCCTACATCATAACTCGGAATCTAACTCGGAATCTACTGCGCCTACATCATAACTCGGAATCTACTGAGCCTACATCATAACTTGGAATCTAACTCGGAATCTACTGCGCCTACATCATAACTCGGAATCTAACTCGGAATCTACTGCGCCTACATCATAACTCGGAATCTACTGCACCTACATCATAACTCGGAATCTAACTCGGAATCTACTGCGCCTACATCATAACTCGGAATCTACTGCGCCTACATCATAACTCGGAATCTAACTCGGAATCTACTGCGCCTACATCATAACTCGGAATCTAACTCGGAATCTACTGCGCCTACATCATAACTCGGAATCTACTGTGCCTACATCATAACTCGGAATCTAACTCGGAATCTACTGCGCCTACATCATAACTCGGAATCTACTGCGCCTACATCATAACTCGGAATCTAACTCGGAATCTACTGCGCCGACATCATAACTCGGAATCTACTGCGCCTACATCATAACTCGGAATCTAACTCGGAATCTACTGCGCCTACATCATAACTCGGAATCTACTGCGCCTACATCATAACACGGAATCTAACTCGGAATCTACTGCGCCTACATCATAACTCGGAATCTACTGCGCCTACATCATAACTCGGTTTCTAACTCGGAATCTACTGCGCCTACATCATAACTCGGAATCTACTGCGCCTACATCATAACTCGGAATCTAACTCGGAATCTACTGCGGCTACATCATAACTCGGAATCTACTGCGCCGACATCATAACTCGGAATCTAACTCGGAATCTACTGCGCCTATATCATAACTCGGAATCTACTGCGCCTACATCATAACTCGAAATCTAACTCGGAATCTACTGCGCCTACATCATAACTCGGAATCTAACTCGGAATCTACTGCGCCGACATCATAACTCGGAATCTACTGCGCCTACATCATAACTCGGAATCTAACTCGGAATCTACTGCGCCTACATCATAACTCGGAATCTACTGCGCCTACATCATAACACGGAATCTAACTCGGAATCTACTGCGCCTACATCATAACTCGGAATCTACTGCGCCTACATCATAACTCGGTATCTAACTCGGAATCTACTGCGCCTACATCATAACTCGGAATCTACTGCGCCTACATCATAACTTGGAATCTAACTCGGAATCTACTGCGCCTACATCATAACTCGGAATCTACTGCGCCTACATCATAACTCGGAATCTAACTCGGAATCTACTGCGCCTACATCATAACTCGGAATCTATCCGCCTGCATCATAACTCGGAATCTAACTCGGAATCTACTGCGCCTACATCATAACTCGGAATCTACTGCGCCTACATCATAACTCGGAATCTAACTCGGAATCTACTGCGCCTACATCATAACTCGGAATCTAACTCGGAATCTACTGCGCCTACATCATAACTCGGAATCTAACTCGGAATCTACTGCGCCTACATCATAACTCGGAATCTACTGCGCCTACATCATAACACGGAATCTAACTCGGAATCTACTGCGCCTACATCATAACTCGGAATCTACTGCGCCTACATCATAACTCGGAATCTACTGCGCCTACATCATAACTCGGTATCTAACTCGGAATCTACTGCGCCTACATCATAACTCGGAATCTACTGCGCCTACATCATAACTTGGAATCTAACTCGGAATCTACTGCGCCTACATCATAACTCGGAATCTACTGCGCCTACATCATAACTCGGAATCTAACTCGGAATCTACTGCGCCTACATCATAACTCGAAATCTACTGCGCCAACATCATAACTCGGAATCTAACTCGGAATCTACTGCGCCTATATCATAACTCGGAATCTACTGCGCCTACATCATAACTCGGAATCTAACTCGGAATCTACTGCGCCTACATCATAACTCGGAATCTACTGCGCCTACATCATAACTCGAAATCTAACTCGGAATCTACTGCGCCTACATCATAACTCGGAATCTACTGCGCCTACATCATAACTTGGAATCTAACTCGGAATCTACTGCGCCTACATCATAACTCGGAATCTACTGCGCCTACATCATAACTCGGAATCTAACTCGGAATCTACTGCGCCTACATCATAACTCGGAATCTACTGCGCCGACATCATAACTCGGAATCTAACTCGGAATCTACTGCGCCTACATCATAACTCGGAATCTACTGCGCCTACATCATAACTCGGAATCTAACTCGGAATCTACTGCGCCTACATCATAACTCGGAATCTACTGCGCCTACATCATAACTCGGAATCTAACTCGGAATCTACTGCGCCTACATCATAACTCGGAATCTACTGCGCCTACATCATAACTCGGAATCTAACTCGGAATCTACTGCGCCTACATCATAACTCGGAATCTAACTCGGAATCTACTGCGCCTACATCATAACTCGGAATCTACTGCGCCTACATCATAACTCGGAATCTAACTCGGAATCTACTGCGCCTACATCATAACTCGGAATCTACTGTGCCTACATCATAACTTGGAATCTAACTCGGAATCTACTGCGCCTACATCATAACTCGGAATCTACTGCGCCTACATCATAATTCGGAATTGAACTCGGAATCTACTGCGCCTACATCATAACTCGGAATCTAACTCGGAATCTACTGCGCCTACATCATAACTCGGAATCTAACTCGGAATCTACTGCGCCTACATCATAACTCGGAATCTACTGCGCCGACATCATAACTCGGAATCTAACTCGGAATCTACTGCGCCTACATCATAACTCGGAATCTACTGCGCCTACATCATAACTCGGAATCTAACTCGGAATCTACTGTGCCTACATCATAACTCGGAATCTACTGCGCCTACATCATAACTCGGAATCTAACTCGGAATCTACTGCGCCTACATCATAACTCGGAATCTACTGCGCCTACATCATAACTCGGAATCTAACTCGGAATCTACTGCGCCTACATCATAACTCGGAATCTAACTCGGAATCTACTGCGCCTACATCATAACTCGGAATCTATCCGCCTGCATCATAACTCGGAATCTAACTCAGAATCTACTGCGCCTACATCATAACTCGGAATCTACTGCGCCTACATCATAACTCGGAATCTAACTCGGAATCTACTGCGCCTACATCATAACTCGGAATCTAACTCGGAATCTACTGCGCCTACATCATAACTCGGAATCTAACTCGGAATCTACTGCGCCTACATCATAACTCGGAATCTACTGCGCCTACATCATAACACGGAATCTAACTCGGAATCTACTGCGCCTACATCATAACTCGGAATCTACTGCGCCTACATCATAACTCGGAATCTACTGCGCCTACATCATAACTCGGTATCTAACTCGGAATCTACTGCGCCTACATCATAACTCGGAATCTACTGCGCCTACATCATAACTTGGAATCTAACTCGGAATCTACTGCGCCTACATCATAACTCGGAATCTACTGCGCCTACATCATAACTCGGAATCTAACTCGGAATCTACTGCGCCTACATCATAACTCGAAATCTACTGCGCCGAAATCATAACTCGGAATCTAACTCGGAATCTACTGCGCCTATATCATAACTCGGAATCTACTGCGCCTACATCATAACTCGGAATCTAACTCGGAATCTACTGCGCCTACATCATAACTCGGAATCTACTGCGCCTACATCATAACTCGAAATCTAACTCGGAATCTACTGCGCCTACATCATAACTCGGAATCTACTGCGCCTAAATCATAACTTGGAATCTAACTCGGAATCTACTGCGCCTACATCATAACTCGGAATCTACTGCGCCTACATCATAACTCGGAATCTAACTCGGAATCTACTGCGCCTACATCATAACTCGGAATCTACTGCGCCGACATCATAACTCGGAATCTAACTCGGAATCTACTGCGCCTACATCATAACTCGGAATCTACTGCGCCTACATCATAACTCGGAATCTAACTCGGAATCTACTGCGCCTACATCATAACTCGGAATCTACTGCGCCTACATCATAACTCGGAATCTAACTCGGAATCTACTGCGCCTACATCATAACTCGGAATCTACTGCGCCTACATCATAACTCGGAATCTAACTCGGAATCTACTGCGCCTACATCATAACTCGGAATCTACTGCGCCTACATCATAACTCGGAATCTAACTCGGAATCTACTGCGCCTACATCATAACTCGGAATCTACTGTGCCTACATCATAACTTGGAATCTAACTCGGAATCTACTGCGCCTACATCATAACTCGGAATCTACTGCGCCTACATCATAATTCGGAATTGAACTCGGAATCTACTGCGCCTACATCATAACTCGGAATCTAACTCGGAATCTACTGCGCCTACATCATAACTCGGAATCTAACTCGGAATCTACTGCGCCTACATCATAACTCGGAATCTACTGCGCCGACATCATAACTCGGAATCTAACTCGGAATCTACTGCGCCTACATCATAACTCGGAATCTACTGCGCCTACATCATAACTCGGAATCTAACTCGGAATCTACTGCGCCTACATCATAACTCGGAATCTACTGCGCCTACATCATAACTCGGAATCTAACTCGGAATCTACTGCGCCTACATCATAACTCGGAATCTACTGCGCCTACATCATAACTCGGAATCTAACTCGGAATCTACTGCGCCTACATCATAACTCGGAATCTAACTCGGAATCTACTGCGCCTACATCATAACTCGGAATCTAACTTGGAATCTACTGCACCTACATCATAACTCGGAATCTACTGCGCCTACATCATAACTCGGAATCTAACTCGGAATCTACTGCGCCTACATCATAACTCGGAATCTACTGCGCCTACATCATAACTCGGAATCTACTGCGCCTACATGATAACTCGGAATCTAACTCGGAAACTACTGCGCCTACATCATAACTCGGAATCTACTGCGCCTACATCATAACTCGGAATCTAACTCGGAATCTACTGCGCCTACATCATAACTCGGAATCTACTGCGCCTACATCATAACTTGGAATCTAACTCGGAATCTACTGCGCCTACATCATAACTCGGAATCTAACTCGGAATCTACTGCGCCTACATCATAACTCGGAATCTACTGAGCCTACATCATAACTCGGAATCTAACTCGGAATCTACTGCGCCTACATCATAACTCGGAATCTACTGCACCTACATCATAACACGGAATCTAACTCGGAATCTACTGCGCCTACATCATAACTCGGAATCTACAGCGCCTACATCATAACTCGGAATCTACTGCGCCTACATCATAACTTGGAATCTAACTCGGAATCTACTGCGCCTACATGATAACTCGGAATCTAACTCGGAATCTACTGCGCCTACATCATAACTCGGAATCTACTGCGCCTACATCATAACTCGGAATCTAACTCGGAATCTACTGCGCCTACATCATAACTCGGAATCTACTGCGCCTACATCATAACTTGGAATCTAACTCGGAATCTACTGCGCCTACATCATAACTCGGAATCTACTGCGCCTGCATCATAACTCGGAATATAACTCGGAATCTACTGCGCCTACATCATAACTCGGAATCTACTGCGCCTACATCATAACTTGGAATCTAACTCGGAATCTACTGCGCCTACATCATAACTCGGAATCTACTGCGCCTACATCATAACTCGGAATCTAACTCGGAATCTACTGCGCCTACATCATAACTCGGAATCTACTGCGCCGACATCATAACTCGGAATCTAAC
Source organism: Coturnix japonica (assembly GCF_054131305.1). Taxonomy (NCBI): domain Eukaryota; kingdom Metazoa; phylum Chordata; class Aves; order Galliformes; family Phasianidae; genus Coturnix; species Coturnix japonica. Next base: position 11,089,748 of record NC_140668.1, on the reverse strand, counting down.
TCGGAATCTACTGCGCCTACATCATAACTCGGAATCTACTGCGCCTACATCATAACTCGGAATCTAACTCGGAATCTACTGCGCCTACATCATAACTCGGAATCTACTGCGCCTACATCATAACTCGGAATCTAACTCGGAATCTACTGCGCCTACATCATAACTCGGAATCTACTGCGCCTACATCATAACTCGGAATCTAACTCGGAATCTACTGCGCCTACATCATAACTCGGAATCTACTGCGCCTACATCATAACTCGGAATCTAACTCGGAATCTACTGCGCCTACATCATAACTCGGAATCTAACTCGGAATCTACTGCGCCTACATCATAACTCGGAATCTAACTTGGAATCTACTGCACCTACATCATAACTCGGAATCTACTGCGCCTACATCATAACTCGGAATCTAACTCGGAATCTACTGCGCCTACATCATAACTCGGAATCTACTGCGCCTACATCATAACTCGGAATCTACTGCGCCTACATGATAACTCGGAATCTAACTCGGAAACTACTGCGCCTACATCATAACTCGGAATCTACTGCGCCTACATCATAACTCGGAATCTAACTCGGAATCTACTGCGCCTACATCATAACTCGGAATCTACTGCGCCTACATCATAACTTGGAATCTAACTCGGAATCTACTGCGCCTACATCATAACTCGGAATCTAACTCGGAATCTACTGCGCCTACATCATAACTCGGAATCTACTGAGCCTACATCATAACTCGGAATCTAACTCGGAATCTACTGCGCCTACATCATAACTCGGAATCTACTGCACCTACATCATAACACGGAATCTAACTCGGAATCTACTGCGCCTACATCATAACTCGGAATCTACAGCGCCTACATCATAACTCGGAATCTACTGCGCCTACATCATAACTTGGAATCTAACTCGGAATCTACTGCGCCTACATGATAACTCGGAATCTAACTCGGAATCTACTGCGCCTACATCATAACTCGGAATCTACTGCGCCTACATCATAACTCGGAATCTAACTCGGAATCTACTGCGCCTACATCATAACTCGGAATCTACTGCGCCTACATCATAACTTGGAATCTAACTCGGAATCTACTGCGCCTACATCATAACTCGGAATCTACTGCGCCTGCATCATAACTCGGAATATAACTCGGAATCTACTGCGCCTACATCATAACTCGGAATCTACTGCGCCTACATCATAACTCGGAATCTAACTCGGAATCTACTGCGCCTACATCATAACTCGGAATCTACTGCGCCTACATCATAACTCGGAATCTAACTCGGAATCTACTGCGCCTACATCATAACTCGGAATCTACTGCGCCTACATCATATCTCGGAATCTAACTCGGAATCTACTGCGCCTACATCATAACTCGGAATCTAACTCGGAATCTACTGTGCCTACATCATAACTCGGAATTTAACTCGGAATCTACTGCGCCTACATCATAACTCGAAATCTACTGCGCCTACATCATAACTCGGAATCTAACTCGGAATCTACTGCGCCTACATCATAACTCGGAATCTAACTCGGAATCTACTGCACCTACATCATAACTCGGAATCTACTGCGCCTACATCATAACTCGGAATCTAACTCGGAATCTACTGCGCCTACATCATAACTCGGAATCTACTGCACCTACATCATAACTCGGAATCTAACTCGGAATCTACTGCGCCTACATCATAACTCGGAATCTACTGCGCCTACATCATAACTCGGAATCTAACTCGGAATCTACTGCGCCTACATCATAACTCGGAATCTACTGTGCCTACATCATAACTTGGAATCTAACTCGGAATCTACTGCGCCTACATCATAACTCGGAATCTACTGCGCCTACATCATAACTCGGAATCGAACTCGGAATCTACTGCGCCTACATCATAACTCGGAATCTAACTCGGAATCTACTGCGCCTACATCATAACTCGGAATCTAACTCGGAATATACTGCGCCTACATCATAACTCGGAATCTACTGCGCCTACATCATAACTCGGAATCCAACTCGGAATCTACTGCGCCTACATCATAACTCGGAATCTACTGCGCCGACATCATCACTCGGAATCTAACTCGGAATCTACTGCGCCTACATCATAACTCGGAATCTACTGCGCCTACATCATAACTCGGAATCTAACTCGGAATCTACTGCGCCTACATCATAACTCGGAATCTACTGCGCCTACATCATAACTCGGAATCTAACTCGGAATCTACTGCGCCTACATCATAACTCGGAATCTAACTCGGAATCTACTGCGCCTACATCATAACTCGGAATCTAACTTGGAATCTACTGCACCTACATCATAACTCGGAATCTACTGCGCCTACATCATAACTCGGAATCTAACTCGGAATCTACTGCGCCTACATCATAACTCGGAATCTACTGCGCCTACATCATAACTCGGAATCTACTGCGCCTACATGATAACTCGGAATCTAACTCGGAATCTACTGCGCCTACATCATAACTCGGAATCTACTGCGCCTACATCATAACTCGGAATCTAACTCGGAATCTACTGCGCCTACATCATAACTCGGAATCTACTGCGCCTACATCATAACTTGGAATCTAACTCGGAATCTACTGCGCCTACATCATAACTCGGAATCTAACTCGGAATCTACTGCGCCTACATCATAACTCGGAATCTACTGAGCCTACATCATAACTCGGAATCTAACTCGGAATCTACTGCGCCTACATCATAACTCGGAATCTACTGCGCCTACATCATAACACGGAATCTAACTCGGAATCTACTGCGCCTACATCATAACTCGGAATCTACAGCGCCTACATCATAACTCGGAATCTACTGCGCCTACATCATAACTTGGAATCTAACTCGGAATCTACTGCGCCTACATCATAACTCGGAATCTAACTCGGAATCTACTGCGCCTACATCATAACTCGGAATCTACTGCACCTACATCATAACTCGGAATCTAACTCGGAATCTACTGCGCCTACATCATAACTCGGAATCTAACTCGGAATCTACTGCGCCTACATCATAACTCGGAATCTAACTCGGAATCTACTGCGCCTACATCATAACTCGGAATCTAACTCGGAATCTACTGCGCCTACATCATAACTCGGAATCTACTGCGCCTACATCATAACTCGGAATCTAACTCGGAATCTACTGCGCCGACATCATAACTCGGAATCTACTGCGCCTACATCATAACTCGGAATCTAACTCGGAATCTACTGCGCCTACATCATAACTCGGAATCTACTGCGCCTACATCATAACTTGGAATCTAACTCGGAATCTACTGCGCCTACATCATAACTCGGAATCTACTGCGCCTACATCATAACTCGGTATCTAACTCGGAATCTACTGCGCCTACATCATAACACGGAATCTACTGCGCCTACATCATAACTGGGAATCTAACTCGGAATCTACTGCGCCTACATCATAACTCGGAATCTACTGCGCCTACATCATAACTCGGAATCTAACTCGGAATCTACTGCGCCTACATCATAACTCGGAATCTATCCGCCTACATCATAACTCGGAATCTAACTCGGAATCTACTGCGCCTACATCATAACTCGGAATCTACTGCGCCTACATCATAACTCGGAATCTAACTCGGAATCTACTGCGCCTACATCATAACTCGGAATCTACTGCGCCTACATCATAACTCGGAATCTAACTCGGAATCTACTGCGCCTACATCATAACTCGGAATCTACTGCGCCTACATCATAACTTGGAATCTAACTCGGAATCTACTGCGCCTACATCATAACTCGGAATCTAACTCGGAATCTACTGCGCCTACATCATAACTCGGAATCTACTGAGCCTACATCATAACTCGGAATCTAACTCGGAATCTACTGCGCCTACATCATAACTCGGAATCTACTGCGCCTACATCATAACACGGAATCTAACTCGGAATCTACTGCGCCTACATCATAACTCGGAATCTACAGCGCCTACATCATAACTCGGAATCTACTGCGCCTACATCATAACTTGGAATCTAACTCGGAATCTACTGCGCCTACATCATAACTCGGAATCTAACTCGGAATCTACTGCGCCTACATCATAACTCGGAATCTACTGCACCTACATCATAACTCGGAATCTAACTCGGAATCTACTGCGCCTACATCATAACTCGGAATCTAACTCGGAATCTACTGCGCCTACATCATAACTCGGAATCTAACTCGGAATCTACTGCGCCTACATCATAACTCGGAATCTAACTCGGAATCTACTGCGCCTACATCATAACTCGGAATCTACTGCGCCTACATCATAACTCGGAATCTAACTCGGAATCTACTGCGCCGACATCATAACTCGGAATCTACTGCGCCTACATCATAACTCGGAATCTAACTCGGAATCTACTGCGCCTACATCATAACTCGGAATCTACTGCGCCTACATCATAACTTGGAATCTAACTCGGAATCTACTGCGCCTACATCATAACTCGGAATCTACTGCGCCTACATCATAACTCGGTATCTAACTCGGAATCTACTGCGCCTACATCATAACACGGAATCTACTGCGCCTACATCATAACTTGGAATCTAACTCGGAATCTACTGCGCCTACATCATAACTCGGAATCTACTGCGCCTACATCATAACTCGGAATCTAACTCGGAATCTACTGCGCCTACATCATAACTCGGAATCTATCCGCCTACATCATAACTCGGAATCTAACTCGGAATCTACTGCGCCTACATCATAACTCGGAATCTACTGCGCCTACATCATAACTCGGAATCTAACTCGGAATCTACTGCGCCTACATCATAACTCGGAATCTAACTCGGAATCTACTGCGCCTACATCATAACTCGGAATCTACTGCGCCTACATCATAACACGGAATCTAACTCGGAATCTACTGCGCCTACATCATAACTCGGAATCTACTGCGCCTACATCATAACTCGGAATCTACTGCGCCTACATCATAACTCGGTATCTAACTCGGAATCTACTGCGCCTACATCATAACTCGGAATCTACTGCGCCTACATCATAACTTGGAATCTAACTCGGAATCTACTGCGCCTACATCATAACTCGGAATCTACTGCGCCTACATCATAACTCGGAATCTAACTCGGAATCTACTGCGCCTACATCATAACTCGGAATCTACTGCGCCGACATCATAACTCGGAATCTAACTCGGAATCTACTGCGCCTATATCATAACTCGGAATCTACTGCGCCTACATCATAACTCGAAATCTAACTCGGAATCTACTGCGCCTACATCATAACTCGGAATCTAACTCGGAATCTACTGCGCCGACATCATAACTCGGAATCTACTGCGCCTACATCATAACTCGGAATCTAACTCGGAATCTACTGCGCCTACATCATAACTCGGAATCTACTGCGCCTACATCATAACACGGAATCTAACTCGGAATCTACTGCGCCTACATCATAACTCGGAATCTACTGCGCCTACATCATAACTTGGAATCTAACTCGGAATCTACTGCGCCTACATCATAACTCGGAATCTACTGCGCCTACATCATAACTCGGAATCTAACTCGGAATCTACTGCGCCTACATCATAACTCGGAATCTACTGCGCCGACATCATAACTCGGAATCTAACTCGGAATCTACTGCGCCTATATCATAACTCGGAATCTACTGCGCCTACATCATAACTCGGAATCTAACTCGGAATCTACTGCGCCTACATCATAACTCGGAATCTACTGCGCCTACATCATAACTCGAAATCTAACTCGGAATCTACTGCGCCTACATCATAACTCGGAATCTAACTCGGAATCTACTGCGCCTACATCATAACTCGGAATCTACTGCGCCTGCATCATAACTCGGAATATAACTCGGAATCTACTGCGCCTACATCATAACTCGGAATCTACTGCGCCTACATCATAACTCGGAATCTAACTCGGAATCTACTGCGCCTACATCATAACTCGGAATCTACTGCGCCTACATCATAACTCGGAATCTAACTCGGAATCTACTGCGCCTACATCATAACTCGGAATCTACTGCGCCTACATCATATCTCGGAATCTAACTCGGAATCTACTGCGCCTACATCATAACTCGGAATCTAACTCGGAATCTACTGTGCCTACATCATAACTCGGAATTTAACTCGGAATCTACTGCGCCTACATCATAACTCGAAATCTACTGCGCCTACATCATAACTCGGAATCTAACTCGGAATCTACTGCGCCTACATCATAACTCGGAATCTAACACGGAATCTACTGCGCCTACATCATAACTCGGAATCTAGTGCGCCTACATCATAACTCGGAATCTAACTCGGAATCTACTGCGCCTACATCATAACTCGGAATCTACTGCGCCTACATCATAACTCGGAATCTAACTCGGAATCTACTGCGCCTACATCATAACTCGGAATCTACTGCGCCTACATCATAACTCGGAATCTAACTCGGAATCTACTGCGCCTACATCATAACTCGGAATCTACTGCGCCTACATCATAACTCGGAATCTAACTCGGAATCTACTGCGCCTACATCATAACTCGGAATCTACTGCGCCTACATCATAACTCGGAATCTAACTCGGAATCTACTGCGCCTACATCATAACTCGGAATCTACTGCGCCGACATCATAACTCGGAATCTAACTCGGAATCTACTGCGCCTACATCATAACTCGGAATCTACTGCGCCTACATCATAACTCGGAATCTAACTCGGAATCTACTGCGCCTACATCATAACTCGGAATCTACTGCGCCTACATCATAACTCGGAATCTAACTCGGAATCTACTGCGCTTACATCATAACTCGGAATCTACTGCGCCTACATCATAACTCGGAATCTAACTCGGAATCTACTGCGCCTACATCATAATGATAGGCGCAGTAGAATCTAACTCGGAATCTAACTCGGAATCTACTGCGCCTACATCATAACTCGGAATCTAACTCGGAATCTACTGCGCCTACATCATAACTCGGAATCTACTGCGCCTACATCATAACTCGGAATCTAACTCGGAATCTACTGCGCCTACATCATAACTCGGAATCTACTGCGCCTACATCATAACTCGAAATCTAACTCGGAATCTACTGCGCCTACATCATAACTCGGAATCTAACTCGGAATCTACTGCGCCTACATCATAACTCGGAATCTACTGCGCCTGCATCATAACTCGGAATATAACTCGGAATCTACTGCGCCTACATCATAACTCGGAATCTACTGCGCCTACATCATAACTCGGAATCTAACTCGGAATCTACTGCGCCTACATCATAACTCGGAATCTACTGCGCCTACATCATAACTCGGAATCTAACTCGGAATCTACTGCGCCTACATCATAACTCGGAATCTACTGCGCCTACATCATATCTCGGAATCTAACTCGGAATCTACTGCGCCTACATCATAACTCGGAATCTAACTCGGAATCTACTGTGCCTACATCATAACTCGGAATTTAACTCGGAATCTACTGCGCCTACATCATAACTCGAAATCTACTGCGCCTACATCATAACTCGGAATCTAACTCGGAATCTACTGCGCCTACATCATAACTCGGAATCTACTGCGCCTACATCATAACTCGGAATCTAACTCGGAATCTACTGCGCCTACATCATAACTCGGAATCTACTGCGCCTACATCATAACTCGGAATCTAACTCGGAATCTACTGCGCCTACATCATAACTCGGAATCTACTGCGCCGACATCATAACTCGGAATCTAACTCGGAATCTACTGCGCCTACATCATAACTCGGAATCTACTGCGCCTACATCATAACTCGGAATCTAACTCGGAATCTACTGCGCCTACATCATAACTCGGAATCTACTGCGCCTACATCATAACTCGGAATCTAACTCGGAATCTACTGCGCTTACATCATAACTCGGAATCTACTGCGCCTACATCATAACTCGGAATCTAACTCGGAATCTACTGCGCCTACATCATAATGATAGGCGCAGTAGAATCTAACTCGGAATCTAACTCGGAATCTACTGCGCCTACATCATAACTCGGAATTTAACTCAGAATCTACTGCGCCTACATCATAACTCGGAATCTACTGCGCCTACATTATAACTCGGAATCTAACTCGGAATCTACTGCGCCTACATCATAACTCGGAATCTAACTCGGAATCTACTGCGCCTACATCATAACTCGGAATCTACTGCGCCTACATCATAACTCGGAATCTAACTCGGAATCTACTGCGCCTACATCATAACTCGGAATCTACTGCGCCTACATCATAACTCGGAATCTAACTCGGAATCTACTGCGCCTACATCATAACTCGGAATCTACTGCGCCTACATCATAATCTACATCATAAACTCGGAATCTAACTCGGAATCTACTGCGCCTACATCATAACTCGGAATCTACTGCGCCTACATCATAACTCGGAATCTAACTCGGAATCTACTGCGCCTACATCATAACTCGGAATCTACTGCGCCTACATCATAACTCGGAATCTAACTCGGAATCTACTGCGCCTACATCATAACTCGGAATCTACTGCGCCTACATCATAACTCAGAATCTAACTCGGAATCTACTGCGCCTACATCATAACTCGGAATCTACTGCGCCTACATCATAACTCGGAATCTAACTCGGAATCTACTGCGCCTACATCATAACTCGGAATCTACTGCGCCTACATCATAACTCGGAATCTAACTCGGAATCTACTGCGCCTACATCATAACTCGGAATCTAACTCGGAATCTACTGCGCCTACATCATAACTCGGAATCTACTGCGCCTACATCATAACTCGGAATCTAACTCGGAATCTACTGCGCCTACATCATAACTCGGAATCTACTGCGCCTACATCATAACTCGGAATCTAACTCGGAATCTACTGCGCCTACATCATAACTCGGAATCTAACTCGGAATCTACTGCACCTACATCATAACTCGGAATCTACTGCGCCTACATCATAACTCGGAATCTAACTCGGAATCTACTGCACCTACATCATAACTCGGAATCAAACTCAGAATCTACTGCGCCTACATCATAACTCGGAATCTACTGCGCCTACATCATAACTCGGAATCTAACTCGGAATCTACTGCGCCTACATCATAACTCGGAATCTACTGCGCCTACATCATAACTCGGAATCTAACTCGGAATCTACTGCGCCTACATCATAACTCGGAATCTACTGCGCCTACATAATAACTTGGAATCTAACTCGGAATCTACTGCGCCTACATCATAACTCGGAATCTACTGCGCCTACATCATAACTCGGAATCTAACTCGGAATCTACTGCGCCTACATCATAACTCGGAATCTACTGCGCCGACATCATAACTCGGAATCTAACTCGGAATCTACTGCGCCTACATCATAACTCGGAATCTACTGCGCCTACATCATAACTCGGAATCTAACTCGGAATCTACTGCGCCTACATCATAACTCGGAATCTACTGCGCCTACATCATAACTCGGAATCTAACTCGGAATCTACTGCGCCTACATCATAACTCGGAATCTACTGCGCCTACATCATAACTCGGAATCTAACTCGGAATCTACTGCGCTTACATCATAACTCGGAATCTAACTAGGAATCTACTGCGCCTACATCATAACTCGGAATCTACTGCGCCTACATCATAACTCGGAATCTAACTCGGAATCTACTGCGCCTACATCATAACTCGGAATCTACTGCGCCTACATCATAACTCGGAATCTAACTCGGAATCTACTGCGCCTACATCATAACTCGGAATCTACTGCGCCGACATCATAACTCGGAATCTAACTCGGAATCTACTGCGCCTATATCATAACTCGGAATCTACTGCGCCTACATCATAACTCGGAATCTAACTCGGAATCTACTGAGCCTACATCATAACTCGGAATCTACTGCGCCTACATCATAACTCGGAATCTAACTCGGAATCTACTGCGCCTACATCATAACTCGGAATCTAACTCGGAATCTACTGCGCCTACATCATAACTCGGAATCTAACTCGGAATCTACTGCGCCTACATCATAACTCGGAATCTACTGCGCCTACATCATAACTCGGAATCTAACTCGGAATCTACTGCGCCTACATCATAACTCGGAATCTACTGCGCCTACATCATAACTCGGAATCTAACTCGGAATCTACTGCGCCTACATCATAACTCGGAATCTAACTCGGAATCTACTGCACCTACATCATAACTCGGAATCTACTGCGCCTACATCATAACTCGGAATCTAACTCGGAATCTACTGCACCTACATCATAACTCGGAATCAAACTCAGAATCTACTGCGCCTACATCATAACTCGGAATCTACTGCGCCTACATCATAACTCGGAATCTAACTCGGAATCTACTGCGCCTACATCATAACTCGGAATCTACTGCGCCTACATCATAACTCGGAATCTAACTCGGAATCTACTGCGCCTACATCATAACTCGGAATCTACTGCGCCTACATAATAACTTGGAATCTAACTCGGAATCTACTGCGCCTACATCATAACTCGGAATCTACTGCGCCTACATCATAACTCGGAATCTAACTCGGAATCTACTGCGCCTACATCATAACTCGGAATCTACTGCGCCGACATCATAACTCGGAATCTAACTCGGAATCTACTGCGCCTACATCATAACTCGGAATCTACTGCGCCTACATCATAACTCGGAATCTAACTCGGAATCTACTGCGCCTACATCATAACTCGGAATCTACTGCGCCTACATCATAACTCGGAATCTAACTCGGAATCTACTGCGCCTACATCATAACTCGGAATCTACTGCGCCTACATCATAACTCGGAATCTAACTCGGAATCTACTGCGCTTACATCATAACTCGGAATCTAACTCGGAATCTACTGCGCCTACATCATAACTCGGAATCTACTGCGCCTACATCATAACTCGGAATCTAACTCGGAATCTACTGCGCCTACATCATAACTCGGAATCTACTGCGCCTACATCATAACTCGGAATCTAACTCGGAATCTACTGCGCCTACATCATAACTCGGAATCTACTGCGCCGACATCATAACTCGGAATCTAACTCGGAATCTACTGCGCCTATATCATAACTCGGAATCTACTGCGCCTACATCATAACTCGGAATCTAACTCGGAATCTACTGCGCCTACATCATAACTCGGAATCTACTGCGCCTACATCATAACTCGAAATCTAACTCGGAATCTACTGCGCCTACATCATAACTCGGAATCTAACTCGGAATATACTGCGCCTACATCATAACTCGGAATTTAACTCAGAATCTACTGCGCCTACATCATAACTCGGAATCTACTGCGCCTACATTATAACTCGGAATCTAACTCGGAATCTACTGCGCCTACATCATAACTCGGAATCTAACTCGGAATCTACTGCGCCTACATCATAACTCGGAATCTACTGCGCCTACATCATAACTCGGAATCTAACTCGGAATCTACTGCGCCTACATCATAACTCGGAATCTACTGCGCCTACATCATATCTCGGAATCTAACTCGGAATCTACTGCGCCTACATCATAACTCGGAATCTACTGCGCCTACATCATAACTCGGAATCTACTGCGCCTACATCATAACTCGGAATCTAACTCGGAATCTACTGCGCCTACATCATAACTCGGAATCTAACTCGGAATCTACTGCGCCTACATCATAACTCGGAATCTACTGCGCCTACATCATAACTCGGAATCTACTGCGCCTACATCATAACTCGGAATCTAACTCGGAATCTACTGCGCCTACATCATAACTCGGAATCTCCTGCGCCTACATCATAAATCGGAATCTACTGCGCCTACATCATAACTTGGAATCTAACTCGGAATCTACTGCGCCTACATCATAACTCGGAATCTACTGCGCCTACATCATAACTCGGAATCTAACTCGGAATCTACTGCGCCTACATCATAACTCGGAATCTACTGCGCCTACACCATAACTCGGAATCTAACTCGGAATCTACTGCGCCTACATCATAACTCGGAATCTACTGCGCCTACATCATAACTCGGAATCTACTGCGCCGACATCATAACTCGGAATCTAACTCGGAATCTACTGCGCCTATATCATAACTCGGAATCTACTGCGCCTACATCATAACTCGGAATCTACTGCGCCGACATCATAACTCGGAATCTAACTCGGAATCTACTGCGCCTACATCATAACTCGGAATTTAACTCGGAATCTAACTCGGAATCTACTGCGCCTATATCATAACTCGGAATTTAACTCGAAATCTACTGCGCCTACATCATAACTCGGAATCTACTGCGCCTACATCATAACTCGGAATCTAACTCGGAATCTACTGAGCCTACATCATAACTTGGAATCTAACTCGGAATCTACTGCGCCTACATCATAACTCGGAATCTAACTTGGAATCTACTGCACCTACATCATAACTCGGAATCTACTGCGCCTACATCATAACTCGGAATCTAACTCGGAATCTACTGCGCCTACATCATAACTCGGAATCTACTGCGCCTACATCATAACTCGGAATCTACTGCGCCTACATGATAACTCGGAATCTAACTCGGAAACTACTGCGCCTACATCATAACTCGGAATCTACTGCGCCTACATCATAACTCGGAATCTAACTCGGAATCTACTGCGCCTACATCATAACTCGGAATCTACTGCGCCTACATCATAACTTGGAACCTAACTCGGAATCTACTGCGCCTACATCATAACTCGGAATCTAACTCGGAATCTACTGCGCCTACATCATAACTCGGAATCTACTGAGCCTACATCATAACTCGGAATCTAACTCGGAATCTACTGCGCCTACATCATAACTCGGAATCTAACTCGGAATCTACTGTGCCTACATCATAAATCGTAATTTAACTCGGAATCTACTGCGCCTACATCATAACTCGAAATCTACTGCGCCTACATCATAACTCGGAATCTAACTCGGAATCTACTGCGCCTACATCATAACTCGGAATCTAACTCGGAATCTACTGCGCCTACATCATAACTCGGAATCTACTGCGCCTACATCATAACACGGAATATAACTCGGAATCTACTGCGCCTACATCATAACTCGGAATCTAACTCGGAATCTACTGCGCCTACATCATAACTCGGAATCTACTGCGCCTACATCATAACTCGGAATCTAACTCGGAATCTACTGCGCCTACATCATAACTCGGAATCTACTGAGCCTACATCATAACTCGGAATCTCCTGCGCCTACATCATAAATCGGAATCTAACTCGGAATCTACTGCGCCTATATCATAACTCGGAATCTACTGCGCCTACATCATAACTCGAAATCTAACTCGGAATCTACTGCGCCTACATCATAACTCGGAATCTAACTCGGAATCTACTGCGCCTACATCATAACTCGGAATCTACTGCGCCTACATCATAACTCGGAATCTAACTCGGAATCTACTGCGCCTACATCATAACTCGGAATCTACTGCGCCTACATCATAACTCGGAATCTAACTCGGAATCTACTGCGCCTACATCATAACTCGGAATCTACTGCGCCTACATCATAACTCGGAATCTACTGCGCCTACATGATAACTCGGAATCTAACTCGGAAACTACTGCGCCTACATCATAACTCGGAATCTACTGCGCCTACATCATAACTCGGAATCTAACTCGGAATCTACTGCGCCTACATCATAACTCGGAATCTACTGCGCCTACATCATAACTTGGAACCTAACTCGGAATCTACTGCGCCTACATCATAACTCGGAATCTAACTCGGAATCTACTGCGCCTACATCATAACTCGGAATCTACTGAGCCTACATCATAACTCGGAATCTAACTCGGAATCTACTGCGCCTACATCATAACTCGGAATCTAACTCGTAATCTACTGCGCCTACATCATAACTCGGAATCTAAGACGGAATGTACTGCGCCTACATCATAACTCGGAATCTACTGCGCCTACATCATAACTCGGAATCTAACTCGGAATCTACTGCGCCTACATCATAACTCGGAATCTACTGCGCCTACATCATAACTCGGAATCTAACTCGGAATCTACTGCGCCTACATCATAACTCGGAATCTACTGCGCCTACATCATAACTCAGAATCTAACTCGGAATCTACTGTGCCTACATCATAACTCGGAATCTAACTCGGAATCTACTGCGCCTACATCATAACTCGGAATCTACTGCGCCTACATCATAACTCGGAATCTAACTCGGAATCTACTGCGCCTACATCATAACTCGGAATCTACTGCGCCTACATCATAACTCGGAATCTAACTCGGAATCTACTGCGCCTACATCATAACTCGGAATCTACTGCGCCTACATCATAACTCGGAATCTAACTCGGAATCTACTGCGCCTACATCATAACTCGGAATCTAACTCGGAATCTACTGCGCCTACATCATAACTCGGAATCTAACTCGGAATCTACTGCGCCTACATCATAACTCGGAATCTACTGCGCCTACATCATAACTCGGAATCTAACTCGGAATCTACTGCGCCTACATCATAACTCGGAATCTACTGCGCCTACATCATAACTCGGAATCTAAGTCGGAATCTACTGCGCCTACATCATAACTCGGAATCTACTGCGCCTACATCATAACTCGGAATCTAACTCGGAATCTACTGCGCCTACATCATAACTCGGAATCTACTGCGCCTACATCATAACTCGGAATCTAACTCGGAATCTACTGCGCCTACATCATAACTCGGAATCTACTGCGCCTACATCATAACTCGGAATCTAACTCGGAATCTACTGCGCCTACATCATAACTCGGAATCTAACTCGGAATCTACTGCGCCTACATCATAACTCGGAATCTAACTCGGAATCTACTGCGCCTACATCATAACTCGGAATCTACTGCGCCTACATCATAACTCGGAATCTAACTCGGAATCTACTGCGCCTACATCATAACTCAGAATCTACTGCGCCTACATCATAACTCGGAATCTACTGCGCTTACATCATAACTAGGAATCTAACTCGGAATCTACTGCGCCTACATCATAACTCGGAATCTACTGCGCCTACATCATAACTTGGAATCTAACTCGGAATCTACTGCGCCTACATCATAACTCGGAATCTACTGCGCCTACATCATAACTCGGAATCTAACTCGGAATCTACTGCGCCTACATCATAACTCGGAATCTACTGCGCCGACATCATAACTCGGAATCTAACTCGGAATCTACTGCGCCTACATCATAACTCGGAATCTACTGCGCCTACATCATAACTCGGAATCTAACTTGGAATCTACTGCGCCTACATCATAACTCGGAATCTACTGCGCCTACACCATAACTCGGAATCTACTGCGCCTACATCATAACTCGGAATCTAACTCGGAATCTACTGCGCCTACATCATAACTCGGAATCTACTGCGCCTACATCATAACTCGGAATCTAACTCGGAATCTACTGCGCCTACATCATAACTCGGAATCTAACTCGGAATCTACTGCGCCTACATCATAACTCGGAATCTACTGCGCCTACATCATAACTCGGAATCTAACTCGGAATCTACTGCGCCTACATCATAACTCGGAATCTACTGTGCCTACATCATAACTTGGAATCTAACTCGGAATCTACTGCGCCTACATCATTACTCGGAATCGAACTCGGAATCTCTTGCGCCTACATCATAACTCGGAATCTAACTCGGAATCTACTGCGCCCACATCATAACTCGGAATCTAACTCGGAATCTACTGCGCCTACATCATAACTCGGAATCTACTGCGCCTACATCATAACTCGGAATCTAACTCGGAATCTACTGCGCCTACATCATAACTCGGAATCTACTGCGCCGACATCATAACTCGGAATCTAACTCGGAATCTACTGCGCCTACATCATAACTCGGAATCTATTGCGCCTACATCATAACTCGGAATCTAACTCGGAATCTATTGCGCCTACATCATAACTCGGAATCTAACTCGGAATCTACTGCGCCTACATCATAACTCGGAATCTAACTCGGAATCTACTGCGCCTACATCATAACTCGGAATCTAACTCGGAATCTACTGCGCCTACATCATAACTCGGAATCTAACTTGGAATCTACTGCACCTACATCATAACTCGGAATCTACTGCGCCTACATCATAACTCGGAATCTAACTCGGAATCTACTGCGCCTACATCATAACTCGGAATCTACTGCGCCTACATCATAACTCGGAATCTACTGCGCCTACATGATAACTCGGAATCTACTGCGCCTACATCATAACTCGGAATCTAACTCGGAATCTACTGCGCCTACATCATAACTCGGAATCTACTGCACCTACATCATAACTCGGAATCTAACTCGGAATCTACTGCGCCTACATCATAACTCGGAATCTACAGCGCCTACATCATAACTCGGAATCTACTGCACCTACATCATAACTCGGAATCTACTGCACCAACATCATAACTCGGAATCTAACTCGGAATCTACTGCGCCTACATCATAACTCGGAATCTACTGCGCCTACATCATAACTCGGAATCAAACTCGGAATCTACTGCGCCTACATCATAACTCGGAATCTACTGTGCCTACATCATAACTCGGAATCTAACTCGGAATCTACTGCGCCTACATCATAACTCGGAATCTACTGCGCCGACATCATAACTCGGAATCTAACTCGGAATCTACTGCGCCTACATCATAACTCGGAATCTACTGCGCCTACATAATAACTCGGAATCTAACTCGGAATCTACTGCGCCTACATCATAACTCGGAATCTACTGCGCCTACATCATAACTCGGAATCTAACTCGGAATCTACTGCGCCTACATCATAACTCGGAATCTACTGCGCCGACATCATAACTCGGAATCTAACTCGGAATCTACTGCGCCTACATCATAACTCGGAATCTATTGCGCCTACATCATAACTCGGAATCTAACTCGGAATCTACTGCGCCTACATCATAACTCGGAATCTAACTCGGAATTTACTGCGCCTACATCATAACTCGGAATCTAACTCGGAATCTACTGCGCCTACATCATAACTCGGAATCTAACTCGGAATCTACTGCGCCTACATCATAACTCGGAATCTACTGCGCCTACATCATAACTCGGAATCTACTGCGCCTACATGATAACTCGGAATCTAACTCGGAATCTACTGCGCCTACATCATAACTCGGAATCTACTGCGCCTACATCATAACTCGGAATCTAACTCGGAATCTACTGCGCCTACATCATAACTCGGAATCTACTGCGCCTACATCATAACTTGGAATCTAACTCGGAATCTACTGCGCCTACATCATAACTCGGAATCTAACTCGGAATCTACTGCGCCTACATCATAACTCGGAATCTACTGAGCCTACATCATAACTCGGAATCTAACTCGGAATCTACTGCGCCTACATCATAACTCGGAATCTACTGCGCCTACATCATAACACGGAATCTAACTCGGAATCTACTGCGCCTACATCATAACTCGGAATCTACTGCGCCTACATCATAACTCGGAATCTACTGCGCCTACATCATAACTTGGAATCTAACTCGGAATCTACTGCGCCTACATCATAACTCGGAATCTAACTCGGAATCTACTGCGCCTACATCATAACTCGGAATCTACTGCACCTACATCATAACTCGGAATCTAACTCGGAATCTACTGCGCCTACATCATAACTCGGAATCTAACTCGGAATCTACTGCGCCTACATCATAACTCGGAATCTAACTCGGAATCTACTGCGCCTACATCATAACTCGGAATCTAACTCGGAATCTACTGCGCCTACATCATAACTCGGAATCTACTGCGCCTACATCATAACTCGGAATCTAACTCGGAATCTACTGCGCCGACATCATAACTCGGAATCTACTGCGCCTACATCATAACTCGGAATCTAACTCGGAATCTACTGCGCCTACATCATAACTCGGAATCTACTGCGCCTACATCATAACTTGGAATCTAACTCGGAATCTACTGCGCCTACATCATAACTCGGAATCTACTGCGCCTACATCATAACTCGGTATCTAACTCGGAATCTACTGCGCCTACATCATAACACGGAATCTACTGCGCCTACATCATAACTGGGAATCTAACTCGGAATCTACTGCGCCTACATCATAACTCGGAATCTACTGCGCCTACATCATAACTCGGAATCTAACTCGGAATCTACTGCGCCTACATCATAACTCGGAATCTATCCGCCTACATCATAACTCGGAATCTAACTCGGAATCTACTGCGCCTACATCATAACTCGGAATCTACTGCGCCTACATCATAACTCGGAATCTAACTCGGAATCTACTGCGCCTACATCATAACTCGGAATCTACTGCGCCTACATCATAACTCGGAATCTAACTCGGAATCTACTGCGCCTACATCATAACTCGGAATCTACTGCGCCTACATCATAACTTGGAATCTAACTCGGAATCTACTGCGCCTACATCATAACTCGGAATCTAACTCGGAATCTACTGCGCCTACATCATAACTCGGAATCTACTGAGCCTACATCATAACTCGGAATCTAACTCGGAATCTACTGCGCCTACATCATAACTCGGAATCTACTGCGCCTACATCATAACACGGAATCTAACTCGGAATCTACTGCGCCTACATCATAACTCGGAATCTACAGCGCCTACATCATAACTCGGAATCTACTGCGCCTACATCATAACTTGGAATCTAACTCGGAATCTACTGCGCCTACATCATAACTCGGAATCTAACTCGGAATCTACTGCGCCTACATCATAACTCGGAATCTACTGCACCTACATCATAACTCGGAATCTAACTCGGAATCTACTGCGCCTACATCATAACTCGGAATCTAACTCGGAATCTACTGCGCCTACATCATAACTCGGAATCTAACTCGGAATCTACTGCGCCTACATCATAACTCGGAATCTAACTCGGAATCTACTGCGCCTACATCATAACTCGGAATCTACTGCGCCTACATCATAACTCGGAATCTAACTCGGAATCTACTGCGCCGACATCATAACTCGGAATCTACTGCGCCTACATCATAACTCGGAATCTAACTCGGAATCTACTGCGCCTACATCATAACTCGGAATCTACTGCGCCTACATCATAACTTGGAATCTAACTCGGAATCTACTGCGCCTACATCATAACTCGGAATCTACTGCGCCTACATCATAACTCGGTATCTAACTCGGAATCTACTGCGCCTACATCATAACACGGAATCTACTGCGCCTACATCATAACTTGGAATCTAACTCGGAATCTACTGCGCCTACATCATAACTCGGAATCTACTGCGCCTACATCATAACTCGGAATCTAACTCGGAATCTACTGCGCCTACATCATAACTCGGAATCTATCCGCCTACATCATAACTCGGAATCTAACTCGGAATCTACTGCGCCTACATCATAACTCGGAATCTACTGCGCCTACATCATAACTCGGAATCTAACTCGGAATCTACTGCGCCTACATCATAACTCGGAATCTAACTCGGAATCTACTGCGCCTACATCATAACTCGGAATCTAACTCGGAATCTACTGCGCCTACATCATAACTCGGAATCTACTGCGCCTACATCATAACACGGAATCTAACTCGGAATCTACTGCGCCTACATCATAACTCGGAATCTACTGCGCCTACATCATAACTCGGAATCTACTGCGCCTACATCATAACTCGGTATCTAACTCGGAATCTACTGCGCCTACATCATAACTCGGAATCTACTGCGCCTACATCATAACTTGGAATCTAACTCGGAATCTACTGCGCCTACATCATAACTCGGAATCTACTGCGCCTACATCATAACTCGGAATCTAACTCGGAATCTACTGCGCCTACATCATAACTCGGAATCTACTGCGCCGACATCATAACTCGGAATCTAACTCGGAATCTACTGCGCCTATATCATAACTCGGAATCTACTGCGCCTACATCATAACTCGAAATCTAACTCGGAATCTACTGCGCCTACATCATAACTCGGAATCTAACTCGGAATCTACTGCGCCGACATCATAACTCGGAATCTACTGCGCCTACATCATAACTCGGAATCTAACTCGGAATCTACTGCGCCTACATCATAACTCGGAATCTACTGCGCCTACATCATAACACGGAATCTAACTCGGAATCTACTGCGCCTACATCATAACTCGGAATCTACTGCGCCTACATCATAACTTGGAATCTAACTCGGAATCTACTGCGCCTACATCATAACTCGGAATCTACTGCGCCTACATCATAACTCGGAATCTAACTCGGAATCTACTGCGCCTACATCATAACTCGGAATCTACTGCGCCGACATCATAACTCGGAATCTAACTCGGAATCTACTGCGCCTATATCATAACTCGGAATCTACTGCGCCTACATCATAACTCGGAATCTAACTCGGAATCTACTGCGCCTACATCATAACTCGGAATCTACTGCGCCTACATCATAACTCGAAATCTAACTCGGAATCTACTGCGCCTACATCATAACTCGGAATCTAACTCGGAATCTACTGCGCCTACATCATAACTCGGAATCTACTGCGCCTGCATCATAACTCGGAATATAACTCGGAATCTACTGCGCCTACATCATAACTCGGAATCTACTGCGCCTACATCATAACTCGGAATCTAACTCGGAATCTACTGCGCCTACATCATAACTCGGAATCTACTGCGCCTACATCATAACTCGGAATCTAACTCGGAATCTACTGCGCCTACATCATAACTCGGAATCTACTGCGCCTACATCATATCTCGGAATCTAACTCGGAATCTACTGCGCCTACATCATAACTCGGAATCTAACTCGGAATCTACTGTGCCTACATCATAACTCGGAATTTAACTCGGAATCTACTGCGCCTACATCATAACTCGAAATCTACTGCGCCTACATCATAACTCGGAATCTAACTCGGAATCTACTGCGCCTACATCATAACTCGGAATCTAACACGGAATCTACTGCGCCTACATCATAACTCGGAATCTAGTGCGCCTACATCATAACTCGGAATCTAACTCGGAATCTACTGCGCCTACATCATAACTCGGAATCTACTGCGCCTACATCATAACTCGGAATCTAACTCGGAATCTACTGCGCCTACATCATAACTCGGAATCTACTGCGCCTACATCATAACTCGGAATCTAACTCGGAATCTACTGCGCCTACATCATAACTCGGAATCTACTGCGCCTACATCATAACTCGGAATCTAACTCGGAATCTACTGCGCCTACATCATAACTCGGAATCTACTGCGCCGACATCATAACTCGGAATCTAACTCGGAATCTACTGCGCCTACATCATAACTCGGAATCTACTGCGCCGACATCATAACTCGGAATCTAACTCGGAATCTACTGCGCCTACATCATAACTCGGAATCTACTGCGCCTACATCATAACTCGGAATCTAACTCGGAATCTACTGCGCCTACATCATAACTCGGAATCTACTGCGCCTACATCATAACTCGGAATCTAACTCGGAATCTACTGCGCTTACATCATAACTCGGAATCTACTGCGCCTACATCATAACTCGGAATCTAACTCGGAATCTACTGCGCCTACATCATAATGATAGGCGCAGTAGAATCTAACTCGGAATCTAACTCGGAATCTACTGCGCCTACATCATAACTCGGAATTTAACTCAGAATCTACTGCGCCTACATCATAACTCGGAATCTACTGCGCCTACATTATAACTCGGAATCTAACTCGGAATCTACTGCGCCTACATCATAACTCGGAATCTAACTCGGAATCTACTGCGCCTACATCATAACTCGGAATCTACTGCGCCTACATCATAACTCGGAATCTAACTCGGAATCTACTGCGCCTACATCATAACTCGGAATCTACTGCGCCTACATCATAACTCGGAATCTAACTCGGAATCTACTGCGCCTACATCATAACTCGGAATCTACTGCGCCTACATCATAATCTACATCATAAACTCGGAATCTAACTCGGAATCTACTGCGCCTACATCATAACTCGGAATCTACTGCGCCTACATCATAACTCGGAATCTAACTCGGAATCTACTGCGCCTACATCATAACTCGGAATCTACTGCGCCTACATCATAACTCGGAATCTAACTCGGAATCTACTGCGCCTACATCATAACTCGGAATCTACTGCGCCTACATCATAACTCAGAATCTAACTCGGAATCTACTGCGCCTACATCATAACTCGGAATCTACTGCGCCTACATCATAACTCGGAATCTAACTCGGAATCTACTGCGCCTACATCATAACTCGGAATCTACTGCGCCTACATCATAACTCGGAATCTAACTCGGAATCTACTGCGCCTACATCATAACTCGGAATCTAACTCGGAATCTACTGCGCCTACATCATAACTCGGAATCTACTGCGCCTACATCATAACTCGGAATCTAACTCGGAATCTACTGCGCCTACATCATAACTCGGAATCTACTGCGCCTACATCATAACTCGGAATCTAACTCGGAATCTACTGCGCCTACATCATAACTCGGAATCTAACTCGGAATCTACTGCACCTACATCATAACTCGGAATCTACTGCGCCTACATCATAACTCGGAATCTAACTCGGAATCTACTGCACCTACATCATAACTCGGAATCAAACTCAGAATCTACTGCGCCTACATCATAACTCGGAATCTACTGCGCCTACATCATAACTCGGAATCTAACTCGGAATCTACTGCGCCTACATCATAACTCGGAATCTACTGCGCCTACATCATAACTCGGAATCTAACTCGGAATCTACTGCGCCTACATCATAACTCGGAATCTACTGCGCCTACATCATAACTTGGAATCTAACTCGGAATCTACTGCGCCTACATCATAACTCGGAATCTACTGCGCCTACATCATAACTCGGAATCTAACTCGGAATCTACTGCGCCTACATCATAACTCGGAATCTACTGCGCCGACATCATAACTCGGAATCTAACTCGGAATCTACTGCGCCTACATCATAACTCGGAATCTACTGCGCCTACATCATAACTCGGAATCTAACTCGGAATCTACTGCGCCTACATCATAACTCGGAATCTACTGCGCCTACATCATAACTCGGAATCTAACTCGGAATCTACTGCGCCTACATCATAACTCGGAATCTACTGCGCCTACATCATAACTCGGAATCTAACTCGGAATCTACTGCGCTTACATCATAACTCGGAATCTAACTCGGAATCTACTGCGCCTACATCATAACTCGGAATCTACTGCGCCTACATCATAACTCGGAATCTAACTCGGAATCTACTGCGCCTACATCATAACTCGGAATCTACTGCGCCTACATCATAACTCGAAATCTAACTCGGAATCTACTGCGCCTACATCATAACTCGGAATCTAACTCGGAATCTACTGCGCCTACATCATAACTCGGAATCTACTGCGCCTGCATCATAACTCGGAATATAACTCGGAATCTACTGCGCCTACATCATAACTCGGAATCTACTGCGCCTACATCATAACTCGGAATCTAACTCGGAATCTACTGCGCCTACATCATAACTCGGAATCTACTGCGCCTACATCATAACTCGGAATCTAACTCGGAATCTACTGCGCCTACATCATAACTCGGAATCTACTGCGCCTACATCATATCTCGGAATCTAACTCGGAATCTACTGCGCCTACATCATAACTCGGAATCTAACTCGGAATCTACTGTGCCTACATCATAACTCGGAATTTAACTCGGAATCTACTGCGCCTACATCATAACTCGAAATCTACTGCGCCTACATCATAACTCGGAATCTAACTCGGAATCTACTGCGCCTACATCATAACTCGGAATCTAACACGGAATTTACTGCGCCTACATCATAACTCGGAATCTAGTGCGCCTACATCATAACTCGGAATCTAACTCGGAATCTACTGCGCCTACATCATAACTCGGAATCTACTGCGCCTACATCATAACTCGGAATCTAACTCGGAATCTACTGCGCCTACATCATAACTCGGAATCTACTGCGCCTACATCATAACTCGGAATCTAACTCGGAATCTACTGCGCCTACATCATAACTCGGAATCTACTGCGCCTACATCATAACTCGGAATCTAACTCGGAATCTACTGCGCCTACATCATAACTCGGAATCTACTGCGCCTACATCATAACTCGGAATCTAACTCGGAATCTACTGCGCCTACATCATAACTCGGAATCTACTGCGCCGACATCATAACTCGGAATCTAACTCGGAATCTACTGCGCCTACATCATAACTCGGAATCTACTGCGCCTACATCATAACTCGGAATCTAACTCGGAATCTACTGCGCCTACATCATAACTCGGAATCTACTGCGCCTACATCATAACTCGGAATCTAACTCGGAATCTACTGCGCTTACATCATAACTCGGAATCTACTGCGCCTACATCATAACTCGGAATCTAACTCGGAATCTACTGCGCCTACATCATAATGATAGGCGCAGTAGAATCTAACTCGGAATCTAACTCGGAATCTACTGCGCCTACATCATAACTCGGAATTTAACTCAGAATCTACTGCGCCTACATCATAACTCGGAATCTACTGCGCCTACATTATAACTCGGAATCTAACTCGGAATCTACTGCGCCTACATCATAACTCGGAATCTAACTCGGAATCTACTGCGCCTACATCATAACTCGGAATCTACTGCGCCTACATCATAACTCGGAATCTAACTCGGAATCTACTGCGCCTACATCATAACTCGGAATCTACTGCGCCTACATCATAACTCGGAATCTAACTCGGAATCTACTGCGCCTACATCATAACTCGGAATCTACTGCGCCTACATCATAATCTACATCATAAACTCGGAATCTAACTCGGAATCTACTGCGCCTACATCATAACTCGGAATCTACTGCGCCTAACATCATAACTCGGAATCTAACTCGGAATCTACTGCGCCTACATCATAACTCGGAATCTACTGCGCCTACATCATAACTCGGAATCTAACTCGGAATCTACTGCGCCTACATCATAACTCGGAATCTACTGCGCCTACATCATAACTCAGAATCTAACTCGGAATCTACTGCGCCTACATCATAACTCGGAATCTACTGCGCCTACATCATAACTCGGAATCTAACTCGGAATCTACTGCGCCTACATCATAACTCGGAATCTACTGCGCCTACATCATAACTCGGAATCTAACTCGGAATCTACTGCGCCTACATCATAACTCGGAATCTAACTCGGAATCTACTGCGCCTACATCATAACTCGGGATCTACTGCGCCTACATCATAACTCGGAATCTAACTCGGAATCTACTGCGCCTACATCATAACTCGGAATCTACTGCGCCTACATCATAACTCGGAATCTAACTCGGAATCTACTGCGCCTACATCATAACTCGGAATCTAACTCGGAATCTACTGCACCTACATCATAACTCGGAATCTACTGCGCCTACATCATAACTCGGAATCTAACTCGGAATCTACTGCACCTACATCATAACTCGGAATCAAACTCAGAATATACTGCGCCTACATCATAACTCGGAATCTACTGCGCCTACATCATAACTCGGAATCTAACTCGGAATCTACTGCGCCTACATCATAACTCGGAATCTACTGCGCCTACATCATAACTCGGAATCTAACTCGGAATCTACTGCGCCTACATCATAACTCGGAATCTACTGCGCCTACATCATAACTTGGAATCTAACTCGGAATCTACTGCGCCTACATCATAACTCGGAATCTACTGCGCCTACATCATAACTCGGAATCTAACTCGGAATCTACTGCGCCTACATCATAACTCGGAATCTACTGCGCCGACATCATAACTCGGAATCTAACTCGGAATCTACTGCGCCTACATCATAACTCGGAATCTACTGCGCCTACATCATAACTCGGAATCTAACTCGGAATCTACTGCGCCTACATCATAACTCGGAATCTACTGCGCCTACATCATAACTCGGAATCTAACTCGGAATCTACTGCGCCTACATCATAACTCGGAATCTACTGCGCCTACATCATAACTCGGAATCTAACTCGGAATCTACTGCGCTTACATCATAACTCGGAATCTAACTCGGAATCTACTGCGCCTACATCATAACTCGGAATCTACTGCGCCTACATCATAACTCGGAATCTAACTCGGAATCTACTGCGCCTACATCATAACTCGGAATCTACTGCGCCTACATCATAACTCGGAATCTAACTCGGAATCTACTGCGCCTACATCATAACTCGGAATCTACTGCGCCGACATCATAACTCGGAATCTAACTCGGAATCTACTGCGCCTATATCATAACTCGGAATCTACTGCGCCTACATCATAACTCGGAATCTAACTCGGAATCTACTGCGCCTACATCATAACTCGGAATCTACTGCGCCTACATCATAACTCGAAATCTAACTCGGAATCTACTGCGCCTACATCATAACTCGGAATCTAACTCGGAATATACTGCGCCTACATCATAACTCGGAATTCAACTCAGAATCTACTGCGCCTACATCATAACTCGGAATCTACTGCGCCTACATTATAACTCGGAATCTAACTCGGAATCTACTGCGCCTACATCATAACTCGGAATCTAACTCGGAATCTACTGCGCCTACATCATAACTCGGAATCTACTGCGCCTACATCATAACTCGGAATCTAACTCGGAATCTACTGCGCCTACATCATAACTCGGAATCTACTGCGCCTACATCATATCTCGGAATCTAACTCGGAATCTACTGCGCCTACATCATAACTCGGAATCTACTGCGCCTACATCATAACTCGGAATCTACTGCGCCTACATCATAACTCGGAATCTAACTCGGAATCTACTGCGCCTACATCATAACTCGGAATCTAACTCGGAATCTACTGCGCCTACATCATAACTCGGAATCTACTGCGCCTACATCATAACTCGGAATCTACTGCGCCTACATCATAACTCGGAATCTAACTCGGAATCTACTGCGCCTACATCATAACTCGGAATCTCCTGCGCCTACATCATAAATCGGAATCTACTGCGCCTACATCATAACTTGGAATCTAACTCGGAATCTACTGCGCCTACATCATAACTCGGAATCTACTGCGCCTACATCATAACTCGGAATCTAACTCGGAATCTACTGCGCCTACATCATAACTCGGAATCTACTGCGCCTACACCATAACTCGGAATCTAACTCGGAATCTACTGCGCCTACATCATAACTCGGAATCTACTGCGCCTACATCATAACTCGGAATCTACTGCGCCGACATCATAACTCGGAATCTAACTCGGAATCTACTGCGCCTATATCATAACTCGGAATCTACTGCGCCTACATCATAACTCGGAATCTACTGCGCCGACATCATAACTCGGAATCTAACTCGGAATCTACTGCGCCTACATCATAACTCGGAATTTAACTCGGAATCTAACTCGGAATCTACTGCGCCTATATCATAACTCGGAATTTAACTCGAAATCTACTGCGCCTACATCATAACTCGGAATCTACTGCGCCTACATCATAACTCGGAATCTAACTCGGAATCTACTGCGCCTACATCATAACTCGGAATCTAACTCGGAATCTACTGCGCCTACATCATAACTCGGAATCTAACTTGGAATCTACTGCACCTACATCATAACTCGGAATCTACTGCGCCTACATCATAACTCGGAATCTAACTCGGAATCTACTGCGCCTACATCATAACTCGGAATCTACTGCGCCTACATCATAACTCGGAATCTACTGCGCCTACATGATAACTCGGAATCTAACTCGGAAACTACTGCGCCTACATCATAACTCGGAATCTACTGCGCCTACATCATAACTCGGAATCTAACTCGGAATCTACTGCGCCTACATCATAACTCGGAATCTACTGCGCCTACATCATAACTTGGAACCTAACTCGGAATCTACTGCGCCTACATCATAACTCGGAATCTAACTCGGAATCTACTGCGCCTACATCATAACTCGGAATCTACTGAGCCTACATCATAACTCGGAATCTAACTCGGAATCTACTGCGCCTACATCATAACTCGGAATCTAACTCGGAATCTACTGTGCCTACATCATAAATCGTAATTTAACTCGGAATCTACTGCGCCTACATCATAACTCGAAATCTACTGCGCCTACATCATAACTCGGAATCTAACTCGGAATCTACTGCGCCTACATCATAACTCGGAATCTAACTCGGAATCTACTGCGCCTACATCATAACTCGGAATCTACTGCGCCTACATCATAAAACGGAATATAACTCGGAATCTACTGCGCCTACATCATAACTCGGAATCTACTGCGCCTACATCATAACTCGGAATCTAACTCGTAATCTACTGCGCCTACATCATAACTCGGAATCTACTGCGCCTACATCATAACTCGGAATCTAACTCGGAATCTACTGCGCCTACATCATAACTCGGAATCTACTGAGCCTACATCATAACTCGGAATCTCCTGCGCCTACATCATAAATCGGAATCTAACTCGGAATCTACTGCGCCTATATCATAACTCGGAATCTACTGCGCCTACATCATAACTCGAAATCTAACTCGGAATCTACTGCGCCTACATCATAACTCGGAATCTAACTCGGAATCTACTGCGCCTACATCATAACTCGGAATCTACTGCGCCTACATCATAACTCGGAATCTAACTCGGAATCTACTGCGCCTACATCATAACTCGGAATCTACTGCGCCTACATCATAACTCGGAATCTAACTCGGAATCTACTGCGCCTACATCATAACTCGGAATCTACTGCGCCTACATCATAACTCGGAATCTACTGCGCCTACATGATAACTCGGAATCTAACTCGGAAACTACTGCGCCTACATCATAACTCGGAATCTACTGCGCCTACATCATAACTCGGAATCTAACTCGGAATCTACTGCGCCTACATCATAACTCGGAATCTACTGCGCCTACATCATAACTTGGAACCTAACTCGGAATCTACTGCGCCTACATCATAACTCGGAATCTAACTCGGAATCTACTGCGCCTACATCATAACTCGGAATCTACTGAGCCTACATCATAACTCGGAATCTAACTCGGAATCTACTGCGCCTACATCATAACTCGGAATCTAACTCGTAATCTACTGCGCCTACATCATAACTCGGAATCTAAGACGGAATGTACTGCGCCTACATCATAACTCGGAATCTACTGCGCCTACATCATAACTCGGAATCTAACTCGGAATCTACTGCGCCTACATCATAACTCGGAATCTACTGTGCCTACATCATAACTCGGAATCTAACTCGGAATCTACTGCGCCTACATCATAACTCGGAATCTACTGCGCCTACATCATAACTCAGAATCTAACTCGGAATCTACTGTGCCTACATCATAACTCGGAATCTAACTCGGAATCTACTGCGCCTACATCATAACTCGGAATCTACTGCGCCTACATCATAACTCGGAATCTAACTCGGAATCTACTGCGCCTACATCATAACTCGGAATCTACTGCGCCTACATCATAACTCGGAATCTAACTCGGAATCTACTGCGCCTACATCATAACTCGGAATCTACTGCGCCTACATCATAACTCGGAATCTAACTCGGAATCTACTGCGCCTACATCATAACTCGGAATCTAACTCGGAATCTACTGCGCCTACATCATAACTCGGAATCTAACTCGGAATCTACTGCGCCTACATCATAACTCGGAATCTACTGCGCCTACATCATAACTCGGAATCTAACTCGGAATCTACTGCGCCTACATCATAACTCGGAATCTACTGCGCCTACATCATAACTCGGAATCTAAGTCGGAATCTACTGCGCCTACATCATAACTCGGAATCTACTGCGCCTACATCATAACTCGGAATCTAACTCGGAATCTACTGCGCCTACATCATAACTCGGAATCTACTGCGCCTACATCATAACTCGGAATCTAACTCGGAATCTACTGCGCCTACATCATAACTCGGAATCTACTGCGCCTACATCATAACTCGGAATCTAACTCGGAATCTACTGCGCCTACATCATAACTCGGAATCTAACTCGGAATCTACTGCGCCTACATCATAACTCGGAATCTAACTCGGAATCTACTGCGCCTACATCATAACTCGGAATCTACTGCGCCTACATCATAACTCGGAATCTAACTCGGAATCTACTGCGCCTACATCATAACTCAGAATCTACTGCGCCTACATCATAACTCGGAATCTACTGCGCTTACATCATAACTAGGAATCTAACTCGGAATCTACTGCGCCTACATCATAACTCGGAATCTACTGCGCCTACATCATAACTTGGAATCTAACTCGGAATCTACTGCGCCTACATCATAACTCGGAATCTACTGCGCCTACATCATAACTCGGAATCTAACTCGGAATCTACTGCGCCTACATCATAACTCGGAATCTACTGCGCCGACATCATAACTCGGAATCTAACTCGGAATCTACTGCGCCTACATCATAACTCGGAATCTACTGCGCCTACATCATAACTCGGAATCTAACTTGGAATCTACTGCGCCTACATCATAACTCGGAATCTACTGCGCCTACACCATAACTCGGAATCTACTGCGCCTACATCATAACTCGGAATCTAACTCGGAATCTACTGCGCCTACATCATAACTCGGAATCTACTGCGCCTACATCATAACTCGGAATCTAACTCGGAATCTACTGCGCCTACATCATAACTCGGAATCTAACTCGGAATCTACTGCGCCTACATCATAACTCGGAATCTACTGCGCCTACATCATAACTCGGAATCTAACTCGGAATCTACTGCGCCTACATCATAACTCGGAATCTACTGTGCCTACATCATAACTTGGAATCTAACTCGGAATCTACTGCGCCTACATCATTACTCGGAATCTACTGCGCCTACATCATAACTCGGAATCGAACTCGGAATCTACTGCGCCTACATCATAACTCGGAATCTAACTCGGAATCTACTGCGCCCACATCATAACTCGGAATCTAACTCGGAATCTACTGCGCCTACATCATAACTCGGAATCTACTGCGCCTACATCATAACTCGGAATCTAACTCGGAATCTACTGCGCCTACATCATAACTCGGAATCTACTGCGCCGACATCATAACTCGGAATCTAACTCGGAATCTACTGCGCCTACATCATAACTCGGAATCTATTGCGCCTACATCATAACTCGGAATCTAACTCGGAATCTATTGCGCCTACATCATAACTCGGAATCTAACTCGGAATCTACTGCGCCTACATCATAACTCGGAATCTAACTCGGAATCTACTGCGCCTACATCATAACTCGGAATCTAACTCGGAATCTACTTCGCCTACATCATAACTCGGAATCTAACTTGGAATCTACTGCACCTACATCATAACTCGGAATCTACTGCGCCTACATCATAACTCGGAATCTAACTCGGAATCTACTGCGCCTACATCATAACTCGGAATCTACTGCGCCTACATCATAACTCGGAATCTACTGCGCCTACATGATAACTCGGAATCTACTGCGCCTACATCATAACTCGGAATCTAACTCGGAATCTACTGCGCCTACATCATAACTCGGAATCTACTGCACCTACATCATAACTCGGAATCTAACTCGGAATCTACTGCGCCTACATCATAACTCGGAATCTACAGCGCCTACATCATAACTCGGAATCTACTGCACCTACATCATAACTCGGAATCTACTGCACCAACATCATAACTCGGAATCTAACTCGGAATCTACTGCGCCTACATCATAACTCGGAATCTACTGCGCCTACATCATAACTCGGAATCAAACTCGGAATCTACTGCGCCTACATCATAACTCGGAATCTACTGTGCCTACATCATAACTCGGAATCTAACTCGGAATCTACTGCGCCTACATCATAACTCGGAATCTACTGCGCCGACATCATAACTCGGAATCTAACTCGGAATCTACTGCGCCTACATCATAACTCGGAATCTACTGCGCCTACATAATAACTCGGAATCTAACTCGGAATCTACTGCGCCTACATCATAACTCGGAATCTACTGCGCCTACATCATAACTCGGAATCTAACTCGGAATCTACTGCGCCTACATCATAACTCGGAATCTACTGCGCCGACATCATAACTCGGAATCTAACTCGGAATCTACTGCGCCTACATCATAACTCGGAATCTATTGCGCCTACATCATAACTCGGAATCTAACTCGGAATCTACTGCGCCTACATCATAACTCGGAATCTAACTCGGAATTTACTGCGCCTACATCATAACTCGGAATCTAACTCGGAATCTACTGCGCCTACATCATAACTCGGAATCTAACTTGGAATCTACTGCACCTACATCATAACTCGGAATCTACTGCGCCTACATCATAACTCGGAATCTAACTCGGAATCTACTGCGCCTACATCATAACTCGGAATCTACTGCGCCTACATCATAACTCGGAATCTACTGCGCCTACATGATAACTCGGAATCTACTGCGCCTACATCATAACTCGGAATCTAACTCGGAATCTACTGCGCCTACATCATAACTCGGAATCTACTGCACCTACATCATAACTCGGAATCTAACTCGGAATCTACTGCGCCTACATCATAACTCGGAATCTACAGCGCCTACATCATAACTCGGAATCTACTGCACCTACATCATAACTCGGAATCTACTGCACCAACATCATAACTCGGAATCTAACTCGGAATCTACTGCGCCTACATCATAACTCGGAATCTACTGCGTCTACATAATAACTCGGAATCAAACTCGGAATCTACTGCGCCTACATCATAACTCGGAATCTACTGTGCCTACATCATAACTCGGAATCTAACTCGGAATCTACTGCGCCTACATCATAACTCGGAATCTACTGCGCCGACATCATAACTCGGAATCTAACTCGGAATCTACTGCGCCTACATCATAACTCGGAATCTACTGCGCCTACATAATAACTCGGAATCTAACTCGGAATCTACTGCGCCTACATCATAACTCGAAATCTAACTCGGAATCTACTGCGCCTACATCATAACTCGGAATCTAACTCGGAATCTACTGCGCCTACATCATAACTCGGAATCTACTGTGCCTACATCATAACTCGGAATCTAACTCGGAATCTACTGCGCCTACATCATAACTCGGAATCTACTGCGCCTACATCATAACTCGGAATCTAACTCGGAATCTACTGCGCCTACATCATAACTCGGAATCTACTGCGCCTACATCATAACTCGGAATCTAACTCGGAATCTACTGCGCCTACATCATAACTCGGAATTTAACTCGGAATCTACTGCGCCTACATCATAACTCGGAATCTACTGCACCTACATCATAACTCGGAATCTAACTCGGAATCTACTGCGCCTACATCATAACTCGGAATCTACTGAGCCTACATCATAACTCGGAATCTCCTGCGCCTACATCATAACTCGGAATCTACTGCGCCTACATCATAACTTGGAATCTAACTCAGAATCTACTGCGCCTACATCATAACTCGGAATCTACTGCGCCTACATCATAACTTGGAATCTAACTCGGAATCTACTGCGCCTACATCATAACTCGGAATCTACTGCGCCTACATCATAACTCGGAATCTACTTCGGAATCTACTGCGCCTACATCATAACTCGGAATCTACTGCGCCTACATCATAACTCG
Source organism: Coturnix japonica (assembly GCF_054131305.1). Lineage (NCBI taxonomy): Eukaryota > Metazoa > Chordata > Aves > Galliformes > Phasianidae > Coturnix > Coturnix japonica. The sequence goes on along the minus strand of NC_140668.1, from coordinate 11,055,541 downwards.
GAATCTAACTCGGAATCTACTGCGCCTACATCATAACTCGGAATCTACTGCGCCGACATCATAACTCGGAATCTAACTCGGAATCTACTGCGCCTACATCATAACTCGGAATCTACTGCGCCTACATCATAACTCGGAATCTAACTCGGAATCTACTGCGCCTACATCATAACTCGGAATCTAACTCGGAATCTACTGCGCCTACATCATAACTCGGAATCTACTGCGCCTACATCATAACTCGGAATCTAACTCGGAATCTACTGCGCCTACATCATAACTCGGAATCTACTGCGCCTACATCATAACTCGGAATCTAACTCGGAATCTACTGCGCCTACATCATAACTCGGAATCTACTGCGCCTACATCATAACTCGGAATCTAACTCAGAATCTACTGCGCCTACATCATAACTCGGAATCTACTGCGCCTACATCATAACTTGGAATCTAACTCGGAATCTACTGCGCCTACATCATAACTCGGAATCTAACTCGGAATCTACTGCGCCTACATCATAACTCGGAATTTAACTCAGAATCTACTGCGCCTACATCATAACTCGGAATCTACTGCGCCTACATTATAACTCGGAATCTAACTCGGAATCTACTGCGCCTACATCATAACTCGGAATCTACTGCGCCTACATCATAACTCGGAATCTACTGCGCCTACATCATAACTCGGAATCTACTGCGCCTACATCATAACTCGGAATCTAACTCGGAATCTACTGCGCCTACATCATAACTCGGAATCTACTGCGCCGACATCATAACTCGGAATCTAACTCGAAATCTACTGCGCCTACATCATAACTCGGAATCTACTGCGCCTACATCATAACTCGGAATCTAACTCAGAATCTACTGCGCCTACATCATAACTCGGAATCTACTGCGCCTACATCATAACTCGGAATCTAACTCGGAATCTACTGCGCCTACATCATAACTCGGAATCTAACTCGGAATCTACTGCGCCTACATCATAACTCGGAATCTACTGCGCCTACATCATAACTCGGAATCTAACTCGGAATCTACTGCGCCTACATCATAACTCGGAATCTACTGCGCCTACATCATAACTCGGAATCTAACTTGGAATCTACTGCGCCTACATCATAACTCGGAATCTAACTCGGAATCTACTGCGCCTACATCATAACTCGGAATCTACTGCGCCGACATCATAACTCGGAATCTAACTCGGAATCTACTGCGCCTACATCATAACTCGGAATCTACTGCGCCTACATCATAACTCGGAATCTAACTCGGAATCTACTGCGCCTACATCATAACTCGGAATCTACTGCGCCTACATCATAACTCGGAATCTAACTCGGAATCTACTGCGCCTACATCATAACTCGGAATCTAACTCGGAATCTACTGCGCCTACATCATAATTCGGAATCTACTGCGCCTACATCATAACTCGGAATCTAACTCGGAATCTACTGCGCCTACATCATAACTCGGAATCTACTGCGCCTACATCATAACTCGGAATCTAACTCGGAATCTACTGCGCCTACATCATAACTCGGAATCTACTGCGCCTACATCATAACTCGGAATCTAACTCGGAATCTACTGCGCCTACATCATAACTCGGAATCTAACTCGGAATCTACTGCGCCTACATCATAACTCGGAATTTAACTCAGAATCTACTGCGCCTACATCATAACTCGGAATCTACTGCGCCTACATTATAACTCGGAATCTAACTCGGAATCTACTGCGCCTACATCATAACTCGGAATCTACTGCGCCTACATCATAACTCGGAATCTACTGCGCCTACATCATAACTCGGAATCTAACTCGGAATCTACTGCGCCTACATCATAACTCGGAATCTACTGCGCCGACATCATAACTCGGAATCTAACTCGAAATCTACTGCGCCTACATCATAACTCGGAATCTACTGCGCCTACATCATAACTCGGAATATAACTCGGAATCTACTGCGCCTACATCATAACTCGGAATCTACTGCGCCTACATCATAACTCGGAATCTAACTCGGAATCTACTGCGCCTACATCATAACTCGGAATCTAACTCGGAATCTACTGCGCCTACATCATAACTCGGAATCTACTGCGCCTACATCATAACTCGGAATCTAACTCGGAATCTACTGCGCCTACATCATAACTCGGAATCTACTGCGCCTACATCATAACTCGGAATCTACTGCGCCGACATCATAACTCGGGATCTAACTCGGAATCTACTGCGCCTACATCATAACTCGGAATCTACTGCGCCTACATCATAACTCGGAATCTAACTCGGAATCTACTGCGCCTACATCATAACTCGGAATCTAACTCGGAATCTACTGCGCCTACATCATAACTCGGAATCTAACTCGGAATCTACTGCGCCTACATCATAACTCGGAATCTACTGCGCCTACATCATAACTCGGAATCTAACTCGGAATCTACTGCGCCTACATCATAACTCGGAATCTACTGCGCCGACATCATAACTCGGAATCTAACTCGGAATCTACTGCGCCTACATCATAACTCGGAATCTAACTCGGAATCTACTGCGCCTACATCATAACTCGGAATCTACTGCGCCTACATCATAACTCGGAATCTAACTCGGAATCTACTGCGCCTACATCATAACTCGGAATCTACTGCGCCTACATCATAACTCGGAATCTAACTCGGAATCTACTGCGCCTACATCATAACTCGGAATCTACTGCGCCTACATCATAACTCGGAATCTAACTCGGAATCTACTGCGCCTACATCATAACTCGGAATCTACTGCACCTACATCATAACTCGGAATCTAACTCGGAATCTACTGCGCCTACATCATAACTCGGAATCTAACTCGGAATCTACTGCGCCTACATCATAACTCGGAATCTACTGCGCCGACATCATAACTCGGAATCTAACTCGGAATCTACTGCGCCTACATCATAACTCGGAATCTAACTCGGAATCTACTGCGCCTACATCATAACTCGGAATCTACTGCGCCTACATCATAACTCGGAATCTAACTCGGAATCTACTGCGCCTACATCATAACTCGGAATCTACTGCGCCTACATCATAACTCGGAATCTAACTCGGAATCTACTGCGCCTACATCATAACTCGGAATCTACTGCGCCTACATCATAACTCGGAATCTAACTCGGAATCTACTGCGCCTACATCATAACTCGGAATCTACTGCACCTACATCATAACTCGGAATCTAACTCGGAATCTACTGCGCCTACATCATAACTCGGAATCTACTGCGCCTACATCATAACTCGGGATCTAACTCGGAATCTACTGCGCCTACATCATAACTCGGAATCTACTGCGCCTACATCATAACTCGGAATCTAACTCGGAATCTACTGCGCCTACATCATAACTCGGAATCTACTGCGCCTACATCATAACTCGGAATCTAACTCGGAATCTACTGCGCCTACATCATAACTCGGAATCTACTGCGCCTACATCATAACTCGGAATCTAACTCGGAATCTACTGCGCCTACATCATAACTCGGAATCTAACTCGGAATCTACTGCGCCTACATCATAACTCGGATACTACTGCACCTACATCATAACTCGGAATCTAACTCGGAATCTACTGCGCCTACATCATAACTCGGAATCTACTGCGCCTACATCATAACTCGGAATCTAACTCGGAATCTACTGCGCCTACATCATAACTCGGAATCTACTGCGCCTACATCATAACTTGGAATCTAACTCGGAATCTACTGCGCCTACATCATAACTCGGAATCTCCTGCGCCTACATCATAACTCGGAATCTAACTCGGAATCTTCTGCGCCTACATCATAACTCGGAATCTACTGCGCCGACATCATAACTCGGAATCTAACTCGGAATCTACTGCGCCTACATCATAACTCGGAATCTACTGCGCCTACATCATGACTCGGAATCTAACTCGGAATCTACTGCGCCTACATCATAACTCGGAATCTACTGCGCCTACATCATAACTCGGAATCTAACTCGGAATCTACTGCGCCTACATCATAACTCGGAATCTAACTCGGAATCTACTGCGCCTACATCATAACTCGGAATCTAACTCGGAATCTACTGTGCCTACATCATAACTCGGAATCTACTGCGCCTACATCATAACTCGGAATATAACTCGGAATCTACTGCGCCTACATCATAACTCGGAATCTACTGCGCCTACATCATAACTCGGAATCTAACTCGGAATCTACTGCGCCTACATCATAACTCGGAATCTACAGCGCCTACATCATAACTCGGAATCTACTGCGCCTACATCATAACTTGGAATCTAACTCGGAATCTACTGCGCCTACATCATAACTCGGAATCTAACTCGGAATCTACTGCGCCTACATCATAACTCGGAATCTAACTCGGAATCTACTGCGCCTACATCATAACTCGGAATCTAACTCGGAATCTACTGCGCCTACATCATAACTCGGAATCTAACTCGGAATCTACTGTGCCTACATCATAACTCGGAATCTACTGCGCCTACATCATAACTCGGAATATAACTCGGAATCTACTGCGCCTACATCATAACTCGGAATCTACTGCGCCTACATCATAACTCGGAATCTAACTCGGAATCTACTGCGCCTACATCATAACTCGGAATCTACTGCGTCGACATCATAACTCGGAATCTAACTCGGAATCTACTGCGCCTACATCATAACTCGTAATCTAACTCGGAATCTACTGCGCCTACATCATAACTCGGAATCTACTGCGCCTACATCATAACTCGGAATCTAACTCGGAATCTACTGCGCCTACATCATAACTCGGAATCTACTGCGCCTACATCATAACTCGGAATCTAACTCGGAATCTACTGCGCCTACATCATAACTCGGAATCTAACTCGGAATCTACTGTGCCTACATCATATCTCGGAATCTACTGCACCTATATCATAACTCGGAATCTAACTCGGAATCTACTGCGCCTACATCATAACTCGGAATCTACTGCGCCTACATCATAACTCGGAATCTACTGCGCCTACATCATAACTCGGGATCTAACTCGGAATCTACTGCGCCTACATCATAACTCGGAATCTACTGCGCCTACATCATAACTCGGAATCTAACTCGGAATCTACTGCGCCTACATCATAACTCGGAATCTACTGCGCCTACATCATAACTCGGAATCTAACTCGGAATCTACTGCGCCTACATCATAACTCGGAATCTAACTCGGAATCTACTGCGCCTACATCATAACTCGGATACTACTGCACCTACATCATAACTCGGAATCTAACTCGGAATCTACTGCGCCTACATCATAACTCGGAATCTACTGCGCCTACATCATAACACGGAATCTAACTCGGAATCTACTGCGCCTACATCATAACTCGGAATCTACTGCGCCTACATCATAACTTGGAATCTAACTCGGAATCTACTGCGCCTACATCATAACTCGGAATCTCCTGCGCCTACATCATAACTCGGAATCTAACTCGGAATCTTCTGCGCCTACATCATAACTCGGAATCTACTGCGCCTACATCATGACTCGGAATCTAACTCGGAATCTACTGCGCCTACATCATAACTCGGAATCTACTGCGCCTACATCATAACTCGGAATCTAACTCGGAATCTACTGCGCCTACATCATAACTCGGAATCTACTGCGCCTACATCATAACTCGGAATCTAACTCGGAATCTACTGCGCCTACATCATAACTCGGAATCTAACTCGGAATCTACTGCGCCTACATCATAACTCGGAATCTAACTCGGAATCTACTGTGCCTACATCATAACTCGGAATCTACTGCGCCTACATCATAACTCGGAATCTAACTCGGAATCAACTGCGCCTACATCATAACTCGGAATCTACTGCGCCTACATCATAACTCGGAATCTAACTCGGAATATACTGCGCCTACATCATAACTCGGAATCTAACTCGGAATCTACTGCGCCTACATCATAACTCGGAATCTACTGCGCCTACATCATAACTCGGAATCTAACTCGGAATCTACTGCGCCTACATCATAACTCGGAATCTACTGCGCCTCCATCATAACACGGAATCTAACTCGGAATCTACTGCGCCTACATCATAACTCGGAATCTACTGCGCCTACATCATAACTCGGAATCTACTGCGCCTACATCATAACTCGGTATCTAACTCGGAATCTACTGCGCCTACATCATAACTCGGAATCTACTGCGCCTACATCATAACTTGGAATCTAACTCGGAATCTACTGCGCCTACATCATAACTCGGAATCTACTGTGCCTACATCATAACTCGGAATCTACTGCGCCTACATCATAACTCGGAATCTAACTCGGAATCTACTGTGCCTACATCATAACTCGGAATCTACTGCGCCTACATCATAACTCGGAATCTACTGCGCCTACATCATAACTCGGAATCTACTGCGCCTACATCATAACTCGGAATCTAACTCGGAATCTACTGCGCCTACATCATAACTCGGAATCTACTGCGCCTACATCATAACTCGGAATCTAACTTGGAATCTACTGCGCCTACATCATAACTTGGAATCTACTGCGCCTACATCATAACTCGAAATCTAACTCGGAATCTACTGCGCCTACATCATAACTCGGAATCTAACTCGGAATCTACTGCGCCGACATCATAACTCGGAATCTACTGCGCCTACATCATAACTCGGAATATAACTCGGAATCTACTGCGCCTACATCATAACTCGGAATCTACTGCGCCTACATCATAACTCGGAATCTAACTCGGAATCTACTGCGCCTACATCATAACTCGGAATCTACTGCGCCTACATCATAACTCGGAATCTAACTCGGAATCTACTGCGCCTACATCATAACTCGGAATCTACTGCGCCTACATCATATCTCGGAATCTAACTCGGAATCTACTGTGCCTACATCATAACTCGGAATCTACTGCGCCTACATCATAACTTGGAATCTAACTCGGAATCTACTGCGCCTACATCATAACTCGGAATCTACTGCGCCTACATCATAACTCGGAATCTACTGCGCCGACATCATAACTCGGAATCTAACTCGGAATCTACTGCGCCTATATCATAACTCGGAATCTACTGCGCCTACATCATAACTCGGAATCTAACTCGGAATCTACTGCGCCTACATCATAAATCGGAATCTAACTCGGAATCTACTGCGCCTACATCATAACTCGGAATCTACTGCGCCTACATCATAACTCGGAATCTAACTCGGAATCTACTGCGCCTACATCATAACTCGGAATCTACTGAGCCTACATCATAACTCGGAATCTCCTGCGCCTACATCATAACTCGGAATCTACTGCGCCTACATCATAACTTGGAATCTAACTCGGAATCTACTGCGCCTACATCATAACTCGGAATCTACTGCGCCTACATCATAACTTGGAATCTAACTCGGAATCTACTGCGCCTACATCATAACTCGGAATCTACTGCGCCTACATCATAACTTGGAATCTAACTCGGAATCTACTGCGCCTACATCATAACTCGGAATCTACTGCGCCTACATCATAACTCGGAATCTAACTCGGAATCTACTGCGCCTACATCATAACTCGTAATCTACAGCGCCTACATCATAACTCGGAATCTAACACGGAATCTACTGCGCCTACATCATAACTCGGAATCTACTGCGCCTACATCATAACTCGGAATCTAACTCGGAATCTACTGCGCCTACATCATAACTCGGAATCTACTGCGCCTACATCATAACTCGGAATCTACTGCGCCTACATCATAACTCGGAATCTAACTCGGAATCTACTGCGCCTACATCATAACTCGGAATCTAACTCGGAATCTACTGCGCCTACATCATAACTCGGAATTTAACTCAGAATCTACTGCGCCTACATCATAACTCGGAATCTACTGCGCCTACATTATAACTCGGAATCTAACTCGGAATCTACTGCGCCTACATCATAACTCGGAATCTACTGCGCCTACATCATAACTCGGAATCTACTGCGCCTACATCATAACTCGGAATCTAACTCGGAATCTACTGCGCCTACATCATAACTCGGAATCTACTGCGCCGACATCATAACTCGGAATCTAACTCGAAATCTACTGCGCCTACATCATAACTCGGAATCTACTGCGCCTACATCATAACTCGGAATATAACTCGGAATCTACTGCGCCTACATCATAACTCGGAATCTACTGCGCCTACATCATAACTCGGAATCTAACTCGGAATCTACTGCGCCTACATCATAACTCGGAATCTAACTCGGAATCTACTGCGCCTACATCATAACTCGGAATCTACTGCGCCTACATCATAACTCGGAATCTAACTCGGAATCTACTGCGCCTACATCATAACTCGGAATCTACTGCGCCTACATCATAACTCGGAATCTACTGCGCCGACATCATAACTCGGGATCTAACTCGGAATCTACTGCGCCTACATCATAACTCGGAATCTACTGCGCCTACATCATAACTCGGAATCTAACTCGGAATCTACTGCGCCTACATCATAACTCGGAATCTAACTCGGAATCTACTGCGCCTACATCATAACTCGGAATCTAACTCGGAATCTACTGCGCCTACATCATAACTCGGAATCTACTGCGCCTACATCATAACTCGGAATCTAACTCGGAATCTACTGCGCCTACATCATAACTCGGAATCTACTGCGCCGACATCATAACTCGGAATCTAACTCGGAATCTACTGCGCCTACATCATAACTCGGAATCTAACTCGGAATCTACTGCGCCTACATCATAACTCGGAATCTACTGCGCCTACATCATAACTCGGAATCTAACTCGGAATCTACTGCGCCTACATCATAACTCGGAATCTACTGCGCCTACATCATAACTCGGAATCTAACTCGGAATCTACTGCGCCTACATCATAACTCGGAATCTACTGCGCCTACATCATAACTCGGAATCTAACTCGGAATCTACTGCGCCTACATCATAACTCGGAATCTACTGCACCTACATCATAACTCGGAATCTAACTCGGAATCTACTGCGCCTACATCATAACTCGGAATCTAACTCGGAATCTACTGCGCCTACATCATAACTCGGAATCTACTGCGCCGACATCATAACTCGGAATCTAACTCGGAATCTACTGCGCCTACATCATAACTCGGAATCTAACTCGGAATCTACTGCGCCTACATCATAACTCGGAATCTACTGCGCCTACATCATAACTCGGAATCTAACTCGGAATCTACTGCGCCTACATCATAACTCGGAATCTACTGCGCCTACATCATAACTCGGAATCTAACTCGGAATCTACTGCGCCTACATCATAACTCGGAATCTACTGCGCCTACATCATAACTCGGAATCTAACTCGGAATCTACTGCGCCTACATCATAACTCGGAATCTACTGCACCTACATCATAACTCGGAATCTAACTCGGAATCTACTGCGCCTACATCATAACTCGGAATCTACTGCGCCTACATCATAACTCGGGATCTAACTCGGAATCTACTGCGCCTACATCATAACTCGGAATCTACTGCGCCTACATCATAACTCGGAATCTAACTCGGAATCTACTGCGCCTACATCATAACTCGGAATCTACTGCGCCTACATCATAACTCGGAATCTAACTCGGAATCTACTGCGCCTACATCATAACTCGGAATCTACTGCGCCTACATCATAACTCGGAATCTAACTCGGAATCTACTGCGCCTACATCATAACTCGGAATCTAACTCGGAATCTACTGCGCCTACATCATAACTCGGATACTACTGCACCTACATCATAACTCGGAATCTAACTCGGAATCTACTGCGCCTACATCATAACTCGGAATCTACTGCGCCTACATCATAACTCGGAATCTAACTCGGAATCTACTGCGCCTACATCATAACTCGGAATCTACTGCGCCTACATCATAACTTGGAATCTAACTCGGAATCTACTGCGCCTACATCATAACTCGGAATCTCCTGCGCCTACATCATAACTCGGAATCTAACTCGGAATCTTCTGCGCCTACATCATAACTCGGAATCTACTGCGCCGACATCATAACTCGGAATCTAACTCGGAATCTACTGCGCCTACATCATAACTCGGAATCTACTGCGCCTACATCATGACTCGGAATCTAACTCGGAATCTACTGCGCCTACATCATAACTCGGAATCTACTGCGCCTACATCATAACTCGGAATCTAACTCGGAATCTACTGCGCCTACATCATAACTCGGAATCTAACTCGGAATCTACTGCGCCTACATCATAACTCGGAATCTAACTCGGAATCTACTGTGCCTACATCATAACTCGGAATCTACTGCGCCTACATCATAACTCGGAATATAACTCGGAATCTACTGCGCCTACATCATAACTCGGAATCTACTGCGCCTACATCATAACTCGGAATCTAACTCGGAATCTACTGCGCCTACATCATAACTCGGAATCTACAGCGCCTACATCATAACTCGGAATCTACTGCGCCTACATCATAACTTGGAATCTAACTCGGAATCTACTGCGCCTACATCATAACTCGGAATCTAACTCGGAATCTACTGCGCCTACATCATAACTCGGAATCTAACTCGGAATCTACTGCGCCTACATCATAACTCGGAATCTAACTCGGAATCTACTGCGCCTACATCATAACTCGGAATCTAACTCGGAATCTACTGTGCCTACATCATAACTCGGAATCTACTGCGCCTACATCATAACTCGGAATCTAACTCGGAATCTACTGCGCCTACATCATAACTCGGAATCTACTGCGCCTACATCATAACTCGGAATCTAACTCGGAATCTACTGCGCCTACATCATAACTCGGAATCTACTGCGTCGACATCATAACTCGGAATCTAACTCGGAATCTACTGCGCCTACATCATAACTCGTAATCTAACTCGGAATCTACTGCGCCTACATCATAACTCGGAATCTACTGCGCCTACATCATAACTCGGAATCTAACTCGGAATCTACTGCGCCTACATCATAACTCGGATTCTACTGCGCCTACATCATAACTCGGAATCTAACTCGGAATCTACTGCGCCTACATCATAACTCGGAATCTAACTCGGAATCTACTGTGCCTACATCATATCTCGGAATCTACTGCACCTATATCATAACTCGGAATCTAACTCGGAATCTACTGCGCCTACATCATAACTCGGAATCTACTGCGCCTACATCATAACTCGGAATCTACTGCGCCTACATCATAACTCGGGATCTAACTCGGAATCTACTGCGCCTACATCATAACTCGGAATCTACTGCGCCTACATCATAACTCGGAATCTAACTCGGAATCTACTGCGCCTACATCATAACTCGGAATCTACTGCGCCTACATCATAACTCGGAATCTAACTCGGAATCTACTGCGCCTACATCATAACTCGGAATCTAACTCGGAATCTACTGCGCCTACATCATAACTCGGATACTACTGCACCTACATCATAACTCGGAATCTAACTCGGAATCTACTGCGCCTACATCATAACTCGGAATCTACTGCGCCTACATCATAACACGGAATCTAACTCGGAATCTACTGCGCCTACATCATAACTCGGAATCTACTGCGCCTACATCATAACTTGGAATCTAACTCGGAATCTACTGCGCCTACATCATAACTCGGAATCTCCTGCGCCTACATCATAACTCGGAATCTAACTCGGAATCTTCTGCGCCTACATCATAACTCGGAATCTACTGCGCCGACATCATAACTCGGAATATAACTCGGAATCTACTGCGCCTACATCATAACTCGGAATCTACTGCGCCTACATCATGACTCGGAATCTAACTCGGAATCTACTGCGCCTACATCATAACTCGGAATCTACTGCGCCTACATCATAACTCGGAATCTAACTCGGAATCTACTGCGCCTACATCATAACTCGGAATCTAACTCGGAATCTACTGCGCCTACATCATAACTCGGAATCTAACTCGGAATCTACTGTGCCTACATCATAACTCGGAATCTACTGCGCCTACATCATAACTCGGAATCTAACTCGGAATCAACTGCGCCTACATCATAACTCGGAATCTACTGCGCCTACATCATAACTCGGAATCTAACTCGGAATATACTGCGCCTACATCATAACTCGGAATCTAACTCGGAATCTACTGCGCCTACATCATAACTCGGAATCTACTGCGCCTACATCATAACTCGGAATCTAACTCGGAATCTACTGCGCCTACATCATAACTCGGAATCTACTGCGCCTCCATCATAACACGGAATCTAACTCGGAATCTACTGCGCCTACATCATAACTCGGAATCTACTGCGCCTACATCATAACTCGGAATCTACTGCGCCTACATCATAACTCGGTATCTAACTCGGAATCTACTGCGCCTACATCATAACTCGGAATCTACTGCGCCTACATCATAACTTGGAATCTAACTCGGAATCTACTGCGCCTACATCATAACTCGGAATCTACTGTGCCTACATCATAACTCGGAATCTACTGCGCCTACATCATAACTCGGAATCTAACTCGGAATCTACTGTGCCTACATCATAACTCGGAATCTACTGCGCCTACATCATAACTCGGAATCTACTGCGCCTACATCATAACTCGGAATCTACTGCGCCTACATCATAACTCGGAATCTAACTCGGAATCTACTGCGCCTACATCATAACTCGGAATCTACTGCGCCTACATCATAACTCGGAATCTAACTTGGAATCTACTGCGCCTACATCATAACTTGGAATCTACTGCGCCTACATCATAACTCGAAATCTAACTCGGAATCTACTGCGCCTACATCATAACTCGGAATCTAACTCGGAATCTACTGCGCCGACATCATAACTCGGAATCTACTGCGCCTACATCATAACTCGGAATATAACTCGGAATCTACTGCGCCTACATCATAACTCGGAATCTACTGCGCCTACATCATAACTCGGAATCTAACTCGGAATCTACTGCGCCTACATCATAACTCGGAATCTACTGCGCCTACATCATAACTCGGAATCTAACTCGGAATCTACTGCGCCTACATCATAACTCGGAATCTACTGCGCCTACATCATATCTCGGAATCTAACTCGGAATCTACTGTGCCTACATCATAACTCGGAATCTACTGCGCCTACATCATAACTTGGAATCTAACTCGGAATCTACTGCGCCTACATCATAACTCGGAATCTACTGCGCCTACATCATAACTCGGAATCTACTGCGCCGACATCATAACTCGGAATCTAACTCGGAATCTACTGCGCCTATATCATAACTCGGAATCTACTGCGCCTACATCATAACTCGGAATCTAACTCGGAATCTACTGCGCCTACATCATAAATCGGAATCTAACTCGGAATCTACTGCGCCTACATCATAACTCGGAATCTACTGCGCCTACATCATAACTCGGAATCTAACTCGGAATCTACTGCGCCTACATCATAACTCGGAATCTACTGAGCCTACATCATAACTCGGAATCTCCTGCGCCTACATCATAACTCGGAATCTACTGCGCCTACATCATAACTTGGAATCTAACTCGGAATCTACTGCGCCTACATCATAACTCGGAATCTACTGCGCCTACATCATAACTTGGAATCTAACTCGGAATCTACTGCGCCTACATCATAACTCGGAATCTACTGCGCCTACATCATAACTTGGAATCTAACTCGGAATCTACTGCGCCTACATCATAACTCGGAATCTACTGCGCCTACATCATAACTCGGAATCTAACTCGGAATCTACTGCGCCTACATCATAACTCGTAATCTACAGCGCCTACATCATAACTCGGAATCTAACACGGAATCTACTGCGCCTACATCATAACTCGGAATCTACTGCGCCTACATCATAACTCGGAATCTAACTCGGAATCTACTGCGCCTACATCATAACTCGGAATCTACTGCGCCTACATCATAACTCGGAATCTAACTCGGAATCTACTGCGCCTACATCATAACTCGGAATCTAACTCGGAATCTACTGCGCCTACATCATAACTCGGAATCTAACTCGGAATCTACTGCGCCTACATCATAACTCGGAATTTAACTCGAAATCTACTGCGCCTACATCATAACTCGGAATCTACTGCGCCTACATCATAACTCGGAATCTAACTCGGAATCTACTGCGCCTACATCATAACTCGGAATCTACTGCGCCTACATCATAACTCGGAATCTAACTCGGAATCTACTGCGCCTACATCATAACTCGGAATCTACTGCGCCTACATCATAACACGGAATCTAACTCGGAATCTACTGCGCCTACATCATAACTCGGAATCTAACTCTGAATCTACTGCGCCTACATCATAACTCGGAATCTACTGCACCTACATCATAACTCGGAATCTAACTCGGAATCTACTGCGCCTACATCATAACTCGGAATCTAACTCGGAATCTACTGCGCCTACATCATAACTCGGAATCTAACTCGGAATCTACTGCGCCTACATCATAACTCGGAATCTACTGTGCCTACATCATAACTCGGAATCTAACTCGGAATCTACTGCGCCTACATCATAACTCGGAATCTACTGCGCCTACATCATAACTCGGAATCTAACTCGGAATCTACTGCGCCTACATCATAACTCGGAATCTACTGCGCCTACATCATAACTCGGAATCTAACTCGGAATCTACTGCGCCTACATCATAACTCGGAATCTACTGCGCCTACATCATAACTCGGAATATAACTCGGAATCTACTGCGCCTACATCATAACTCGGAATCTACTGAGCCTACATCATAACTCGGAATCTAACTCGGAATCTACTGCGCCTACATCATAACTCGGAATCTACTGCGCCTACATCATAACACGGAATCTAACTCGGAATCTACTGCGCCTACATCATAACTCGGAATCTACAGCGCCTACATCATAACTCGGAATCTACTGCGCCTACATCATAACTCGGAATCTAACTCGGAATCTACTGCGCCGACATCATAACTCGGAATCTACTGCGCCTACATCATAACTCGGAATCTAACTCGGAATCTACTGCGCCTACATCATAACTCGGAATCTACTGCGCCTACATCATAACACGGAATCTAACTCGGAATCTACTGCGCCTACATCATAACTCGGAATCTACTGCGCCTACATCATAACTCGGTATCTAACTCGGAATCTACTGCGCCTACATCATAACTCGGAATCTACTGCGCCTACATCATAACTTGGAATCTAACTCGGAATCTACTGCGCCTACATCATAACTCGGAATCTACTGCGCCTACATCATAACTCGGAATCTAACTCGGAATCTACTGCGCCTACATCATAACTCGGAATCTATCCGCCTACATCATAACTCGGAATCTAACTCGGAATCTACTGCGCCTACATCATAACTCGGAATCTACTGCGCCTACATCATAACTCGGAATCTAACTCGGAATCTACTGCGCCTACATCATAACTCGGAATCTAACTCGGAATCTACTGCGCCTACATCATAACTCGGAATCTAACTCGGAATCTACTGCGCCTACATCATAACTCGGAATCTACTGCGCCTACATCATAACACGGAATCTAACTCGGAATCTACTGCGCCTACATCATAACTCGGAATCTACTGCGCCTACATCATAACTCGGAATCTACTGCGCCTACATCATAACTCGGTATCTAACTCGGAATCTACTGCGCCTACATCATAACTCGGAATCTACTGCGCCTACATCATAACTTGGAATCTAACTCGGAATCTACTGCGCCTACATCATAACTCGGAATCTACTGCGCCTACATCATAACTCGGAATCTACTGCGCCGACATCATAACTCGGAATCTAACTCGGAATCTACTGCGCCTATATCATAACTCGGAATCTACTGCGCCTACATCATAACTCGGAATCTAACTCGGAATCTACTGCGCCTACATCATAACTCGGAATCTACTGCGCCTACATCATAACTCGGAATCTAACTCGGAATCTACTGCGCCTACATCATAACTCGGAATCTACTGCGCCTACATCATAACTCGGAATCTAACTCGGAATCTACTGCGCCTACATCATAACTCGGAATCTACTGCGCCTACATCATAACTCGGAATCTAACTCGGAATCTACTGCGCCTACATCATAACTCGGAATCTACTGAGCCTACATCATAACTCGGAATCTCCTGCGCCTACATCATAACTCGGAATCTACTGCGCCTACATCATAACTTGGAATCTAACTCGGAATCTACTGCGCCTACATCATAACTCGGAATCTACTGCGCCTACATCATAACTTGGAATCTAACTCGGAATCTACTGCGCCTACATCATAACTCGGAATCTACTGCGCCTACATCATAACTTGGAATCTAACTCGGAATCTACTGCGCCTACATCATAACTCGGAATCTACTGCGCCTACATCATAACTCGGAATCTAACTCGGAATCTACTGCGCCTACATCATAACTCGTAATCTACAGCGCCTACATCATAACTCGGAATCTAACACGGAATCTACTGCGCCTACATCATAACTCGGAATCTACTGCGCCTACATCATAACTCGGAATCTAACTCGGAATCTACTGCGCCTACATCATAACTCGGAATCTACTGCGCCTACATCATAACTCGGAATCTACTGCGCCTACATCATAACTCGGAATCTAACTCGGAATCTACTGCGCCGACATCATAACTCGGAATCTACTGCGCCTACATCATAACTCGGAATCTAACTCGGAATCTACTGCGCCTACATCATAACTCGGAATCTAACTCGGAATCTACTGCGCCTACATCATAACACGGAATCTAACTCGGAATCTACTGCGCCTACATCATAACTCGGAATCTACTGCGCCTACATCATAACTCGGAATCTACTGCGCCTACATCATAACTCGGAATCTAACTCGGAATCTACTGCGCCTACATCATAACTCGGAATCTACTGCGCCTACATCATAACTCGGAATCTAACTCGGAATCTACTGCGCCTACATCATAACTCGGAATCTACTGCGCCTACATCATAACTCGGAATCTAACTCGGAATCTACTGCGCCTACATCATAACTCGGAATCTACTGCGCCTACATCATAACTCGGAATCTAACTCGGAATCTACTGCGCCTACATCATAACTCGGAATCTACTGCGCCTACATCATAACTCGGAATCTAACTCGGAATCTACTGCGCCTACATCATAACTCGGAATCTACTGCGCCTACATCATAACTCGGAATCTAACTCGGAATCTACTGCGCCTACATCATAACTCGGAATCTAACTCGGAATCTACTGCGCCTACATCATAACTCGGAATCTAACTCGGAATCTACTGCGCCTACATCATAACTCGGAATTTAACTCGGAATCTACTGCGCCTACATCATAACTCGGAATCTACTGCGCCTACATCATAACTCGGAATCTAACTCGGAATCTACTGCGCCTACATCATAACTCGGAATCTACTGCGCCTACATCATAACTCGGAATCTACTCGAATTATGCGCCTACATCATAACTCGGAATCTAACTCGGAATCTACTGCGCCTACATCATAACTCGGAATCTACTGCGCCTACATCATAACTCGGAATCTAACTCGGAATCTACTGCGCCTACATCATAACTCGGAATCTACTGCGGCCTACATCATAACTCGGAATCTAACTCGGAATCTACTGCGCCTACATCACTAACTCGGAATCTACTGCGCCTACATCATAACTCGGAATCTAACTCGGAATCTACTGCGCCTACATCATAACTCGGAATCTACTGCGCCTACATCATAACTCGGAATCTAACTCGGAATCTACTGCGCCTACATCATAACTCGGAATCTAACTCGGAATCTACTGCGCCTACATCATAACTCGGAATCTAACTCGGAATCTACTGCGCCTACATCATAACTCGGAATCTACTGCGCCTACATCATAACTCGGAATCTAACTCGGAATCTACTGCGCCTACATCATAACTCGGAATCTACTGCGCCTACATCATAACTCGGAATCTAACTCGGAATCTACTGCGCCTACATCATAACTCGGAATCTAACTCGGAATCTACTGCGCCTACATCATAACTCGGAATCTACTACTGCGCCTACATCATAACTCGGAATCTAACTCGGAATCTACTGCGCCTACATCATAACTCGGAATCTAACTCGGAATCTACTGCGCCTACATCATAACTCGGAATCTACTGCGCCTACATCATAACTCGGAATCTAACTCGGAATCTACTGCGCCTACATCATAACTCGGAATGTAACTCGGAATCTACTGCGCCTACATCATAACTCGGAATCTAACTCGGAATCTACTGCGCCTACATCATAACTCGGAATCTACTGCGCCTACATCATAACTCGGAAACTAACTCGGAATCTACTGCGCCTACATCATAACTCGGAATCTACTGCGCCTACATCATAACTCGGAATCTACTGCGCCTACATCATAACTCGGAATCTAACTCGGAATCTACTGCGCCTACATCATAACTCGGAATCTAACTCGGAATCTACTGCGCCTACATCATAACTCGGAATCTACTGCGCCTACATCATAACTCGGAATCTAACTCGGAATCTACTGCGCCTACATCATAACTCGAATCTACTGCGCCTACATCAATGAACTAACTCGGAATCTAATAAACTGCGCCTCACATTCGGAATAACTCAGAATCTACTGCGCCTACATCATAACTCGGAATCTACTGCGCCTACATCATAACTCAGAATCTAACTCGGAATCTACTGCGCCTACATCATAACTCGGAATCTACTGCGCCTACATCATAACTCGGAATCTAACTCGGAATCTGCTGCGCATACATCATAACTCGAAATCTAACTCGGAATCTACTGCGCCTACATCATAACTCGGAATCTACTGCGCCTACATCATAACTCGGAATCTAACTCGGAATCTACTGCGCCTACATCATAACTCGGAATCTACTGCGCCTACATCATAACTCGGAATCTAACTCGGATTCTACTGCGCCTACATCATAACTCGGAATCTAACTCAGAATCTACTGCGCCTACATCATAACTCGGAATCTAACTCGGAATCTACTGCGCCTACATCATAACTCGGAATCTACTGCGCCTACATCATAACTCGGAATCTAACTCGGAATCTACTGCGCCTACATCATAACTCGGAATCTAACTCGGAATCTACTGCGCCTACATCATAACTCGGAATCTACTGCGCCTACATCATAACTCGGAATCTAACTCGGAATCTACTGCGCCTACATCATAACTCGGAATGTAACTCGGAATCTACTGCGCCTACATCATAACTCGGAATCTACTGCGCCTACATCATAACTCGGAAACTAACTCGGAATCTACTGCGCCTACATCATAACTCGCAATCTACTGCGCCTACATCATAACTCGGAATCTACTGCGCCTACATCATAACTCGGAATCTAACTCGGAATCTACTGTGCCTACGTCATAACTCGGAATCTAACTCGGAATCTACTGCGCCTACATCATAACTCGGAATCTAACTCGGAATCTACTGCGCCTACATCATAACTCGGAATCTACTGCGCCTACATCATAACTCGGAATCTAACTCGGAATCTACTGCGCCTACATCATAACTCGGAATCTAACTCGGAATCTACTGCGCCTACATCATAACTCGGAATCTACTGCGCCTACATCATAACTCGGAATCTAACTCGGAATCTACTGCGCCTACATCATAACTCGGAATCTAACTCGGAATCTACTGCGCCTACATCATAACTCGGAATCTAACTCGGAATCTACTGCGCCTACATCATAACTCGGAATCTACTGCGCCTACATCATAACTCGGAATCTAACTCGGAATCTACTGCGCCTACATCATAACTCGGAATCTACTGCGCCTACATCATAACTCGGAATCTAACTCGGAATCTACTGCGCCTACATCATAACTCGGAATCTAACTCGGAATCTACTGCGCCTACATCATAACTCGGAATCTACTGCGCCTACATCATAACTCGGAATCTAACTCGGAATCTACTGCGCCTAAATCATAACTCGGAATCTAACTCGGAATCTACTGCGCCTACATCATAACTCGGAATCTACTGCGCCTACATCATAACTCGGAATCTAACTCGGAATCTACTGCGCCTACATCATAACTCGGAATGTAACTCGGAATCTACTGCGCCTACATCATAACTCGGAATCTAACTCGGAATCTACTGCGCCTACATCATAACTCGGAATCTACTGCGCCTACATCATAACTCGGAAACTAACTCGGAATCTACTGCGCCTAAATCATAACTCGGAATCTACTGCGCCTACATCATAACTCGGAATCTACTGCGCCTACATCATAACTCGGAATCTTACTCGGAATCTACTGCGCCTACATCATAACTCGGAATCTAACTCGGAATCTACTGCGCCTACATCATAACTCGGAATCTAACTCGGAATTTACTGCGCCTACATCATAACTCGGAATCTACTGCGCCTACATCATAAC